>NC_092126.1:53092814-53412279 GCF_043159975.1 Macaca nemestrina | reverse complement strand
AAGCATGCTGTTTGCTGGTTTGGGGACAGCCAGTCCTTCTGATAGGCCTTATTTCTTTAGCTGCTATGATGGTTAATATTGAGTGTCAACTTGATTAGATTGAAGGATGCAAAGTATTGTTCCTGGGTGTGTCTGTGAGGGTGTTGCCAAAGATTAACATTTGAGAGGGTGGATTAGGAGAGGCAGACCCAGCCTCAATCTGGGTGGGCACCATCTAATGGGCTCCCAGTGCGGCTAGGATAAAAGCAGGCAGAGAGGAACATGGAAGTTCCACTAAAGGGGGATGCTTCCTGCCCTCGAATATCAGACTCCAAGTTCTTCAGCTTTTGGACTCTTGGACCTTCGACCACGGACTGAAGGCTGCACTGTTGGCTTCCCTATTTTGAGGTTTTGGGACTTGGACTGGCTTCCTTGCTCCTCAGCTTGCAGACAGCCTATAGTGGGACTTCATCCTGTGATCGTGTGAATCAATACTCCTTAATAAACTCCTCTTTATATATACATCTATTCTGTTAGTTCTGTCCCTCTAGATAACCCTGACTAATACAGCTGCCATCAGTGTGTGGCTTCTGGTCAGTCTGAATTCTGGGTTTTTGTTAAGGATATGCTGGGGCCAGGATCACGGGTCACAGTTTTGTGAGGACAGAAAGAACCCTGGCAGTAATGGCTTCACAGCAGAGGTGTTAGGCACACAGGCCCCCGTTAAACAGTTGACACGTATTAAAAAAAAAAAAATCACATCTAGATCTTTGTCAGTCACCAAAAATAGGAGGTCCATGCGTTACACACCTGAAGAAAACTGGGCAGTCCACCTTTCTCTTGCTTTATTTCTCCTCCTCCATTTAGTTTAGAAGAAGCAATTCTTTCACTTGTTTCATTTGTATGCTTGGTGCCTGTAACACCAAGGAATAAATATGACTAGGACAGAAATATATGTTTATAAGGGAAGAAAACTTCAGTGGTCTGTCAATGCATTTGCCTTATAGGGAAAGCTGGCTCAGCTACAGATTTGCAAAAGTTGTGTAGAAATAAAATGAAGACAACATGGAAGAGTTCCATTCAACACAAGTGCCATGGTGTAGTTTGCCAGGTATGGTGCAGTGCTGTGGATAAAAAAGGTGAATAAAACAGTCTTGTTCTTCAGGAGCTCAGTCTAATGCAGTCTCTTCAGGAGGTTTGTGTTCAACTTTGGTTGCCCGCTAGAGTCACTGGGGAGCTTTAAAACAAAAACAAACACAAACCAAAAAAAACCCCGGGCCGGGAGCGGTGGCTCACTCCAGACTGGCCAACATGGCAAAGCCCGCCTCTACTAAAACTATAAAAATTAGCTGGGTATGGTGGCATGTGCCTGTAATCCCAGCTACTTGGGAGGCTGAGGCAGGAGAATTGCTTCAACCTGGGAGGCGGAGGTTGCGGTGAGCCGAGACTGCACCATTGCACCCCAGCCTGGGCAACAAGAGCAAAACTCCGTCTCAAAAAACAAAAACAAAAACAAAAACAAAAAACAAAACACTGATGTGCTGTTGGTGAGAATATAAAATGATATACTATGGAAAAGAATATGGTGGTTCCTCAAAAAAAAAAAAAAAAATAGAATTATCACATGATCTAGCAATTCCAATTCCGGATATGTACCCAAAAGAATTGAAAGCAGGGTTTGGAAGAGATATTTGTACACCCGTGCTCCTACAGCACTATTCACAATAACCAAAAGGTGAGAGCATCCCAAGTGGCCATCAATGGATGAAGGGATAAACAATGTGGCATATACATACAATGGAATATTGATCAGCCTTAAAAAGAAAACAAATTCTAGCACATGCTACAATGTGAATGAACTTTGAGGTCATTATGCTAAGTGAAATATTCAAAACAAGACAAATACTGTGTGATTCCACTTATATGAGGTACTTAGAGTAGTCAGAATAGTTATGGAGACATAAAGTAGAATAATGTTTACCAAGGCTTGGGAGAGGGAAAAATGGGGGGTTATTGTTTAATGGGTACAGAGTTTCAATTCTGTAAGATGAAAAGCATTCTGGAAAAGGATGGTGATGGTAGCACCACAATGTCAATGTGATTAATGCTACTTAAAACTGTTAAGATGGTAAATTTTATGTTCTGTATATTTTTAAATATAAAATCTTGACTTTTTAAATAAATAAACACACACACACACACACACACACACACACACACACACTCTGATACCTGGGTCCCACTCCCAAGAGAGTCTGATTTAATTGGCTTCAGTGCAGTGTGCATATGGGGATTTTTAAAACCTTCCAAGAGATTCTAATGTGTAGCCTAGTTTTAGAACCATTGCTGTAGACTGTAAAAATCATGTATCTATCTACAGAGAAAGAACTAGATCTGGATAGAATACCCAAGCTCTTCATCACTTAAAGCCATGTGAGTGCTTAAAACTTTGCTCAGTCTCAGTTTAGCCCTATATGTATAAATTGACATAGCATGGTGGTGTTGCTAGGATTCATTGGAGTTCTATATGAAAGGATTTTACCCTTTAGCAATTATAAGCCATAACTAGGTGAAAGTAACAAGTACAAGAGAGTGCTTTTCTCACTGCCATTTTGATGCCTTTATTTGACTCCCCAAGATGAAATTAATCCTTTTCTCCTTTCCTCAAAACTCCCATAGAACTTCGTCAGCATTGTCATCATTGGTAGCACCAACCCTGAATCAAGTTATCTGTATATCTGTCAGCCACCACACAGATCTTGGTTCCAGAAAGCAAAGATATGACTGATGCATCACCCCAGGCCCCAGTGCCTAGCACACAGTGGGCATTCAATAAACATTTGCCAAATCTGGTTGAATTGCTTAATTAAACAGCATGGAAACCTGATGCATTCAGTATGTTTCAAACAATATGCCCCTGTTACCAGCAGTCTCACTACCCCAAAGACAAGCTTTATTTCTATAAATAATAAGATGCATATGCACAGAGCAAGAATGGTGGCCCAAAAAACAAAGAGATGCTGTAATACATACATGGCATCACAGTCCAAACAAAGGCCCTACTGTTCCTGACACCCAGGCCACTCAACCATACCCTCCTACTTTGGTGCGGATAATGGCACTGTTATTATGAACCTGAGGGGTTGGCCAACATAAGACTAAAATAATGGCACATTTTTATGTAATGTAAAGATTCTTGAGTCTTTAGGTGATATTAAAGCAATGAGCCAGGCCAATGCTCCCAACACACAAGTCCATCCACTGTTGAAATCCAAGGAAGGAGAGACAAAAGCCACCACTTCTTCGTATCATTTAGTTATCCCTCTCTTAACCAAGGCATTGGTTCAAGAATATAAGCAGCTTAGAAGGATATATAAGATATATAAGGATATATAAGATATATATAAGGATATAACTCAGATATATAAGAAACACAGGTATTGTGTAATTTCATGTGGCCTCCATAAACTCCAGCCAGGAAAAGTAATTTGGGAAGAGATGGGGGAAAGAAATTATTATTTCTTGAGTGACTGTTATGTGGTAGGCCCTTTATTATCTCATTACTTTCTCACAACACCTGTATCAGACAGTAATGTGTTCAGCTACAAGAACAGAAACACTGACTTCAAGTGATTTGAAAAAAAAAAAAAGAACTATTTTTCTCACATTTAAAAAAAGAATCTGGCCGGACATGGTGGCTCATACCTGTAATCCCAGCACTTTGAAAGGCCAAGGTGGGTGGATCACCTGAGGTCAGGAGTTCGAGTCCAGTCAGGCCAACATGGCGAAACCCTGTATCTAACAAAAAATGCAAAAATTAGCTGGGCGTGGTGGCATGAGCCTGTAGTCCCAGCTACTCGAAAGGCTGAGGCAGGAGGATCACTTGAATCCAGAAGATCAAGGTGGCAGTGAGCCGTGATTATGCCACTGCTCTCCAACCTGGGCAGCAGAGTGAGACTCTGTCTTAAATAAGTAAATAAATAAATAAATAAATAAATAAATAAATAAGTAAAATTTAAAAGTCTGGAGGTAGGAGCTGCTAGCATTGCCTCTGGAACTCCTTTGGCCTTTTCCTTATGTCTATTGCCTCTTAGTCACAAGATAGGAGTGCTAGCTCCAGACATCACAGTCACATGTAAGGCAAGGAAAAGGGAAGGGGCAGTACCACTGCACATGTTCTCCCTTCCCTTTTTTTAATGAAGAAAGCAAATGCTTTCCCAGAAAGGCACTTCCACTGATTTCTGCTGATGTTTCTCTTAAACGGAGTTCTCTAGAGGCAAAAATGGGGATTCTTGTGCAAGTGACTTATTGAGAGATGCTTTCTGTAAAACTTTTAGGGGAGTAAAGAGAGAAGTACAGGGCAGAGGACAGAAGCTAGGCAAAGATGTGGGTTCAGCCAAACTCTTAGCTCAGCCTGATCCCACGGCAGAGCTATCCTATATTGAGACAATGAGTTCTGGCAAATCCCCATGCCAATCAGTCCTGGGCTGTAGGCTGTCTAGGTGTGTTGCATAGCCTCCTAGTCATTTCCAAGCAAGGAGTCTCCCTCTGCTGAGGGCAATTCATAGCAGTGAGGGATGAGCATACCATCCCAGTAAAGAAGAGCTAAACAGGCCACCAACAGCATCTTCTATAATCTCATAGTCCAAAACTAGGTCAGGTGACTGCCTCTGGGTACAACAATGTTGGGAAAGTAAATATTTGGCTTTTCAATCCCTACAGTGGAATGTGAATGACTCTCAATGTTGACTACATGTCCAATGAACAGTGTCTTCCAAAACCACTCCCAAGATAGGCTTCTTATTTGTTAAGGAAGAAAATCTTTCCCCTACTTTGAAAGTTTTCTTTCCTGTAAATGCAGTTCCACTAGAACAGTAGTTATCAAACTTTTTGATCTCAGGACCTAAACTCTTAAACATTATTGATGATCCCAAAAAAACTTCTGTTTATCTGGGTTTTATCTATGGCTATTTACCACATTAGAAGTTAAAATGGAAAAATTTTAAATATTTTTTTGTTAATTCATTTTAAAATAAGAACCCCATTAAATATTACCATATTTTTCAGGCTGGGTGTAGTGGATCATGCCTGTAATCCCAGCACTTTGGAAGGCTGAGGTGGGTGGATCATGAGGTCAGGAGATCCAGACCATCCTGGCTAACACAGTGAAACCCTGTCTCTACTAAAAATACAAAAAAAAAAAAATTAGCCGGGCGTGGTGGTGGGCGCCTGTAGTCCCAGCTACTCGCTGGGCTGAGGCAGGAGAATAGCATGGACCTGGGAGGCGGAGGTTGCAGTGAGCCGAGATCATGCCACTGCACTCCAGCCTGGGCGACAGAGCAAGATTCTGTCTCAAAAATAAATAAATAAATAAATAAAAATAACATATTTTTATAAAAATAAATATATTTTCCAAAATTAAAAAAAGTAAGAGCACAGTTGTCTTACATTTTTACAACTTAAAGTCTGGCTTAATCAAAGACAGATTTTCATAACTGCTTCCACATTCACTTTGTTTTGCAAAATACTGTTTTGATTTAAATATATGAAGCAAATCCAGCCTCACACAAATATATAGTTGGAAAAGGGAGGAATGTTTTAAAACTTTCAGGTAATTATGGATATTATGGTTTGATAACATACCAAAACTCAACAAGTGATAGTTTCTTAAAGGTTAATTGCAATATTGATATGAAACCATGTCAGTGGTTACATTTAAATCCTCTAATCTATCTTGCAGTTTGAACAGCTCTTTGTAACATCATGCATTGAATATCTGGAAAGTTTTAGTTCACTGACTCAAGCAGATCTTCCAAATGTTACCATATTTCATTATACAGTATTCAAAAACTGCATTCATTAATATCACCAAGAATATCATCAGGAACATCTTTAAGGATTGGAAAGCTGTCAAGCCTATGGTGGTGGATACAAGTTTTGTAAAATTCTAACTTTCGCTTGTAAGCACAAATTTTATCATTAGCAACAGATACTGTCAGTTGTTTACCTTGAAGTGACAGTAACTTTGTTAAAAGAAAATATCAGCCACATGCCCAAGTTTGAATAATCATGATTTGTTGGTCAATCATTCTTTCAAGTAAAATGGTGTTCTGGAGGGAAAATCTAGTTCAGTTCACAAGTCAAACAACAGCACTAGTGCGTTCTTCCTCTGAACAATCACTATGTTTCATAGTGCAGAAGAAAGGCATTCAGCAGTGAAATAAAATTAACAGTGTTCATCAAGGATATTGCTCAATGAAACTCCGGTTTTTTGCTTTTTTCCTGAGTGTATGGCAGTAAAGAAAACATTTGTTTTCTTTGTTTGTTGTCTCTGCCTTGGTTCACACCAAGGCACAAGCAGTTTTATCCATCTTTGTTTTTGTACCATCAATGCAAGTGTCAACACAATGAAAAAGGCAAATTTAACGTCTTAGCATTATTATAAAAATTCTTTTGACCTTGCTGAAAAGAGGCGAAAGGGTCTTGAGGACCCCCCTAGTAGTCTCAGTACTTTTAAGAACACTTTAAGAACATCTGGACAAGACGCAGTGGCTCAGGCCTGTAATCCCAGCACTTTGGGAGGCTGAGGCAGGCAGATCATGAGGTCAGGAGTTTGAGACCAGCCTGGCCAACATAATGAAACCCCATCCCTACTAAAAATACAATAATTAGCCAGGTGTGGTGGCATGCACCTTTAGTCCCAGCTACTCAGGAGGCCGAGACAGGAGAATCACTTGAACCTGGGAGGAAGAGGTGGCAGTGAGCCGAGACCACGCCATTGCACTCCAGCCTGGGTGACAGAGTGAGACTCTGTCTCAAAAAAAAAAAAAAAAAAAGAATCTTTGTAAGATTCACTTCGACTTCCTGCCTATCAACTGGCTTCCAAAGAGCGAGAGGAAGCTAAACCATGCATGCCCCACTCTCTTTCTCAATCTCAACAATCAGAATTCCTTTTCCTTCCCCTCTACAAAAGTTAATTAGGGTCTCTATCAGGTCTGAAAATCCTCTCAGTTTATTACCATTTACAATACCTTGCTAATAGTTTTGCTAAATCACGAAGTTTACCTCTTTAGGTAACAATCTGCTTAAAGCAGTCACCCTGGGCCAGGAAGGGATGCCTGACCCAATCTTAGCATCCGCAATTGGATGCTCTTCTCTGGGAATTTGACACAGGTATAAGTCAATCCTGTCCCCCTAAACAGTAGATACTTGCCTTAGAGTTGCTTAACCAATAGGTCTAGGGAAGTAGTCCCTCCTGGAGCAGAGAAGGTCTGCCCTGGGGCAGATGCTTTCTTGGCGCTGTGTCTCCATCTTCTGGAATCAGTATCAGAATTCAGTTTTGACTAACCAACCCCATGGTAGGTAGTCACGGTGAAACTGTTGAGCAAAGCACACTTCCTCCCATGTGTGAACAAGAGACCCACGCTGAAAAATCAGACAATCTTTCCTCCAATCTGAACCTTGAGCCAAGTGACTTTGAGGCTAAAAATGAATGATCATTCACTCTAAAAGCAGCCTCAGAGAGGCTCTCTGGTAGCTCTTGCCACCTGATTCCTAGTTCTGTCATAGTCTGCAGTTCATTCACTTTTATTACTGTTATTTGAGATACCCCATATCCACCCAGTAAAATCCCTTTTGCTAACATCAGCCAAAATCTGTTTCTGTTGCTTGCACCAAATGACTCTAATTGATATAGCCCCAAAGACAAGTTGAATGTTCTATCCTAGAAAGCATAAACGCTTACAATTCCCCAAATGACACTTTTCCAGGCGTGAAAATGTTAAGATCCACCAGGCACCCATCATATTTCTTTGACTCTCAGGATCTAGGATTTGCGCATGTTTTCACTGCTGCTGCATTCATTTCCATACCACCTACCATCAGGCCACATGGTAGTCTTTCCATAGCCATTTCCTGGGGGAGCCATGTTATTTCTGAGCCCTGAGATATAACTTTTTAATTATTATTTGCTAGGCCGGGTACAGTGGCTCTGTAATTCCAACTGTCTGCAATTCCAACAGTTTGGGAGGCTGAAGCAGGAGGATTGCTCGAGCCCAGGAGTTCAAAACCAGGCTGGGGAACATAATGAGACCTTGTCTCAAAAGAAAAGAAAAGAAAAGAAAAGAAAAGAAAAGAAAAGAAAAGAAAAGAAAAGAAAAGAAAAGAAAAGAAAAGAAAAGAGAGAAGAGAAGACAAGAGAAGAGAAGAGAAGAGAAAAGAGGCTGGGCATGGTAGCTCACGCCTATAATGCCAGCGCTTTGGGAGGCCAAGGCAGGTGGATCACCTGAGGTCAGGAGTTTGAGACTAGCCTGGCAAACATGGCAAAACCCCATTTCTACTAAAAATACAAAAATTAGCCAGGTGTGGTGATGCGCACCTGTAGACCCAGCTACTTGGGAGGCTGAGGCGGAAGAATCACTTGAACCCAGGAGGCAGAGGTTGCAGTGAGCTGAGATTACACCACTGCACTCCAGCCTGGGCAACAGAGTGAGACTCTGTCTCAAAAAAAAAAAAAAGAGATAAGAAAAGAATTATTATTATTATTATTATTATTTGATAGAGAAAACATGGTTTACTGGATTTTCATATCATGCTTTTAGCACAGGGTATGCTGGGAAAATGAGAATTTATGTGTTGATACCATGGAAGACTGAGGCCATATAAATCCACTAGGTTATTTAAGTATCATGGAAAGCACCAGCCACAGAAGCCTGAGATATGACACTCCCATTGAACTTACTATTATCCTGATTGTGCCAGCCAGTCTTTGTGTATGTAATGTCTCTGATGACTCTCCACAGTCAGGATTATCGAGCTTCTTATCACCGAACAGAGGTTGGAAATATACTATATGGAGTTCAAGGTCAGGGGCCTATGTGCTGGGGTCATAAGCTCAGATAGGTAAAGGATCAGGCAGAGAGCAAAACTGAAAATAGCAGATTGGTGGAATCAGTGACCAACTGAAGAGCGCATGCCTTATTTTAAGGGAGGAGGCCAATAGTCCACTCCTCAAACAATTGGAAGCTGGGAATAAAAAGGAATTGTGGGCCGGATTTGACCTGTGGGCACCCAGTTTATAACCATTGGTCCAAAAGGTATCTGGAAAGAACAAACACAAATATTGCATTTACTCAACTAAACTCCAGGTGTATTTGCATGCCTTGTCAAACACTTTCCCTCATTCAATGCTCACAGTAGCCCCAACAAATGGGTTTAAATATACTAATTCTTCACTTACAAGAAAAATAAGGTTCAGACATCTTAAATACCTACCTGATATGGTTTGGTTGTGTCTCCAACCAAATCTCATCTTGAATTGTAGTTCCATAATCCCCACATGTCATGGGAGGGAGCCAGTGGGAGGTAATTGAATCATGGGGCAGTTACCTCCATGCTGTTCTCATGACAGTGAGTGAGTTCTCATGCCAATGAGTGAGTTCTCATGAGATCTGATGATTTTATAAGGGTCTTTCCCCCGCTTCACTCTGCACTTCTCCTTGCTGCTGCCATGTGAAGAAGGATGTGTTTGCTTCCCCTTCCGCCATGATTGTAAGTTTTCTGAGGTCCCCCCAACCCTGTGGAACTGTAAGTCAACTAAACCTCTTTTCTTTATAAATTTCCCAGTCTCAAATATGTCTTTATTAGCAGTGTGAGAACACACTAATATACTACCCCACATTACACAGCCAACAAGTGATTTTACAGGACTTTATTCCCAGGTGTCTAAAGCCCTTGTTTTTTCCATCATAAACCAATGACCTAAATGTTTACATTGTACAAGTTGATTTTTTCACCCTAGAAAACTGTTTAAAAAGTTTAAATTCATTACAAATGTTCAATTGTCAAGAATTGTCACATAAAAAATCTGGATTTTCAGCTTTGGGGGAAAATAAAATATTGAGTTCTCTGGCAACTCTGTAAATGCTAGAATATCTGGCAGTCTTGGATGTGCAGTTCCCATTGGCAAATCCACAGAAGCTGAGTGGTGGCTTTTCCCCTTCAATGGGGCCAGGCTTGCCCTATCACATCCTACTGACACATCAGCCGGCTTCATTCCTGACTTTACTTCCTCAGTCTTTGTGGACATTTCAGTTTGTCCCCTCCCTGCCTCTGTCCAGCATGTGTTTTCATCCTAGAAAAGGGGAAGCTATTGCATTATCTTCTAGCATCCCTGGACAGAATGTCTGGGAACTGCTATGAAGCATATACTGTCAAACGAAGTACAGAAAATTTGCCGATGGGGTTCGTTTGAATTGTGTGCCTGCAGCAATGTTTAGGATTTGAATGCCACATTAATCAAGGTATTTGAAATCAGTATGTTTTTCCCTTTGCTTTCTGAACATAAAGGAATGTGCGTCTTTATTCAGGCTTTAGTCTTACAAATAGCCATTTTACTACAAGCCTGACTGAAGGAGGCACCGAACTAAACTGGTAGCACACATTACTTTTCTGAACTTGAAGCCAAGTCAGAAATCTGCTATGGTAGCATTTGTCGACCTTGAGCCAGCAAAACCAATATCCTGTCCCTTCACCAATCACAGATTTTAAAAGCTAACAAAGTCACTTCAAATAATGTATAATATCCCAAGGTTGAGTCTTAAAGTGCCAAGTATTATTTTGATCTACACAAAATGTGTGTTTTTGGCTTATAAGCAAAAAAGTAAGAGAAAAAATATATATATATATACACACACACACAGAGAGACACACATATATATACACACACATACAAATGTTGTCAAATGAAATAATTCACTGATGACTGGTTTTTCCTCATTTTCCAAAGTCTTTCTTGACTAATCCAATCTCACCCTTATGCCACTTCTTCTCAGCAGTCATGTATTCAGTCTGCATTGTGTTATTTTATACATGTGGATGTATTAGCTCTTGGAATTGAATTGTGGAACATAGTGCTAAAGGGAACTTAAAGAATCATTTAATCCAGGCCTTTCATTTTATGGATGAAGAAACTGAAACCCAGAAAACTTAAGTGATTGCCCAAGGTCACAAAGACAGCTGAGAAAGGGCACACTTGACCCTATTCCATGGTCTTTACACTCCAACGTGCATCTGTTTATTATGCATCCTCCCAAATACACTCTGAAAATGGAGTGGCCTGGTTATGATGTCTGTAATTTACTTTTAAATACTTTAGCTCAGACAGTGTGACATAAATATGTGTGTTTGTTAGTCTTAATCTATACTCTAGGGATAGTTGGTTGCCTTAATCAAGAATTCATTGCTAGCATTTAATCAAAATGCCACACACCAGAGAGGACTATCACAAGGCTCAGCTACCTTCAATCAACACCAGAGGCTCTGCTTATTATAATAAATGCTATTAATAGACTTTTATTGGTGAAACTAGTGATTTATTAATCAGCATAATGGATACTACAAATGGATTGCCATTGGTGAAACTGGTACAGTTCAAGGTAAAATGCTTTTAGAGTTACTCCCCATCTTATCACAACAAAGATGAGTCCTTCACCTTTGCCTGTAAGGATGGCACCCATGGCTAGAATAACAAGTGATTCCACATCCCTATTTCAGAGGATTTTGGTTGGCCAGTACAACTATAGGGTTAGTGGAATCTTGCCTCTAGTTGGGGTATCTGTTTCAGATGAATCCTTTGTATGTGGTATAGTTAGAGCCCCTAAAGAAAAGAGGTCTGGGACTTCCCAAGATTATAGAACAGGTTTTATGAACTGTTCCTGAGCCTGCTTATGAATACATGCTTATTTAATAAATGTCTATATGTGTGTAGAATTTGGTTGACAATTCACTTTTAATATAAACTACTTATGGTGAGATTGTCCAGAAGTGTTCACTGTCACTTACCTCTAAGATCGGTGGCTACTGACATCTACCAGAAAGATTCTAATAATTGTGAATTACTAGTGTGAGTTTAACTTTGTCCCTGAAAAATTTGCATGCTGAGGTCATAACTCCCAGCACCTCAGAATGTGATCTTATTTGGAAACAGAATCTTTGCAGAGATAATAAAGTTAAAATGAGGTTGTTTTTAGAGACAGTGACACAGGAAGAACACCACGTGAACATGAAGGCAGAAGCAGGGTGATGTGTTTACAAGCCAGGGAACACAAAGATTGCCGGCAACCCATCAGGAGCAAGAGGAGAGGCAGGGAACAGATTCTCTCTCACAGCCCTCAGAAGGAACCAGCCCTTGCCAATACATGACCTGGACTTCCAGCATCCGGAACTGTGAGACAACTGTGGCACTGCTGTTTTTCATTTTTGTTTTTGTTTTTCTTTGAGATGGAGTCTCGCTCTGTAGCCCAGGCTGGAGTGCAGTGGCGCAATCTCGGCTCACTGCAACCTCCGCCTCCCGGGTCCCTGTTTAAGCAATTCTCCTGCCTCAGCCTCCTGAGTAGCTGGGATTACAGACACATGCCACCATGCTGAGTTAATTTTTGTATTTTTTAGTAGAGATGGGGTTTCACCATGTTGGCCAAGCTGGTCTTGAACTCCTGACCTTGTGATCCGCCCACCTCAGCCTTCCGAAGTGCTGGGATTACAGGCGTGAGCCACCGCACCCGGCCTGGCACTGCTGTTTTAAGTCACCCACTTTGTGGTACTTTTTTACAGTATCCTGGCAAACTAATATAATAACCAAATGAGCTGGGGTCTGTTTATAAAATAGCTTCAATAATTGTTTGAACTGATATATCCAGTATCACAACAGTCACAAATAGGTACTAACTGTGTAATTCCCAAAACATTTAATTGCACAAAGTTGTACCTGTGCTTAAAAATCTATCCAACATACTTCAGAATGGAAGGATGAGGCCAACACTACCTGACCCCACTGTCAATGCCCCAAACACATCTTCAGTCAAATTTTGTGTTAATTGCCTCACTGCAACAAGAGGAAATGTATGCCAAAGGGAGCCATGTGGTCTCAACAGGGTGTTAGAAAGGATTTATAAGGTCTGGGCTTGTGGAGATGATTTGGGGGAAATAAGCTTTGCTCTTAATTGGATGCTGCCAGGAAGCACGGGTGAGTCTATTATTGGATATTTTAGTAATTCTCATCTAAAAGGCAAAAGGAACAAAGTAAAGCTAAAGCTGTACATGGTAAAGAAGCAACAGCCAAGAAAGAGAAGTGTTTTGTGGTTCGGACAAGGTACTTCTTTTTATATGCGCTCAGATATGATTATGGTATTGTCTTGTTTTATCTTGCTCCATTAGAGTCACAGATTGGTCCTGGATTATGCTGGTATTCTGTGAAGTTGGTGATGTTCAACAGGAGAACACCAAGGTTTTAGCTGCGAGTTCCAGGCCAGCTTTTCTCTTTCTCACCACAGAGCAATATTAACATCCCTACCAGTAAGGCAACTGCATATTACGCACCCCCAGATGGGTTGCAAGCAGAAGTATGCCACATCACCATGGAAGTACCCTTGTTAAAAAAAGAAAAAAATTGAATCTGAATCTAACAAAACCTTCAGCACTGTCCAACAGAAATATAAGCTACATATGTTATTTAAAATTTTCCAGTAAGCACATTTAAAAAATAAAAAGGGCCGGGTGTGGTGGCTCATGCCTGTAATCCCAGCACTTTGGGAGGCCGAGGCGGGAGGATCACGAGGTCAGGAGTTCAAGACCAGCCTGGCCAACATGGTGAAATCCCATCTCTACTAAAGATACAAAAAATTAGCCAGGCGTGGTGGCACGCACCTGTAATCTCAGCTACTCAGGAGGCCGAGGCAGGAGAATCACTTGAACCCGGGAGGCAGAGGTTGCAGTGAGCTGAGATCGCGACATTGCACTCTAGCCTAGGTAACAGGGCGAGACTCTGTCTCAAAAAAAAAAAAGAAAAAAAAAAAGTAAAAACGAAGAGGTGAAATTAATTTTTAAATATATTTTAGGTAATACATCCAAAATATTCTAATATATAATCAATATAAAAATATTATTACAACATTCTATTCTTCTCATAATAAGTCTGAACTCTGGTTGTGCATTTTATACTTACAGCACGTTTCAATTTATACATTTAAAATGTTCAGTAGCCACATGTGACTAGTGGCTACCACATAAACAGTATAGATCTATGCCTAACTGCCAGTTTAGTGAAAATATGAGAGATAGAGGAACGCCTATGTCCATCAGAGGATACAATTAGCTTAATCTAAAATGTGTGAAGTTCTACATGAAGGACTTAGTTTCTTCAACAAATAAATAAGGGAGAATAAAAGGAAGAAGAAACTTTTATAGATTAAAAGATTCTTAAGGATCATATTAACCAAACGCAATCTGTGGACCCTGTTTGAATCTTGATTTGAAAACACAAACTGCAAAAAGGTATTTTTATGGTCAGTTGGAGAAACTGAACACCAGAGACTGTCTTTTCGATGATTTTAAAAAGTTATTGTTGTATTGTTGGATGTGATAATGTTGTTGTAGTTATATTAAAGCAAAAAGTCCTTGTCTGTTAAAGATATATGCTGAAATATTTATATGTAAAAAAATTGTATCTGAAATTTGCTTTAAAATATTTCAGCAAAAAAAAAAGTAGGAAGGAGGAAGGTAAAACAAAAATGTGAGAATGTTGATAATTGATAGGTGGTGGGTACCTGGGAGTATATGATACTATTTTCCTTACTATTGTGTTTGTTTGAATATTTCCATAATAAAAAGCTTTAAAATAAGCACAATAAGAGGAAAAACAATCCATCTTTATGTTTATTCTCTTAATTGTGGTAAAGTTTCACTGGTGTATACATATCTCAAAATCTATCAAACTGTATCCTTTATGTGTGGCTTGTTGTATGTCAATTGAACCTGAATAAAGCTGTTTAATAAAACAATCTATTATAGGACCACACATACTTGGGAAGCCAGTATGGATAAGAAGTTTTCACATGTATTATTTCAATTAATGAGGAAGATAATTTGCTACAACTTATGTAAGTGACAGACCCTAATTCTTTCCGGCCTGAGAAAGCAAAATGGAGGATTATTATCAGGTCTGGTATTATGAGCTAATATGTTAGCCTGTAACTATTTCATAGATGCTGCCAGAGGACACAAAACTTCTGAATCAGATACAAAGAACTGTGTTACTCATGGTACAACAATGATGGTGTAACATGAGGAGCATTAACATATTTACATTGATTCCCTTGAACCCACTGATGGCAGCATTGGACTGTCCGGAGTGGCCCCTGGGAAGACACCTCCTGTGGCAGGGGAGGCACAGCCGAGGTTGTGTGCTCTGTGGGGCCAGCAGGAGCTGGGAACAGGTGGGAGCCTCATCCCCTACTGGGTTGGCAGGGCAGGAGCCCAACATTCCTGTGCACAGCTGCCGCCGCCAAGCCACAGCTGTGGACCCATGCATCCCTGTGCTCTCAGGGGCCCAGGAAGCCCCCCTGCCCCTGCTGGCTTGGAAGGGCCTGCTTCTTCTCCCTGGCCTCTCCCCACTCCTGGTCCCTGCTCCAATTGTGGAGCAAAGTTGAAGCTGAGCCCAGGCGCTGTTGTGACCCACCTGGGTGTGCATGCGCTGGAAGCAGGGCTGACATGACAGCATCCCCCTCCCCCTCCCATCACCTTGGCCCCCTGTGAAACTTTGGACACCCACAAGCTCAGGGAGGGAGGCTGGGGGGTGCTGAGGGCGGTTCCGCGTGGGCCTGCAGATGCTCCTTGGCACAAACATCCTGGGCGCCATGGATGGCATGTTGATGGCGGGAGGCAGAAAGTTTCCTTGGCAGGAAAGGGACAGATTCGTGGTGAAACCCCATCTTCAAGCCAGGGACAGCTTGAAGCTTGGGGGCTGGGCTGCCACTTCCACGTGGAGTCCGAGGCACAGAGTGAGAACTTGTGGTTTTTCCGGGCTGCCCATGGCAGCCCACGGACCAATCAGCCTGCACTTCCTCCCGTTTGAGCCCATAAAAAGCCAGACTCACACAGACATCAGGACTACCAGCTGCGGAAAGGAGCTACCCACTGCGGGTCTCCTGAGAGCTGTTCTGTTGCTCAGTGAAGGTCCTCTCCACCTTGCTCACCCTCCAGTCATCTGGTACCTCATTCTCGCTGGACATGGCACAAGAATTCAGGACCTGCCAAATGGCAGGACTGAAAGTGTCACAACACAAACAGGGCTGAAACACGACTCCCTGCTCGCCACACTGTGGGCGATTAGAAGGAGAAAAGAGCAGTAGCCCTTCGGGGAATCCAGATTTAGGGCGTCCCTGAGCCAGGCCTTTGACACCTTCTTTGGGGACTCTGTGGTTCCTGGCATCTCCAAGCTACTGGGCACCACCAAGTTCCCCTCAACCAGACACAGGTGCCCACAGGTACATCTGGTCCAGCGGCAGCCTCGCACGGAGCTGGCACCTGTGCTGGTGCCTGGAAGTGCCCGCTCCACCACAGTAGCCGGCATGCCTAGCTGTGTGTAGTGGCCTGAAGCCACACTCACTCACCCACACACCCCTCACTTCTCCATGTCTGGCTTGCCCTTGGCAGGTACGGGATCTGGGCTGGTAGCACAAGCTGAGCACAGCCTGCCAGGCCGAGTGGGCAGAATGAGCCCAGAGGGCGTGAGCAATACTCAGGCAGAAGGCACTGCCGCGCACAGAGGTTTCCAGCTGGCAAAGTGACAGCCCAAGGATCCCAAGATACCGTGTCCTTCCAGGGTGACATAGTATGACTCAGATGGATGCTTTGCACACGGTTACATTTATATTGCAACCAAAGAACACTGAATTTAGGAAATCCATCACTTTTCTAGCAAGCAATTATCTCCTATTGGCCTGGGTCATTTCCCTTTCCCTGATCTGTGGCCAAGGGTAGACTGCTCTAGTTAGCCGGGGTCAGAGCAGCTTTGTACAGTTGGACAGGTCGTGTAATATGCACAGCACCACATGCAAAGAGGCACCATTCACACCACATATGTCATAGATCTGTATATGAAATAAAACAATTTCCAATAGATGAAGGTAAAGGGTCCTGAGGAAGGTGTTGCATGGGTGGCCCTGGCCAGTGTCATGTGTCTATTTTCTGGCTGTGAGGTGAAGTCAATCCTACCCAAACCACACGATGTAATTCTCCAAAGTAACACCAAGGAATGTTTATCAAGGGTGGGAATGGGTCAGGCACAGTGGCTCACACCTGTAATCCCAGCACTTTAGGAGGCCAAGGTGGGTGGATCACTTGAGGCCAGGAGTAAAGACCAGCCTGGCCAACACGGTGAAGCCCCATCTCTACCAAAAATACAAAAATTAGCCGGGTGTGGTGGCACGCACCTGTAGTCCCAGCTACTTGGGTGGCTGAGGCACAAGAATCACTTGAACCTGGAAGGCAGAGTTTACAGCGAGCCAAGATCATGCCATGGCACTCCAGCCTGGGTGAAAGAGCAAGACTCTGTTTTCAAAAAAAAAAAGAGTGGGAATGGATGTGGATGCTGGACAGACAAAACCACAGATGCCCATTACCCACTAGTATGATTATTGCCATTTTCCAGATGAAGATACTGAGATTCTGCAGTTAAAAAATTGCCCAGTCCCATAAACTACAGGAAGGGGCAGACTCAAACCCAAGTCTGTAAATTAGCCAGGTGGGAAGGTGCGTGGCTATAGTCCCAGCTACTTGGGAGGCTGAAGCAGGAGGATCGCTTGAGCTCAGGATATCAATGCAACAGTGAGCCCTGATTGGGCCACTGCACTCCAGCCTGAAAAACAGAACAAGATCCTGTCTCAAAAATAATAATTACCAAGTCTGGGTGACTCCTGAACACACCCATTTTCCATTTTAGCCATCCGAATTCCCTGTTATTAATGGGCCAACTCTAAACTTATGTCTTTGTTGTTCAAATCCTTTTGATGAATGTTCCCACTTTTCCACCTAATCTCATCTCTCAGCACTCAAAATGGAAGCCACCTTGAGGACTGTCTGCTGCCCTCACGCATTCCTTTTAGGAACCTATGATCCTTCTATTTTTATTTGAAATAAGCATTCTTTCTAAAACTCAAAGGCGTATGATCCCTTAAAGTCAAGATCAATACGTCCATCATAAACTCCAAATTCTTTCCACAAAATTAAAGATTTTGCATTCGTTTGAAACCTCAACTTACCATTTAATTTCCCCAATGGGGCTTAAGTGCTGAGAAGCCAGACGTCCTGTCTTAATAGGCTGGGTGCCATGGCTCATGCCTGTAATCCCAGCATTTTGGGAGGCTGAAGCAGGATGATCACTTGAGCCCAGGAGTTCAACACTAATGTGGGCAACATAGCCAGACCTTGTCTCTACAAAAAATAAAAAATTCTAGTATAGTGGCGGGTGCCTATGGTACCAGCTACTCAAGAGACAGAGGCTGGAGAATCACTTAAGTCCAGGAGTTCGAGTTACAGTGAGCTATGTATCATGCCACTGCACTCTAGCCTGGGCAACTGAGTGAACCCGGTCTCAAAAAACAAACCAACCACACATAATAGACAACTTTTGGAGTATCTAGCCAGCCCTAAACTGCTCTTGTCAGAATTCCTGCCACCCACCCACAGGGGTAGGTGAGCGGCAGCCATGTTTCCACCCAGTGAGCCTGTCTGTGTGGACTCAGTTTAACGGACTGGGAATGGTCACATGACCTAAGCTGTCCAATCAGATTCTCTCTCCTGAAATTTGACTTAAATCTGAGATCTCACAGTGCCTCATCCCTCAGGAGAGGCAGCTGGAACACAGGATGATAAATTCAAAATCTGCAGGCTGGCTACCTTTGACCTTGTGCTCTGGAAAGCAGTAACAGCCAGTTTACAGAAAGGGGAAGGGTTAAATAGACTCTATGAGAAATAATTGGAGAGCACAAGTTGCCTATTTACTGGAGGTTTGCAGCTCCTGATTCTAGGGGTCTCAGGCCTGTGGACACTGCCCACCTTTGTTTTCCATGAGACCCCCTGAAGTGGTCTGAAATAAGTTTCAACTTATTCGAAGGAATTTACAATGGACCTAGCCCAAGACTGGGCATACAGTAAATATTTTCACACTTGATGAATGCACCAATAAGGTAAATGGTTTGCATCTTATTACTCAATGCTATAGCATTCATTACACGGTAGATCAGCTATTCATTTGCCAGAATTATTTATGTTTGTGCTGTGGAGGCAGTGAAACAGGGACTGGAGGAGAGAGAGGCTGACGAGGTGGTGGAAGGCAGAGTCCCTAGGTGACTTGTGTAGGCCCTTGGTGAATGCAGCGGCAGCAGAGATGGCGTGGTGGGCCAGGTGTGCAGGATGTGCAGAATTTGGCTGAGCTGGAGGGAGGGAGACATAAGGACACCTCCTGGAGTTGAAACCAGACAAATGGGGCAGTAACGGGGCCACTCACCAAGTCGGAGAAGACGGAAGGGGAAGGAGCAGTTTTTCTACTTTTTCTTGGAATTTCTGTAGCACAGACAGCTGGAGGAACCAATTTTAAAAATCACCTGCTTTCCATTATGGAGTCAGATTCTCCCTTTTATTACCATCTCTTTTCTTGGATTCAATGACAGCCTGTTATTGGATTTTTAATCTGACAAAATTGATGTCAAAGGAAAGGAATGTATTATTTGAGGCCTCAAGGTTATGTCAATTTTGCTGGTTCTCAGTGATCCACACTCTGTGTTGGGTTAGGCTGGCATGGTTGAGGCTCTTTGGGGGAATTTCAAATCAGACTTAGGGAAGTGGGGATGGCGAATAAGGAGATTATTCCAGACTCTCTCCCCTCTGCCTTTCTTCACTTCTCACTAACGGACAGAGATCTAAGAGCAAACAGTCCTGGGAGAAATGCTGTATATGGAACTCTGCCTCAACAGCGGGTTCAGAAAGGAGGCTAGCAGGGATCGAAGGATGGTTCCTAGAGGAAAGAGGACAGAAGACTCCCCAAGGTAGGGAAGTTTCAGGAGCTGTGTACCTTCGGGTATACGCTCCCCTCTCTCTGGACTGCAGTCTTTACCCTCTTCTTTGGTTGTCACATTCCTACTCTTGCTTTTTCTTAATGTCTGCCTCACACTTGCCCAGGAAGTGCTAAACTTCGCCCTCCTCTCCTTTCCCATCTCTATTGTGGCATGTATCACACTGTATTAGATTTTCCAAATGATGTCTGGCAGGACAGTCAAATGGTGAGCACAGTCACTGGAGTTAAAACAGCCTGGATCCAAATCATGGTTCTGTCACTCACCAGCATATGACCTAGGACAAGGGATGAAACCTCCTCTTGAAGGTTCGTTCATCTATAAAAGTGGATTAATAGACTATATGCCTTAGAGGGTTCTAATAAGGATTAAATGCAACATGCTTAAAAGAATGTCTGGGGGCCGGGCACGGTGGCTTACGCCTGTAATCCCAGCAGTTTGGGAGGCTGAGATGGGCGGATCACCTGAGGTTAGGAGTTCGAGACCAGCCTGATCAACATGGAGAAATCCCGTCTCTACTAAAGATAAAAAATTAGCTGGGCATGGTGGCGCATGCCTGTAATCCCAGCTACTCAGGAGGCTGAGGCAGGAGAATTGCTTGAACTCAAGAGGTGGAGGTTGTGGTGAGCCGAGATCACGCCATTGCACTCCAGCCTGGGCAACAAGAGTGAAACTCCATCTAAAAAAAAAAAAAAAAAGAGTGTCTGATATCCAGTGAGCACTGTGTAAGGGTTTTATAATTAATGTTATTCCCCTACTGGGCTACTATCTCTCCAAAAAGTCAAGCCTGGGCTTCATATTATCCATGGCCTCCAAATGAATAAATCTTTGCACTTAGCCAGCTGACCAGTGGCCACAACCTGGCTCATAGCCTTCATCTCTACTTGACCCAGGAACCCCCTTGGAGCACTAGATCCTCCAACCTATTTCCTTCTTTCTGGAGTCTCCAAGTTATATTCGCACACTGCCTTTGGGTTACTCTTCTTAAAACATTAATTTCAGCAAGTCATCTCTCAGACCCAAAGACCTGACTGAAGCTCCTAGTTCCTTTCCCAGCAGTACAATGCCCACCTTTTCTGGCTGGCTAGTCTTTATCACCCATTTTGGCACCAACCCTGCAGCTAAATAAATCCTTCACTAAAATAAGCCCCAGAAAGGCAAGGACAACATACTTTTAAAAAAAATAACACAAGAAACACATGAATAAATTCTCATTGTACAAACAAAAAAGAACAAGAGAAGAAAAAAAATATAAACTCCAGAAATATAGGAAGTATGTATGCTTTCCATACTCTATATCCATTCACATTCCCCTCCTTGGAGGCAGCTGCTGCCGTCAGTTCACTGTCTTCTTCCAGACCTTTCTATGCCCTTGTAAGCATATTTTGCCTTGCACGGTATTTTTTATAGAAATGGAATCATTTTGGGTTTTTTGGCTTCATTGTTTTTTGTTTTGTTTTTGTTTTTGTTTTGAGATGGAATTTCGCTCTGTCATCCAGGCTGGAGTGCTGTGGCACAATCTAGGCTCACTGCAACTTCTGCATCCTGGCTTCAAGCGATTCTCCTTGCCTCAGCCTCCCCAGTAACTGGGACTACAGATGCCCACAACCAGGCCCAGCTAATTTTTGTATTTTTAGTAGAGACAGGATTTCACCATGTTGACCAGGTTGGTCTCAAACTCCTGACCTCAAGTGATCTGCCCACTTTGGCCTTCTGAAGTGCTGGGATTTCAGGCATGAGCCACCATGCCTGGCCACAGTGTGCTTTTTTCATGTAACAATTTGTCTTGAAGACCTTTTCTAAATTGCAGAGGGTTTTATAGGATGGCTTTCAATAGTTCTTCTTCTTATTGATGGACACTGAGGTTGTTTCCAAACTAAATGATGATTTCATTTTAGCATACCTTCTATCACATCAAATTATCATCTGAAAAATACGGATTTACATAAAAATAAGAAGTAAGAACATCAATTCTGGTTTTGTTGGTGTTCAATTTTTTTGTTTCTATAGCTGTAGATAATAAAAATAATATTCCTATATTTGTTTCCATATATTTAAATAGCATTATAATTAAAAATCACTTTACATATAAGCCTTGTGACCTGGGACAGGTGTATTAGTTATATATTGCTGAGTAACGAATGATCCCAAAACTTCATGGCTTTAAACAACAAACACTGAAGCCAGGTTCAGTGGCTCACACCTGTAGTCCCAGCAACCTGGGAGGCTAAGGCAGGAGAATTGCTTCAGCCTGGGAGTTCCAGGCTGTGATGCACTATGATTGTGTCTGAGAATGGCCACTGCACTCCAGCCTGGGCAACATAGCAAGACCCTGTCTCTAAAAATAAAGATAAAAATAAAAACAGTACATATTCATTATCTCACAGTTTCTGTGTGTCAGTTCAGCTGAGTCCTCTAGTTCAAGGTGTGACAGGCACAATCACTTATGAGCCAGGGTTGCAATCATCACAAGGCTTGGCTGAGAGAATCCACTTCCAAACTCACTCACTGTTGGCAAGCCCGGGGTTCTCACTGGCTGTTGGCCACAGACATCAGTTCCTTGCCATGTGGACCTTTTTGCAGAGCTACTCCCAACATGGTGCTGGCTTCATCCATAGAGAGGGCTCAGAGAATGTTATAGACTGAATACTTGTGTCCCCTCAAAATTCACATATTGAAACTGTAATCCCTAATGTGATGGTATTAGCAGGCAGGGTCTTTGGGAGGTAATCAGGATTAGAGCAGGTTCTAAGGGTGGAGCCTGCATGAAGAGGATTGGTATCCTTAGAAGAATCCTGAGGGAGCTTCCTTCCTATCTCTGCTATGTGAGGACACAGTGAGAAGGCTGCCGTCTATGAACTAGGAAGCAAGCCATCGCTAGACACCTGTGGCACCTTGACCTTGGTCTCCCCATCCTCCACCACTGTGAGAAATAAATGTTTGTTATTTAAGCCACCTAGTTTATGATATTTTATTATAATAGCTCAAGTTAAGACAGCGAGCGAAAGGAACGCAGGTTCAGTAAGACAGAATTCATAGTCTTTTTTAACCTAATCTCGGAAGTGACATTCTATCACTTTGACCATATTCTGTTCACTTAAAGCAGGATCAGCCCTCATTCACAGGAAAGGTGTTACATATCGGGCAACACCAGGAGGAGGGATCCTGGGAGCCTTCTTAATGACGACTTCCTACAACTCTCTTGGCCTCTCTGTACCTCAGCTGTGTCATCTATAAAGATCTACCCTATAAAAGACATTGTGAGAATTAAAAGAATTAAAATATGTAAAGTACTTAGAACACTCCCTAGAACAGGGTGAGCACTAATTAGCTAAGTGTGGATACAAAAATAATGCGAATACATAGAACTACTGTTAGTACACAGTACTAAGTCCATGATGGTTGTTCAAAAAATGCTTGAATTAGGAGTACTTGAGTATAGGAGTTTGAGGCCAGCCTTGGCAACATAGCGAGACCCCTTCTCTACAAAAATTAAAAAACTAGCAGGGCATGATGGCACGTGCCTGTTGTCCCAGCTACTCAGGAGGATCCCTTGAGCCTGGGAGGTCGAGGCTGCAGTCAGCCATGATCCAGCCACTGCATTAAGCCTAGACGACAGAGTGAGACTCTGTCTCAAAAAAAAAAAAAAAGACTTGAATTAAGAGATCTACAATTATTCAAAAGAAGTTTGAGTATTTGGAAATTACCCCAGAAACAGATGAAGTTGAAAGTTCCTACTTTAATTACCTGGGGGCCTTACATCACCTACAGATTCCCCATAAGCCTCCCCTGATGAGGAATTTCCATGCAGCAAGCTCCAATGCATACCTGAGTCATCTCCAAAAAGCCAACCACAATTTGCTCTGTAAATGCACACCATTTGCCTGATGGCAGAAGTTGCCTGATTTGCAAAACCACACAATTTGTAAGTTACAGAAAAAAGGGCAAGAGCTTGTCTGCCTAGCTGGAGCACTTCTCATTGAGCTCAGCAGTTTAGTGAGATTAGGAACTCACCTGTGAGGTGTTTTTTTTTAAGACTCACCCTGCTATTTTAAGGAAAGAAAAGGCTACTCAGTACACCCCCAGTCTTTCAAGCTTAGCACAGAGCAGATGGGTTAAGGAGAGGTGTCCTGCTTGACATATGCAATCTGGGACTCAGTAGGTGGGCGAATGAGGCCAACCTCTCATACAGCAGATGTGGTAAATGAGTCATTAATCAGGAGATAACAAAAGGCTGGACCCTGCTCCCCCAGACCACAAAGTCACTCACTAAACAGGCCCAGAAGCAGCAGCGACGCTCTCAAGGGTAAATAAACCTCGCAACAACTCAATTCAGCATACATTTTGAGTACACGCTAAACGCGACCTCTGAGCTCACTGCCCTCTGGAAGAGGAGGCTCTAGCTCACAGTGCCTGCTGTGCAAAGGTCACCTTTCTTTGTTTCAAAAGTCGCCAAGAAAGGAGGAAGAAGAAAGGCGACTGGGAAGACCAGCCTGGTCACTTATGTGGCTCACATAGCAGACCTATCCACTCTCCCCCTGCCTACCTTCAGCAACTGCCCAGAGTTTTTGGTTTCAGTTTTGTTTTTTAATTACCCTGGTTGACTTAATCAGGTGTGCAATGATGTGAAGAAGGAAGAAAAGAAGAAATTTCTCTATACTAGGGGAGGCATCTGCCAGGGTAAGAGTGGATGGGTTCGTTGTATTTTTAGAAAAATAAACCAAATTCTCTCTGCAGAGAATTGCTTTTCCTGTTCTTTGTTTCAACACCTCCCAAACCAAATTGCTTTCTGAATGACCAGGTCCTATCTAGCTGGAATACTTAAAGCTCATGTCAACCGGGCAAGCGTGAGGACTCCAGTCTCCTAATGAGAGCTAGTAAGAAGCCATGGGAATGGGGATCATCACACCAAGAGGCTGGAAGTGGAAGGAAAGAAAATGCATTCCAGTAATAAATTCCAAATGCTTTGATTTTAAACTAAGAATGAAAAATATTACATTTTCTCCAATAACAGTAAAACTGTAGGTGATTTTTGTGTCATCACTTATGTTTTGTGTCATAAAAAGGTGAAAATGAAATAAATAGAATATGATTTAATTTTTCTCTCTAGACCAGCTAAGGAAAGAGTTTATGTAAAGTTTGCCCACAAAATTCAGTGCTTTATTATAGGCTGAACAACTGTCTTCTGACTCTGTTGAGTGTGCTAATCTTAACTCTTTAACCAGACTATAAGTAGGAGTCAGGCATAATTTAGAGGCATACAGACTAGTAGTTAAGAAGAAGGGCTCCGAGCATGTTCCCACATTCTCAGCTATGTGATCTTGAGCAAAGTAACCTATGTCTCGGTTTCTTCAACTGTAAAATGGAGATAAAAGTAGTATTCATCATATAGAGTTATGATAAATACTTAAAACTGTTCGTGCCCAACATACGGTGGGCACTCAATAAACATTAATTATATTATGCTCCCCACCTATCCAAAAACTCAGGTTCAGCCATGTTACTAAAGAGCTTTCAAAAACCTACAAAACCTAGTGTTGTTACTTGTGTGTTCTTAAACAAACAAACAAAACCCTACAGTGGTTTACCCCTATCATTGAGGTAAGTGTCTTATTAAGCCAGTTGAGGCTCCGCTTGTGCTAACCCCACACCCCTACGCTCCCGTTATATCCCCTCCAAGTCCCAATGCAATCCCAGAATTCATTCTTTCACTCTGTGCTTTTTAGCTCCTGCTATAATGCCTTCCCACCCCTGTGGTATCTGAAATCCTTCCTCTCCCATGAGTGTTTGATTATTGGGCCTTGCTCTCTTACTAGAATGTAAACTGTATGAAAACCATTCTCAGAGCTCCAATAGTAGCTGATACGTGATAAATGCTCAGGAAACATTTACTGAACGATTGAATATCTACAACTATTAAGTTTTTTCAAGATTTATACCAAATTCCATCAATTCCATGCATGCAGTCATTCTATAGAAGCCCTTTGTAAGATTAAACTTTATTTCTTCTGGGCTCTAACGCCGTATTTCTTGGACAAATTGTATTCATTCATATTAAACATCCACTAATATTTTAAAAAGATAACAGCTAATGTTTAAATAGTGCTTATGATGAGCGAGGTTGTTTCAAAAGTTTGAAACATATTAAACTCATTTACTCCTCACTGCCCCACCTATAAGATAGGTATTGTTTTTATTCCACTTTTACAGTTGGAGGGAACCATTTTTCACTCAGTCTTAATAGTTGGTCCTTACCTCTGTGGCTCCTACAAATACCCGATTTCCACCTAGGGTAACCCTTTCCCCAATTCTGGAATCGTTGGCTTAAGCAAAGTTTGCAGAAAAACAATTTAACTCGGAGCACACAGTTACATTTGGACATGCGGTTCACTCCGGGCTACGGTGCCCTCTCTAGCGCTTCTGCTGGGCGGGCGCGCAGGGTGGCCTACAGCTCGCAACAAAGACTCGGACTTCGGCCGGCTCTTTACCAAGCGGACTCAGCGCCCTACACTGGAGGCTCACCTACTGTCTTCAGAGACCTCACGACCCAACCCACGTTTCTGGCATTCCTAGATGATCTCGAACTCTTAGCCAACGCTGTCCATGAGCTCCCTCCTCGGCCTGCTATACAAGCCAGGGGCGCTTAATTCAACGAAGCTTCCTCCTGGTCCGCTGGGAAAGGAATAAAGGGGGCTTACCTCCTCCCCACCGCCCCCCTTCTTTACTCAACCCCACCGTTAACTGTACAAAACTAGGTCCTGTGCCCGCTGCAGACCCAACTCGGCCCCTCGCCCTGCTCCCACCCAATGCTTCCCGTCCTGACTCCGAACACAGAACTCGGTTGGCCGCGTCGCCCTCCTCGCCTGCACGCTGGTGACTCAACCCTGAGAAGACAAACCTCTCGGTTTTTTCCGACCAGTGCAGGGGCGCCGGCGCCCCGCCCCTGCCCGGCAGCGTACTGTCCCACCCACCGTCCACGCCCCCGCCCAGCCTGAAGTTGCCCTTCTCGTTTGAGCTGAGGGACGCGTCGGCCAGGCACCCCGGGGTGTGGCCAGAGGACTTCGGCGACGCCTTCCCCGAGAGTGGCCTCCCTCGCCAACCCGGAAAAGACAACCCCGCGGGGCTGCGGCGAGCCAGGCATGCTCACTGGCGCAGGCCCGGCCCGCAGCCCGAGCAGGAAGCGCCGGCGCTAGGCGGCCCCCTGCGCTGCCAGCTGGAGCCGGGCGGAGCCAGCGCCCCGGCGCAGGGTGGCTCTGCCAGTCCCCGCGCGCCTGGGCGGCCGCACACGTGTCCAGGCGTCACGTCCGCGCGCGCCCCCGGGGCTTGCGTCAGCGGCCGCTCCAGAAGCGGGTGGGCCGGGGCTCCTTGCGCACCGCTGGGTTCGGGGCCCGGACGCCGCTGGGAGGAGGGCATCGCGCGGGGTCCGACGCGGAGGCGTGCTCGGAACGCCGGGGGCTGCGGAGTGCATCAGCGCGGTCCAGCCCTCCGCCTGCCGGGGGCCGAGCGTCTCTGCCGCCCAGACCTGGGCTGGGCGCCGTGGCGTTGCCTCGGAGCTCGCTGCCCGCGGGGCGCGCACCGCCTTGACCCGGGCGGCCCCGCGGCAGGCAGGCGCCCGCAGTTCCATGGTTGGTTCGGAGCGCGATGAGCCGCCCGTCCTCCACCGGCCCCAGCGCTAATAAACCCTGCAGCAAGCAGCCGCCGCCGCAGCCCCAGCACACTCCGTCCCCGGCTGCGCCCCCGGCCGCCGCCACCATCTCGGCTGCGGGCCCCGGCTCGTCCGCGGTGCCCGCCGCGGCGGCGGTGATCTCGGGCCCCGGCGGCGGCGGCGGGGCCGGCCCGGTGTCCCCGCAGCACCACGAGCTGACCTCGCTCTTCGAGTGTCCGGTCTGCTTTGACTATGTCCTGCCTCCTATCCTGCAGTGCCAGGCCGGGCACCTGGTGTGTAACCAATGCCGCCAGAAGTTGAGCTGCTGCCCGACGTGCAGGGGCGCCCTGACGCCCAGCATCAGGAACCTGGCTATGGAGAAGGTGGCCTCGGCAGTCCTGTTTCCCTGTAAGGTAAGCCCAGGGACAGCCCGCGTATCTCCGCCGGTGACCTCAGGGACTCCGGTATCCTCCAGCTCACTGGCAGGCCCGGAAAGGCGGGCGGCATCTCTCATTTAAAAAAAAAAAAGAAAAGAAAAAATGTTTACATTTCGTCTACCCTCCCTCAAACCCACTTTGGGAGTAGTTCTGGGTTGACATTTACCGAGTAATGGTTAATTGACAGTTAACAGATTAATTGGCATTCGCTGGTCGTCAGAACATCGTAGCTCACCCGGCCCAATGCCCGCGTCCTCTGCAGACATGTATTCGGGTACGCTCGATAGGGCTGGGCCGCACCAGTAAAACTTGGACCGAGAAACTGACTATGTGGGGACTGAGGAGGGAAGAAACGGGCGAGCTAAACGCACCCTTGTCCAGCGCTCGGCTTGGCTGAATTGATACTGGAGTCCTGCACCCCGCGCCTACAGTCTGCGCACCCCTGACACGTGGGAGCTCTCGGGAGTGTAGCTAAAAAAAGGGCGCCTACAGCCTGTTTTCTTCTAGCTAGAAGAAAACCCTGCAAGCCACGCCTTTTTCTCTCCTAGCCTTCCAAGGACTGGGAAGGACTGAGGAGTTGTGGCTGCGTTTTTGTACTATGTGGGGTGAAAACAGTCAATCAAGAAATTAACAAGGGCACTCAAGAGCTGTTGTTACAGTTGTTTAAAGCTCATCAGTTCATTTTTTATTTAATGTAAAAAGTTTTCAATGCCCTTGCGAAAAATGCAAGCCAAGACAATAAGTAAAATGAAAGACCAAGACCTCTCCCCTCCTTTCCCACCATTGTTAGGTTTAGTGTGTATCTTTTTAAACTATATATACATACACCCTCGCAGCTAAATATAGAATCATAGATGTCAGTGTATGTCAGGGAGGTTTTTTAATACCCACACAGAGATGTAAGTTTTTCTCCAAAAATGGCATCTGCAACTTGCTGTTTTTAAATTCATATTATCATACATATTTCTCTATGCCTGAAACCTAGTCGACTTCACTGTATTTTAAATGACTGTATAGTATTGCATTGTGTGGTCATATTGTAACATTTGTTTACCTTCAGGAGCAGTTTCACAGACATACTTGTCTACATTACTTCATTATGACCTAGAACTATACTGTAAAGTTCATTTTCTGAAATTAGAAGTGGAAATATTGTCATTAATACTTTCCAGTTTTTTTGTAAAAGTAACTTGCTCTGCCTCTTGGGCCCTTTAGGCTGTCTTGTATTTCTCCTTGGTGCTGCTTATTTTATAGGACAAGAGCTCATTTTTAAATTAAAAATAATCCACCAGAGAATTCAGGCGTGGGACTCAGGTCAGTAAAATGAGTGCTTTAATTTGGTCTGCTGCCCTGCTGCAAATGAGGTTTAAAATAGCATATTTAAATAAGAGTTTGAATCAGTGTTTGGACTAGGGTGTTTCAGGCAACCTTAATAAATTGCTTTTAACCCCTCCTCATATAATGCTTACTAATTCACTCAGCCCAGTTTCTCAAAATTTAGATGAAGTATTTGCATAGTTGTCTTAGGGTTGTGAAAAAGGAGACAAAGGTTTGGTGGTAGTTAACATAGAGTGGCTATTTGATGTTTGAGATATATTGCAGGGGTGGGGGATGCCCCACAGGATTTCTGGGGAGCCATTTTCTCACCCCTTTACTTTCCCTTAAACCCGCAGTGGCTAACAAAAGAAATGGCTTTTAGGTGAGTTTTAGTTCACAAATGAGCATTTGATATTAGTCAGTAATCCATAATTTGTTTTTAAAATGTAACCTTAGAATTGTGTTGTTCCCAAGAGAAAGGGAAGGAAACAGTTATGCTATATGGAGCATGAAGTTTCACTTTCAGGATCTAGAACTCTGGTTCCTATGAAAGCATATGTTCTTTCCTAACGTGAAACAGGCTAGTGAAATCAACCTTGAAGAGTAGTTCTGGGAATCGGGGGTTCTCAGCCTTTCTGTACATGTCAGTGATTTTCTGAGTCTCTATTCCATAAGAATGCAGTTGGGCAAAGCCATTACTTTGCAAGCTGAAATTTAAAAGGGCCAACTATTCCCCTAAAGACCAGGAACCAAGCTTAGAATGTGATCTTGGGGATGCTTTTGTGTGTGCATGTGTGTGAGTTACATAAAGCCGGAGTGTGCATGCCTCACCTTTGGTTGATCAATAATCCAAACTATTGGCAGGGCAGCTCAGCCAGTTAGTCTGGACGAACCAAACTTGAATGTATACATAGGCCCAGCGACCAACCAAGATGTGCTGTAGAGGATGAGAAACAACAGGGAGTAGTCGTAAGGCCTGTATCAAACTTAAAACAAGGTAGGTCTGTTTACCTAGCCCTTCGGCCTACAGTTGGAGGCTCCTAGAAATTATGGCACTGCCTTTTCACTGTGCCCACCTGCTCTCAGAATCTCTCATGGGCTGGCTCATGTGAAAAAACCCAACGTTGAATAAAGTAACAGAGTCCACATCTCAAGAGGTGCCTGGCATTGCCACTGTTTGCCTGAAAGACCACCTCCCAGGGCCTTGATTTTCTCATCTATATAAATGAGAGATGAGTCCGCTGGACTTCTGAGGACCTGTAGCTTCTAGCATTCCATGAAAAGAAGGGAAGCTATCTGGAATGTTATTGGATGCCCTCTATCTGCCAGCTACTTCACAGGGGTCAGCTTTTACTAGTTTGCCTTTTTTTTTTTTTTCCAGATGAGGAAACTCATGCCTACAGAGTGGTTAAATGTGAAGTGACTTGTCAAATCACACAGCTAGTAAGAGGACCAGTCCAAGCACCTGCATCTCAAAGGCACAGATGTTTTGTCCTACACCTTACTGCTTAGGGATTTCGAATCTGAGTATATACTCAAGATTCTGAATCATAACTCAAGGTTGACACCAGTAACAAAACCATCTGGTTGGATGAGTTCACCAGATGGGCCTCTTATGGGACCATCCCAAAATGACAACATACATACTCACTATGAAATTCATTGGCAGGAATTTTGTAGGCCATGTAGGGTAGGAAGATGGGGGGTAGGGGAAACCTACAAACCTAGTATTTTGTGGGATATCATCACAGCTCTGGACTGCTTCAGTTGGCCAAAAAATGGATGTATTGCCAAATAACTATCCTACTTAGGTGTAGGGTAATTAATTAAAGGCTAGAGTGTTGCCAGCACCTTTGATATGGGGAGCCAGGTGCATTATTAGCTCAGATCTTTGGGTGTGGTGGCTCATGCCTGTAATCCCAGCACTTTGGGAGGCAGAGGTGAGCAGATCACCTGAGGTCAGGAGTTCGAGACCAGCCTGGACAACATAGTGAAACCCTGTCTCTACTAAAAATACAAAAATTAGGGCCAGGCTCAGTGGCTCACACCTGTAATCCCAGCACTTTGGGAGGCTGAGGCGGGCAGATCACCTGAGGTCAGGAGTTTGAGACCAGCCTGACCAACATGAAGAAACCCGGTTTCTACTAAAAGTACAAAAAAGTTAGCTGGGCATGGTGGCGCATGCCTGTAATGTCAGTTACTCAGGAGGCTGAGGCAGGAGAATCACTTGAACCCGGGAGGCAGAGGTTGCAGTAAGCCGAGATCACGCCATTGCACTCCAGCCTGGGCAACAAGAGTGAAACTCGGTCTCATTTAAAAAAATAAAATAAAAATTAGCTGAGCGTGGTGGCAGGCACCTGTAATCCCGGCTACTTGGAAGGCTGAGGCAGGAGAATTGCTTGAACCCGGGAGGTGGAGGTTGCAGTGAGCTGAGATTGTGCCACTGCATTCCAGCCTGGGTGACAGAGCAAGACTCCATCTCAAAAAAAAAAAAAAAATGGAATGTCTAATTGTGTATGGCTTTCTTCCACTTGGGGTCTTTTTTAATCCATTCTGTGGCTTTTTCCATGCCTGAGAACTTTTGACATCCTGTGCCCAGACTTAAACTCACCCCTTCAGTGTGTGGGTTAGGGGGAGAAGTGAAGGTTGACACATTCATGTGAACAACATAGTCTCCTTTACCATCCAACTGTGCATTTTGCTATCAGACAAGTATTTCTGTCCACAACTGTGAGCAATGCTAATCCACTCCAGCCTTCTTACACTGTGATAATACCCTTTCTTTGTCCTCTCTGAAAGTTTTTAGTAGCATGTCTCCAAATAATTATTGAATTTGAAAGCCTCAGCCAGACAAGTCTTCTTTGTGGTTGAATTGTGACAATATCTGTGTTCCTTAAAAAAATAAAAAATAACATAAAACCAAGTAAGGTTAGACAAAACAGTTGAAAGTTTAAAAGCCCTTGGCCTCATCTAGTTCAGTGGAGACAAACTTTCTAAATGGGAGCAGGGCCACGTAATGCAGAGGAGAGAAGCATTTGACGCATGCATGGCCTCGGGTCAGGGAGACCTGGAGGAGCAGTGGAGATAGTGGAGAGCCAGAGAACAGGTGCCACCTCCCAAGAGGCAGCCTTTACTCAGCTCTGGCTGATTGGTGAGGGTGGGGATATGGGTGCAGGCATATCAGACCTTTAGATTTTTTCAAGAAAAGCCAGAAATCTGGATTTTTTTTTTTTTTTTCCTTTCAGAGATGTCATCTCACTATGTTGCCCAGGCTGGTCTTGAACTCCTGAGCTCAAGCGATCCTCCCATCTCAGCCTCCCAAAGTGCTGGGATTACAAGTGTGAGCCACTGTGCCCAGCCTGGATTTTTTTTTTTTTATGTTAAATATCTCGATTCGATTTTTTTTTTCTAGCATTGGCTGACTTCACATGTATAGCCACTGCTTGCAGACCAAGCCAATCATATCTCCAGGCCAAATTCCAGCTGCCAGCATGCAGCCTCTGATCTGATTCTCTTCTAGAAGCATTCCTTGAGCCTGGAAGTTCTCATTTAACTCTTGCCGTACATGAACTTTTGAACTCTGTTAGACCCTAACTGTTGGTAATTTTGTAGCTTGTTTTCTTTTCATTTTTATTTTGCCAAGAGAATATTATTTGCTGGCCACCGGGAAACCTCAGATGATGGCCTTGTGACTAGATGTTTGACTCTATACAGGTCAGCTTCTTTTTTGCACCTGAGGGTCTTTAAGAGAAGGGATTGGACTAAATGATTATCCCAAGGTTCTTTCTTACCCTAAAATTTTAAAATATAGGCCGGGCGCAGTGGCTCACGTCTGTAATCCCAGCACTTTGGGAGGCTGAGGCGGGTGGATCACAAGGTCAGGAGATCGAGACCATCCTGGCTAAAACGGTGAAACCCCGTCTCTACTAAAAATACAAAAAATTAGCCGGGCGCGGAGGCGGGCGCCTGTGGTCCCAGCTACTCGGGAGGCTGAGGCAGGAGAATGGCGTCGGCCCGGGAGGCGGAGCTTGCAGTGAGCTGAGATCGCGCCACTGCACTCCAGCCTGGGCGACAGATCGAGACTCTGTCTCAAAAAAAAAAAAAAAGAACATGAGCCAGGAAACAGAAGACGTGGGTTCTCGTCCTGGCTTTGTGTGACTTTGGTCTAGTCATATACTTCCCTGATCGTGTTTGTTCATCCATTAGAAAGAATGGAGATAATGCCGAGCTAGTGGGTGTTCAGAAATCAGATTAGAAGTGCTGTTGAGGGCTTTTGCTTCACCATATGGAATGGAATATGGGGGGTATTAGGGTGGTTGGAAGGTTGCAATGGGGGATCACCTGGAAGCAGGAAGCACAAGCCGAGTAGCCAAAAATGCTTTCAAAAATTTATTCCTAACCCCCAAAAATCTCCTAAGACAAAACTGTTTACTTTGGAAGTTCTCCCTGAAGTCCTCACTACTGCCTGACATGGGCAAGGTTGGCCCATGAAAGCACAGAGTGAACTGGCAAGGACCAGAGTCCACATACATTAGCTCTGGGGCTCAAGATTTTAAAGAACAAAATCGATAATACACCTTTTGTTGTATTTTACTTTTTGTATAAAGCAGAAGCATTAGAATACTATATGGCAGGACTAAAGCTTAATGGTGATTCCACACATAATTGGCCAAAGATTTTTCACAGGTCACCACGACCTGGAACTGGAGTAAATAGTTATCAGTGAAAGTTGAGCCTTGGTATAACCAGAACAGAGGCTTACCAAAAGTTACAGCAGGTCTGGCCTATAAAATACCAGCCCAAGATTGGATTAGACTGTCCCGTTCTGTGGTAGATCTGTTTTTTGAAGCCCCATTAAAAAGTACTGTATACATGAATATAGTAAGGCCTCACTGTAAATTGTCTTAAGCATCAGATTTTGCTTCTGACAAAATTTGTGAGACGTGGCCGTTCTTATTCAAACCCATAAGGTCCTCCCTCCTTGAAAGGGGCATGTAGCAGATATGCATTTGCTAAACTGTGTACCTGTGCCAGCATTTGGAGCCACTGTGTGTTGCTGGCGAGTTTTTCAGGACATGATCATACACAGGATATTTGAATGTGCTTTGCTCTGGACATCCTGAAAAGGAAAATAAGAAAGTCTTCCTGATCAAATGTATCTTTATTTTAAGCTTTGGGGTATCCTTTTACGGCCCATGAAGGATACTGAAATGGTCTATGAATTTCATCAACTTTGTCCTAGATTGCAAAACTGTTGTTTACCTCATTTCCAGTTTGATAAAGATTTTATGTAATAATTTTTAGACTGTGTAGCATCTATGGGATAAAAGGGTTATTCTCTTCGCAGTTTTTGCCCACAGGTGATACAGAGATGGATGAAAAATATTCCTGGTCAGGTGTGGTGGCTTGTGCCTGTAATCCCAGCATTTTGGGAGGCCGAGGAGGGCAGATCATGAGGTCAGGAGTTTGAGACCAGCCTGACCACCATGGTGAAACCTCATCTCTACTAAAAATACAAAAATTGTGCCAGGCACCGTGGCTCACACCTGTAATCCCAGCACTTTGGGAGGCTGAGGTGGGCAGATCACCTGAGATTGAGAGTTCGAGACCAGCCTGACTAACATGGAGAAACCCCGTCTCTACTAAAAATTAAAAATTAGCCCGGCATGGTGGCGCATGTCCGTAATCCCAGCTACTTGGGAGGCTGAGGCAGGAGAATCACTTGAACCTGGGAGGCAAAGGTTGTGGTGAGCCGAGATCGTACCTTTGCCCTCCAGCCTGGGCAACAAGAGTGAAACTCCATTTCAAAAAAATAATAAATAAGTAAATACAAAAATTAGCCAGGCATGGTGGCTTGTGTCTATACTCCCAGCTACTCAGAGGGCTGAGGTGGGAGGATCGCTTGAGCCCAGAAGGTCGAGGCTGCAGTGAGCTAAGATCTTGCCAGTACCCTCCAGACTGGGTGTCAGAGTGAGACCCTGTCTCAACAAGAAAAAAAAAGAAAAGAAAAATATTCTTTTGTTAATGTGCTGGCCTATGCACTGCTTTAAAATTTTGAATCAACAAAGATAGTATCTTTGGGTCCCTTTTACCCCCAGGATCCCTCTTACTCTGGCAGTTTTGAGGGCAGCCCCTACTCTGGCCTGGTCCAAATCCCAACTCCTTTTCTTTATAGCAATTTGAGAATGGAACAATACAGGTGGGGAATCCTATTGTCCATACTGTTTCATAATCTGCTTCTTCATCTAGTACATCGTGACTGCTTTTCTACAGTGATAAATATTCTTTAGGATCATATTTAATGGCCACATATTGCAGTTCTATAACAGTACCAGAATTATTTAATCAGGTTCCTATTTGTGGTCATTTAAATTCTGTTTTCTTACTGAGATTTTTTTTTTAAAGCATTGCTATAACCAAATCTTCGTACACAAAAAAATAGTTATTTCCTAAAGATAAACTCCTTGAAGTTGGATGGTAGAGCCCAAGGGTATATGCAGAAATCTAAGTGTTTTTTGTTTTTGTTTTTGTTTGTTTTTTTTGAGACAGGGTCTAGTTCTGTCATCCAAGCTGGAGTGCAGTGGTATAATCACAGCTCACTGCAGCCTCAACCTCCTGGACTCAGGGGATCCTCACACCTCAGCCTCTTGAGTAGCTGGGATTACGGGCACACACCATCATGCTTGGCTAATTTTTGTATTTTTTGTAGGAACAGGATTTCACCATGTTGGCCAGGCTGGTCTTGAACACCTGAGCTCAAGTGATTCGGCCTCAGCCTCCTGAAGTGGCGGGATTACAGGCATGAGCCACCACACCCAGTCTGAGAAATCGAAGCTTTTTGATAGCCTTAGAATGGTTTACAGTTGAATGTCCATTTCTTCCCAGCAGCACCGGCACTGGATGTTACCTTTTGGTTTTCTTAATGCCACAGCCTGCTTTTTCTCCCTGGTGCAGTGTCAGGCCAGAGTTGGCCAATGCTGACCTGTCCACCACATCATACTCACTCTTGCCTTGGAATCTCCTGCAGTTCCAGGCCCTCTCCTTCCCACAACCCATCTGCCTAGCCAGTTCTTGCCTCTGCTCACCCCTCTCGTCTTTCTGAAACTCTAAGTCTAGTGGTGGAGACAGATGTGCCAATAGGGCAGAGCCCTTCTGAAGTAGTAGGAGCCTAAAGGAGTCTAAGACCTTGTTGCTGTGGTGGCACCAGCAGCATGTTGAAGGATGTGCAGCGGTTTGCCCATGAAGAAATAAGGGATGGAAGCTCATAAGGAGGCTGTGTGGGAGGCCAGTAGAGTTGCTTGTGAAGGACATTGCTTGCCTTCCTTATAGGTGACCCGAGCTAGGCACCCATGTTCATGCAGTTTTTAAGTTTGGGGACAGAAACTCCAGTCTGGACTAATTGCATATACAGTGTCTTTTTCACTACAACCTCTTGCCTTTTCTGTGCCCACTCTACCCTTCTGAGGAATAGTGATCCCTCTTTCCCTTCTAGACCTAAGTAGTGGCTTTTGCAGGGATGGCAGTGGTACCAGAGGGCCCTCTTATTAGGGTTGCCAGGTAAATACAGAATGCCCAGTTAAATTTGAATTTCAGATAAACAACAAATAACTTGTGGGGCCAGAGAGGAGTAATAAGTATGTTCCAAATATTGCCTGAGAGACATCTTATATTTTTATTTGATAATTTGTTTTTTTTTTTTTAATATTGAGATGGAGTCTCACTCTTTCGCCCAGGCTGGAATGCAGTGGTGTGATCTTGGCTCACTGCAACCTCTGCCGCCCGGGTTCCAGTGATTGTCGTGCCTCAGCCTCCTGAGTAGCTGAGACTTCAGGCTCGTGCCACCATGCCCAGATAATTTTTGTATTTTTAGTAGAGACAGATTTCACTGTGTTGGCCAGGCTGTTCTCGAACTCCTCACCTCAGGTTATCCACCTGCCTCAGCTACCCAAAATGCTGAGATTACAGGTGTGAGCCACTGTGCCTGGCCAATTTGATAATTTTACAACCCTACTACTTAAGTCTTTTGGGGAATTCAATTTCTTTCATTGAGAAATCAAGACTGCTGAGGGGAATAGAGCTGTTTGAAGAACTGTCAGGGCAGTTACGTGGTTGTGCAGGTGGGCACCTGGCATGGAAGAGTGAGGGCATACTGAAAGGGTGGGTGCAGTACTGGTCACATGGCATAGAGCCTTTAACTTGGTTCTTTTAGGTGCTTTGTTTGCTTGAACATGCACTTTGAAGGGACCTCACAAAACTGGTTCTCCAAGACAATGTGTGGTTACCTGCTAACTCTGGCTATGGACAGATGAGAAACACACATGGTCAAAAGTCAACCTTTGTTTAACGTTTCTAAGATTAAAAATAAATCCCTGCCAGCCGTGGGAGTCTCTGTAAGGCTAAACACACCCTCCCTCAATAGCAAGGTGTTCTCAGATTTCTGCAGAAATAACTATGCCAGGCCAGTTGTGGTGGCTCACGCCTGTAATCCCAACACTTCGAGAGGCTGACATGGGAGGATCACTTGAGGCTAGGAGTTTGAAATCAGCCTGGGCAACACAGCAGGACCCTGTCTTTTATTAAAAAGAAAGAAAAAAAAATTATGCCAAAGTCTTCCCGAGACGCTTCTTAGTAACACGCTAAAAGGTGGTTTGATGAGTTTCTCTTAGGCAAAAAGGACAGATTTTTGGGCTCAAGATTTTAATTAGAATTGCCTTCCCCAGAAGAAATTTAGTAAAGTTAACAGTATTTCCTTACTCTCACCACTGTTTGGTGACACTGTTTGACTTGACAGTTCTAGTGCTGAGTAACAGTGTCTTCTCATGTCACGGTCTGTAAAATCGTTACTACACTATTGGTTGATGATTATCTATCTTTTTTTTTTTTTTGAGATGGAGTCTCGCTCTCACTCTGTCACCCAGGCTGGAGTGCAGTGGCGCGATCTCGGCTCACTGCAAGCTCCGCCTCCCAGGTTCACGCCATTCTCCTGCCTCAGCCTCCTGAGTAGCTGGGACTACAGGCACCCGCCACCGCGCCCGGCTAATTTCTTTTTGTATTTTTAGTAGAGACGGGGTTTCACTGTGTTAGCCAGGATGGTCTCGATCTCCTGACCTCGTGATCCGTCCACCTCGGCCTCCCAAAGTGCTGGGATTACAGGCATGAGCCACCGTGTCCGGCCATTTTTATTTTATCTCAGCTCACTGCAACCTCTGCCTCCCGGGTTCAAGCAACTCTCCTGCCTCAGCCTCCTGACTAGAGGCACATGCTGCCACTCCTGGCTAGTTTCTTTTGTATGGTAGTAGAGATGGGGTTTCACCATGTTGCCCAGGTTGGTCTCGAACTCCTGAGCTCAGGCAACCCGCCTGCCTCAGCTTCCCAAAGTGCTAGGATTACAGGCATGAGCCACCGTGCCAGGCCTGATTATCTCTTCACACTGCCTCACAGCAGAGTTCAGGAATTTACCATTTGAGTTAAGTGAAAATACGCTGAGATTCTTAGACGAAGGATGCTAGACAGATGCAGGTTGAGTATTATAAATAAGTCACAAGAACAGATTTCACTTTCTCCTCTTTCCCAAGCCTTAACATGATTAACTTGAAGAGTGCACAACTCTTCCACTGTTAAGAATAGTCAAGGAGTAAGTCATAGACAGTTTTATAGACCCACTCATAGGTGACTTGGTAGGCTCCAGGTCACACAGGACTCTGGGTACTTGAGTTCCAATCACAGCTATTCTACCATTGTTGTTAACATATTTTAAGCAAGAGGAACATACAGTCATCAAAAGGTCAGTGGTGCTGATGTTTTCCAGTCTAGGTAAGATCTCAGAAGGGCTATAAACCTTCTCACTGCCAGGCATCGTGGCTCACAGCTATAATCCCAGCATTTTGGGAGACTGAGGTGGGAGGATTGCTTGACGTCAGGAATTCATGACTAACCCTGGCTAACAAAGTGAGACCCTGTCATTTCAACAAAAAAAATTTAAAAACCTTCTCACTCCAAAGAGTTATGTAAATAAAATATGTGAAACACGTTCATCAAAAGTGACAAAACCATAGTGCCTGAAATCTAAAACAAACATTTCTTCTTACATGATCTCAAAATCTATTGAATTTTTTCAAAATTCTAAGTCCCACAGTAAAACTTCTAATTAAAGTAAAATTAACATGGTGGAAAACATTCCATCTTCGGCAGATACATGTAACATGTATTCATTTATCAACAAATACTAGGTGGGCAAGAAGCAGGCAATGAATCAATAAACCAATAAGCAAAATTAGTGGACCCATAAATTAACTGGAAAATAACCTGTGATCATTCAGTGGTCTTTGTGGAGCAGGTAAACGTCTTAAATCACAAAACAGCTAGCTTGAGTTGCTAGCTGTCCTTTTAAAAGTTTGATGGTTAAAATGTAACTTTTACCATGATGTGGATCTATACTAGGTTTAGCTGCGAACTCCCATTTGCACAAGTCCTAATTATCTGCTAATCATATGTAATAAATTATACTGTCAGAAATTCATCCTTCCAGTTGAGCTCATATATCTCTTCTTCCCACTTCCAGGTTCCCCTCCCAAAAGAAAAAGGGCACTTGGGTAAATTTTATTCCTGGAGTTCATCTTTCAAATGGTTCTAGAACAAAGTGGAGTTTACCTTGGACCACTGAGGGTGGTGAATAATGAAACTACATGCCAAGGCCACAGACTTGTCAGGGACCCGCAAACCTTTAGAAGGATCAGAAGACAATGGAGAATGCATTGTCTTCTATAGGGGCTGAAGAAGTGTCGGTTATCATGACAATTCGTTTCTCATTGCAAAATTGTATTGGTTCACTACAGTCTCAAAGAGCCTCTAGTAAAAGGAAAACTACCAACTTCAGTTGCATTTACATGTAGTTATGTAGCTAAAGGTATATATTCTTTTAAAATAAACACTATTATGATAAAAATTCATTCAACCAATTCTGCATAAACCATTTCTATCCCATAAAGGATAAATATGCTCACTCAGTCCCTGGATTCTTTAGTATGTTTTCATGTATGTATTTTTGAGACAGGGTGTCTGTCATTCTGTTACCCAGGCTGGAGGGCAGTGGTGCAATCATGGCTCACTGCGCCTTGACATCCCAGGCTCAAGCAATCCTCTCACATTTGCCCTCCAAGTAGCTGGGACTACATGTGTGCACCACGAGGCCTGGCTATTTTTTTTTTTTTTTCATTTTTATAGAGACAGGGGTCTTCCTATGTTGCCCGGGCTAGTCTTGAACTCCTGGGCTCAAGCAATTCCTTCATCTTGGCCTCCCAGAGTGCTGGAATTACAGGCTTGAACCACTTTGCCTGGCCATGTTTTTATTTTGATATGATTTCAAACTTACACAGCAGTTGTAATAATAGCATAAAAAAATTCCCTTACAGCCTCTATCCAGATTCACCTGTTATTTCCTTTTTGCTCCAGTTGCTTTATCGTTTGTGCTGTCTCAGCTCATACATATTTTTTAACCATTTGAATGTAAATTGCAGCCATCTTATCCCTTTACCCCTAAATACCTCATTGTGTTTCATCTAAAATCATTTTCTGATATAATCATAGCACAGTTATCAAAATCAGGAAATTTGACACACAGCAGATCCTGTTATCTAATCCACAGTCCATATTCAAATTACAGCTTTTGCCCCAGTAATGTCCTTTATAGGAATTTTGGTTTCTCATTCTAGGGTTATGCATTGCACTTAGCCGTCAGTGTGCATTCTGTGATCATTACAACTTATTTAGGTTGAAAGAAAGTGCCATTTGCTTTTGTTCACTCCAAGACAAGGTCATTTCTTAGATTTAATTCCAAAGTTGATGAGCATCAACAACAAAATGTCGATTGTGGTTCTTCTTGAGACATTCTCATTTGAGGTGCTGGCAGGTATTTTGCTAATAATTTCAGCTGTTTCCTAGGAGGTAAGCCGGTTTAAGCAGTGTGGTTACCTCACAGACATGCTTCTGCTGTGGAGCACATGCTCCTCCCATTGAGTAGATTGTTGATTGTTGGGTTCAGTAAATCATTCTTGAATTGCATGGAATCAGATTTAATTAAATAGGTTAAGTGACTTGTTCTAAACCAATCACAGCATCCATGACCTTCACTAGCACCAGGGCTAAGAAGGCTTATTTTGCTTGTATACTCATTTCATAAGTAAACATAATGTGACTGTGTTCATTAGGTAAATAACAGGTGTGTTGTGTTTGACTGTGTGCAGACATATCTTTTTGTGTATATTTGTGTATGAAGGGGTTTCTCTGCTGAAAAGGGAAAAACCCTGCCTAAATTCCAACTTAAATACAACCTTCAAAACCCACACCCAGGAAAAGAATGGGAACTATTTGCTGCTTTCTGCAAAGACCTAAAAATGAGGGTCCGAATTACACATTGCATCTCAATGGCAGAACACATTTGCACAAGACTTTTGAGTCACTGCAACATGAAAAGTTTCTAAAGAGAAGTCAGAAATGGGATTTCAACATCTCTTTGTTTCTCATTCTGCTGGGCCATCATCTACCTCTTTTTGTTTTTTTTTTTTTTTTTTCCTTCCGAGATGGCATTTTGCTCTTGTTGCCCAGGCTGGAGTGCAATGGCACAACCTTGGCTCCCTGCAACCTCTGCCTCCCAGGTTCAAGTGATTCTCCTGCTTCAGCCTCCTGAGTAGCTGGGACTACATGTGCCCACCACCACACCCGGCTAATTTTTTTTTTTTTTTTTTTTTTTTTTTGTATTTTCGGTAGAGACAGGGTTTCACCATGTTGGCCAGGCTGGTCTAGAACCCCTGATCTCAGGTGATCCACCCAACTCGGCCTCCCAAAGTGCTAGGATTACAGAAGTGAGCCATCACGCCCGGTCCTATCTCCCTATTTTCTTCTTTAGTTTTCAGGGGGGATGTGTGTGTGTGTGTTTTCTTTAGAGAGGTTTACTTAAAACTAATTCTCCCTGGGGAAAATGAGCACATATTTCCCTAAGGAGAAATCTCATTTATAGCTGTGGGCTTGTCCCAGGAGACACAGGCAGCCCTCTGCAAACCAGCCCAAGAGCCTTCTCTCAGTAACAAGAGGGTACAGCTAAGAACCAGATGTCTAAAGGAAAGCCCTCCCCAGCCCAAACGCACAAGTCCTTGACCTTTTCACATGTTGTGGAGCAAGCCCTAGCTAGAGTGTGAAGTGAAACCTCAGGACTTTCTTGCCAGATCCCAGAGAAGGCTGGGAGGGCCTAATGGCTAGTCACTGCTTTGTGAGATGCTGCTGCCTTATTCCTCAGGGAGTGGCACTTTCAGGTCTGTTTTTCTCTCCTTGCAAACCAAAGAAGTTAATATTAGAACCTGCTTCCAAAAGCAGTGTATCTGTGGACTCTGGGTTTTATGTGTGTTGGGTTGGGGGCCAGGGCTGAAGGCAGACGTAAGTTATTTGTTTAGTTTTCTCAAAATATTGATTCTTTGACTCCTGAGCTGTTGTGTGCAGTGAAAGAACCTTGGAGGGGCAGCCTGGGAATGCAGGGTTCTGCCCCTTGTGAAGCCACAGATGACCACAGGGCCCTGACCAGTCAGCCACGCCCTGGGAGCATCCAGCTTCTAGTGGGTAAAATGGGCAGAACGGGCTCCCTGGTCTAACTCCATGCTTTGCTAGCGATCATGTTCTGGTTGTGTGGCAGGGCTGGCATTCCTGAGTTGCCCTGGTAGTGCTCATTGGGTGGGGCAGTGACCCACTGGACCTGCTGGCATGGGGCCCCTCCTTGCAACTGTGATTGTGGCTGCCTGGAAGCCAGGTTTTGTCATTCTTGAGAATTGGAATGAGTGGTTCTCATCAGAGTTAGTGGTTCTCAACTGGGGCCATTTTGCCCCCTAGGAGACGTCTGGCCATGCCTGGAGACCTGGAGACATTTTTGGTTGTCACAACTGAGGGGCAGGGGGTGGTTACTATTGGCATCTACGGTGCACGGCACAGCCCCCACAACAACGAATTATCAGGTCCAGAATGTCAATAGCATCACTGTAGAGAAACTCCAAATAAACTCCATTGTCAGGAAAGTCCCTGACCTGCCTTCTCCTTTAGGTAGGTTGGTTGTTTTTTGAGACGGAGTCTCACTCTGTCGCCCAGGCTGCAATGCAGTGACACGATCTCAGCTCACTGCAACCTCCGCCTCCTGGGTTCAAGTTATTCTCCTGCCTCAGCCTTCCAAGTAGCTGGGATTACAGGTGCATGCCACCACACCCGCTATTTTTTGGTAGCGACAGGGTTTCACCATATTGTCAAGGCTAGTCTTGAACTCCTGACCTCAAGTGATCCACCTGCCTCAGCCTCCCCAAGTGCTGGGATTAGAGGTGTGAGCCACCGCACCTGGCCTCCTTTAGGTTTTATCCCCTCTGTTTCCTCCACTCACCCTGTGCTAGAACCAGATGGAACAACTCCAACCACAATCCACTTGTCTACAGTAAAGCTTTCCTTACCCTGTCCTCCTCACCCTGTCCCACCTTGAAATCACCTGTTGCCCTCCTGGTCTTCCTTTATGCAGTTGTTAAATTTATTATATGGTCTTTCTCAACTGGAAACACCACAAGGGCAGGATCCACAGCTGATTCCTTCTGTGTGCTCTAGGATAGAGGTTCTCAGCCCTGGAAACCCTTAGAAACCCTTGGAGCTCTTCAAGAAAACACAAGCCCAGACCAGACGCGGTGGCTCAAGCCTGTAATCCCAGCACTTTGGAAGGCCAAGGCGGGTGGATCACAAGGTTAGGAGATCGAGACCATCCTGGCTAACATGGTGAAACCCTGTCTCTACTAAATATACAAAAATTAGCCAGGTGTGGTGGTGGGTGCCTGTAGTCCCAGCTACTTGGGAGGCTGAGGCAGGAGAATGGCATGAACACGGGAGGCAGAGTTTGCAGTGAGCCGATATCGTGCCACTGCGCTCCAGCTGGGTGACAGAGCAAGACTCTGTCTCACAGAAAAAAAAGAAGAGAAAAAAGAAAACACAAGCCCAAGGCCAGGGGCCAGTGAGGCTTGGCTTTGCTGCTCAGAAGCACCTAGACAGTTTTACATACAGTCTTGGGGAATTCACAAAGCCCTAAAGCCCCTCCCTCGGATCCCTGGATGAGAGCCCCTGATGAAAGTGGCAGAGCACCCATGGTGCTCTGCATGCCATTCCAGAACAATGCCAAGACTGCTTGAAGTATGAAATGTGTGTGTGTGTGTGTGTGTGTGTGTGTGTGTGTGTGTAGAGGGTTAAAGTTTAGACTTTAGTCATCATAAAAGTGGCACCAGTGGTTATGAAGACATGAACCTTACCCATGATGGAAAGAGAAGGAATAGAATGCCATGAAATTTCTGCTTGTTTAGTAAAAGCAGAGTAAGCACCTAAGGCTTTAAAACTATTTATTTAAGTTAATAGAGGATGTAGCAAGATCCTTATGAAAAAACATGAGATCGTTGTCCACACAAATGCAAAGTAATGCCTTTTCTATATGTGCAGTTTGGGGAGGTTCCCTGTTCTGTATATCTGGGTGAAAAGAAGTGTTGAATATGTGACTTGTAAGGCAAACCAAATAATTCAGAGTATAAATACTCCTACTCGAGTGGGGAAAGTTATAAAATGACTGCCAGATGATAAATATTTGCTGTAAATGTTGAGTTCGTCATGAATGAGGAGTGGTTTGGGGCTTTGGGCAGAGGTGCAGGTGGTACCTTTCTGGGTGCCATTGGCCAAAGTTCATCTCATTCCTGGGATTATACCTGGGTGGCTATGGGGAACAGTTCGTTTTGAAACCTCTTCAGATATTGAGAGCTTGTTTCGAGAATCTGCCAGGCTCTGGGCTAGTTCTTGCTATTTTTACTGTGTGTGTGTGTGTGTGTGTGTTTTATTTTTTTTAAACTCTGGACAAAAATGTCTCACCCATCACTCACAAAAGAACATTAGGAGGCTCTGTATTCCTAGCCACACCCTAGATTTAAAACACAGTTAATAGGGATTTGTTTTTCAGGCCTTATAAAGTAAGGAACACAAAGTATAAATACGCATGAATTTGTTTCTCCTGAGTGAGTTTTTTTACACCCAGGCTTTAAAAATTAGTTCAGAGTTTTAAAAGATGAACAAACAATTCCTATGGGCAAAGGAAGTAACAGTGAAACATTTCTGCCAATTTCTGTTGAATATCATAATCCGCTTAGGTATGGGGAAGTGAGGGTTGGAGGATGAGCTGCATTTCTTTCTTTAAGCCACTCTCCTTTCCGATTAGGGGAGACTAATCCCCCTGAGAGTGGAGACTGTCGTCTTTGCTTCGGAATCCTCTGAGTGACTGTAACTTAGCGTCTTGCATGGAGAAGGCACATAGTGCATACTATCTGCTTGTTGCTAGTGATAAATTCATCTATAAAGGTTGGAATTTGACCGACTTCAAGTTTAAAAGGGGGATTATTCCATAAAGCAGGGTAGAGAATAGAGAAAAGCAAAAACAGCAGTGGTAGGTTTTTTTTTTTTTTTTTTTTTTTTAGCAACTGGACATAGCATCTTAGAAAAATGACCTGGCCCTGCCCTTATTTGGTGCCTTCATGTCTCGGTGGAGCAGGGAATCCAAGTGTGGTAAGCCAGACAGTCCCCTGCCATTCTGTGCTCCAGGGGTATAAGGCTGACACCTAGTTTCACCCGAAAAGGTGATTCAGGTTTCTTAATTCTTTACAGAACCACAGCTTAGTACTCAGGGCAGGTGTCTACCTGTGGGCTGATTCTCCATCTGGTATCTAGGAATTAACACTGTCATCCTGTGAGAGTCAGGAGCAGAAGTTCAGTTCCTCTTGGTGTGGTCTTTTGCCACGGCAGGTATGATTTGTCCACTAGGAATGTCATCCCAAGTGCAAGGGAGAAAAAGATTTTGTTCTCCTACCCTATTAAGGCAGTGTCTGAGGGGCAGACCGATCATGTCAACAAACTCGTCTAGTTCTGCTTCCTCCCGGGCCTGTTGTGAGGACCTGACATACCTGGCCATGAAGTGATGTGCTCTTGAATCGCAGGAAGTGTTGGGGTTAGCGAGCTTTGAGAGGAGGGTTAGGCCCTTCTCATTTTAACCTCCACTGGCCAGAACCAGACTGACTGGCAGTCTTATGAGTTAGTTAAGTAGCTCTTGAATGTGATTTCCTTCCACCCAAAAAATATGGGCAAAGCCCCCCAGAGGGAAGATCAAAAGGATACAGTGGGGTAATATTTCTAGCAGTATGAAGGGGCCTCCAGGCCTCCGCTGCCCTAGCCTGGTCATGCCAGCAGCAAAGAGCAAGGAACCAAAGGGCAGCCTTCCCCACGGCCTGCCTGCCAGTCACCAGTTTGAGCCAGGAAGCAGTGGAGGGGGACAATAGAATTATACTGTTGTTCATATTGTCTGTATGTAAAAACTAATCTGGGGATAATATAATAATCCTTGCCCAACCCCATCCCTACCCCCAAGCAATTGAATTCTTTAAAAAACAGCTTCACCGAAAATATGAGGAAGACCAGATTTTACAGGGCTTACTCAACAATTTTGAGATGTGCATAGTAAGAGAACTTTAGTTCTTATCCTTTTGACAGCAGAACAGGGGGCATGGAAAACAGCATATTTCTGGTTCAGGAAAAGACCCTTGATTTTATGCATGACAGCATTGATGATGAGCAGAGGCTGAGACTTTTAGTCTTGAATATTTCACTTGTTTTGAGCAAAAGTAGTTAAGACCAGTTTAAGGCCAGGAAAAGGGAGTAGTTAAGTACTCAGAGAGGGTTGAAGCAATAGAAGTTTTGAGAAGGCCCAATGGCTCAATGCATTTCTTTCTCTGCAGTATGCCACCACGGGCTGTTCCCTGACCCTGCACCATACGGAGAAACCAGAACATGAAGACATCTGTGAATACCGTCCCTACTCCTGCCCTTGTCCTGGTGCCTCCTGCAAGTGGCAGGGGTCCCTGGAAGCTGTGATGTCCCATCTCATGCATGCCCACAAGAGCATTACCACCCTCCAAGGAGAAGACATCGTCTTTCTAGCTACAGACATTAACTTGCCAGGGGCTGTCGACTGGGTGATGATGCAGTCATGTTTTGGCCATCACTTCATGCTGGTGCTGGAGAAACAAGAGAAGTACGAAGGCCACCAGCAGTTTTTTGCCATCGTCCTGCTCATTGGCACCCGCAAGCAAGCTGAGAACTTTGCCTATAGACTGGAGTTGAATGGGAACCGGCGGAGATTGACCTGGGAGGCCACACCCCGGTCGATTCATGACGGTGTGGCTGCGGCCATCATGAACAGCGACTGCCTTGTTTTCGACACAGCCATAGCACATCTTTTTGCAGATAATGGGAACCTTGGAATCAATGTGACTATTTCTACATGTTGTCCATGATGTGACTTTCGTAAACCATCAAAATTATTTGGGCATAGTGCTCTATGTTTAATAAGGGTTTTTATAGATGTTTTATTCCATATGTCTTCACAAGTCAGGACCCACAATTACCCGTGTTTTGTTTGAACAGCAGTTTCCCATCTGGCTTCAACCCAACAAAGTTCATTAACCTGGGATGAATGGGGTTGGCCTGTTGGTAATTTGGAGGCTGTTCTGTGATCTAAAACAACTCTTATTAAATTGTATTTACTCCCTAAACAACACTTGACAGGCTGTTGCACAGGGCTTCTATAGATCAGTGTGTCAGGAATGGGAGGCCCCTTCCTGCCTGCCTTCGCGTATTGGTCCCTTGACATTGACAAAAGCACAGTGACTGTCAGCAGATTCCTTTACTTTTGTTTGTGGGATGTAGGAATTGTTTTAATGCATTTTAAACAGTGTTTCTCAAATAGGATGGCTGGCTAATAGACACTGAATCACCCGGAGTGCTTATCTTAAAATTGCAGATTTAGGGAGCCTGCCAATTTAACAGTCTCATCAGGTGATTCTTTTCAGCAGTAATGTTTGAGAATTACTGGGTTAAATTGTGGGAAAGGGTCCAGATTTTAAAGGTGCTTTAAGGTTGCCCTCTGCCGATACTGTTTGTCTTTCTACTGTTTCATCCCCTAACCTCCCCCAACCCTCAAATTAAAACTAGTAGAACTATAGATCCACATGAACACACGCCTGAGATTTGGTCACTCACCTATGTTTTGGGTGGATTGCCTAGGAAAGAAAGTCATATGGCCATTGATAGTTCTCATGTAATTAGTTTTGCTCACCACTAGTACAGATGACCCGTTTACACATGGCTTCCCTCGGAAGCCCTCGTCGACAGTAGCTGGTGTGAAAGACGAGGTCAGTAGAGTTGGAAAAGCTTTATAACCGGTGTGTCATATGCTTGCTATTTAAAGCTGTGTGTTGGTTTTGTTTTTCTGCCACATTCACTAGTTTTTTAATAAATATTTTCCAAAAATGGATGTTGTGCTTCATTTCCCTAATTGAATAACGGGTATTTATTGAGCATCTACTGTGTGCAAGTGCAGTGAACCTTCATCACTACATCTGGGGTTGGAACTTTCACTGTTTCCACTGTGGAAGCAGTCACTGGGCCAAGTCATGGCGTGGGTCCATGACAGCACTGGGGTCCGGGCTCACGTGTCTGAACCACTGAATGTCAGTGCAGCAGGTCTCCTCCCAGGGCTGTCGTTTCTATCTGATGGTGCCAGTAGCTGTGCAAGAAGAGGATTGCTCCTGCTTTACAGAGTCAGAAGGAAGACGAGTGCTAGGGTTGATCCATGGTGACCCACTGCCTCAGTCCCAACCCTAAACTCTCAAAAGAATTGAGAGGATTAGGGCCAAATGCTCAGCAAGGATTGAAGGCTGCTTACTTCAGTGTCCCAGTTTCCCTTTGTTGTTGTTGTTGTTGTTTTTGTTTTTGAGACGGAGGCTGGAGTGCAATGGCATGATCTCAGCTCACTGCAACCTCTGCCTCTGGGTTCAAGCAATTCTCCTGCCTCAGCCTCCCGAGTAACTGGGCCTAGAGGCCTATGCCACCCCACCCGGCTAATCTTTGTATTTTTAGTAGAGATGAGGTTTCACCATGTTGGCCAGACTGGTCTCGAACTCCTGACCTCAAAGTGATCCACTTGCCTCAGCCTCCCAAAGTGCTGGGATTAAGGCGTGAGCCCCCATACCTGGCCCTCAGTATCCCAATTTCATTAGCATACTACCAAGTGGAGGTGATGGCTTTGGAGTTGACTTTGTTTTTTAAGTGAGATACAGTGCTGAGTTTTTAGCTAACATAGGGCTCTGGCATTTAAAGAATTGCTAAAGTAACCTCTTCTAGGCTGTTCTTCACATAAAAGTGAAAAACAGTGCCCTGCACAAAAGTAGGGGTTTACAACATTTATGGTAAATGAACGAAAACCACAACTCTTATCACTAAGAAAGTCACATTTCAAGTCAGTATACAGAGGGACCTGTGAAGGTGAAACTAGGATCCAGGAGCAGGTGAACTTTGACCCTCAGGACCAGAGCCAGTCCAGATATGGCCTCCAGGGACCTCACTGCACCCACGCAAGGTGCAGCGTGCATACACTGGCCAAGCTTGGCAGCATCACTTCACGTTCACAGCTTACCCTCTTGTTACATGTGATAGAGGAATCAGGACTGATTGGTTAACAGTGCATAAAAGGCAAAACTATAAACAAACGACATGAAGAAGGAGAAAGTGGACATGAGTTACTCCAAAAGCACAAAAAGAGTTTTAGCCCGAAGAGGTAAAGTGATGGGCCAGCAGCCACACAGTGCACTAGTGGCAGCACTGGTTCTAGAATTCAGGCTTCTTGGTTCCCCATTCAAACTTGCTCCTAGAACTTAACAAATGAAAAAGTTGTAGGCAACGCAACTCTGAACTTTTATTTTCCAGAGTTACGTAGTTCCCTTTCATCTCTGTCACTGGAAATCTGTAAACTTAACCTTTACTCTTGACTTTCTTGAAACTGTGCATTTTCTACCAGAAAATAAAAATCCCCAGGTTATTCCCTGTTTTTTTTTTTTTTTTTTGAGACGGAGTCTTGCTGTGTCACCCAGGCTGGAGTGCAATGGCCAGATCTCGGCTCACTGCAAGCTCCGCCTCCCGGGTTCACGCCATTCTCCTGCCTCAGCCTCCCGAGTAGTTGGGACTACAGGCACCCGCCACCTCGCCCGGCTAGTTTTTTTTGTATTTTTTAGTAGAGACGGGGTTTCACCATGTTAGCCAGGATGGTCTCGATCTCCTGACCTCGTGATCCGCCCGTCTCGGCCTCCCAAAGTGCTGGGATTACAGGCTTGAGCCACCGCGCCCGGCCTCCCTGTTTTAACAGGAAGTGAAAATAGCAAAAAAAGATTATGTGAAGTGAAATGCCTTTTTATACAGTTCCAATTGCAAATGCAATTTAAAACATGATGAGTACATTCCTTGGCTTGTTGCTTTAAAAAAAAAAAAGTGAGAAAAAAAAAAAGAAAAGCAATGATAGGCATTTGTCAAAACTCATCACGTGGTCCACTTAAGTACCATATTTTAAAAAATAAGAATATTTTATCTTTCCTGTCCTAGTTCAATATTCTAATTTGATAATCTGGTGATTAAACGATGGTAGATTAAGCCTGTGTCTTATGACACATGAGTCATTCTAAAGAAAAAAGGGTTCTCAAAATACCTTGGGAGAAAATGTTAACAGTCATTAATTCTGGGTGCCTAGAACCTGGGTGTATGTTATATTATTAATTGCATTGTTCTATGTTTTTAATTTTTTTTTTAAAAAAAACCAACCTTGAGATCAGGGGTTCCCAATGTTCTTGTAAGGAGGAATTGGTCTTGGTTTCCCTGAATCCAGAAGACTTAAAGGATTGAGACAGTGAAGTTCTTAGAGGGAACTGTCCAGGGGATTATGGGATACTTCAGAGAAGAGGCACTGAAGCATCAACCATCTTGGAACTCTGCCAACTAGAACCTCAGACTCAACTGACACATCCAAACTAATGGCCGAGTGTCTTTTAGCAGCATCAAGCAACTCCCTTACAATACCACCCAAAGTAATTTTCCTGAAGAAATTCTCCTTGTATGTAACTTCATTCAGGTTCTTGGGGCTTGCCAAGTAGCCAGCAATGTAACCTTAACTTGGTCAGTTGACCTCTCTGGTCCTAAATTTCCTAATCTGCAACATTTGAAGGTTTATTTTCTAAATGTTTTTACTTTAGTACTAATTTCTGTGAGATAAGCTATTCAATGTTAGGTTGAGGTACGTAAATCATTCCTGCCGGCCTGTGTACGAGGTGGTTCTGGTATCACTGTGGCCCAGCATGTGTCTGTCTGTCAGCGTTGGCAGGTGAGTCATGCTCCAGCTACCTCTCAGATTCCCATGGTTTAGAGCTAGGGGTGGTGCCTGGGTAGAGGGACCAGTTTTGCTTTGTGGCTCTCACTTGAGAGGCCTGTGGCCTTGACCCTTCCTGATTCATGCAGGCTGTGCTTGAAAGTATGATTATAATTTCACTGACCTGTGAAAGGGAGGCAAGAGCGCTTAAAGGGAGAAATCTAATTCCCTGTATTATTAAACCTTCTACTAATTTGAAGCTTAAAATCTCTTATTTGTGAATATCATTAATGTGTCTTGGAGTCTTCAAATGACAAGCAGAAAGAACTTTGATCCCATTGACACCAACACCCACCACCACTACCATTTTACAGAATAAACAAGACCTACAGAGGGAAATGCACTGGCCCCAAACCACACTGCTGATGAGAATTTTCTGTGATGATGACATGGTGTCTTCTGTATTGAGTAAAAGGGAAAAAAATTACAAAACAGCTTAAAGTACAAGCCAACATTTTACCATGACTAAAGGAAGGGGCTCCCAGTCTTGATTCCCCATTTCCATTGCCACCATCTGCGCCAGGACAACTGACAGGGCTCCTAACTGTTTGTCCTCCTTCTTCCTGCCTGCTCCAATCTATTCTACACATAGGCAACTAGAGGCTCTTTTGACATGAAATCAGTGGCATCACAGCTCTTCAACATTCTCTTGTGGTGCGCCCTGTTTTTTTCCTTCATGGCACCACAATTGCGATTACATATTTTTGTTGTTGTTGTTGTTCAGTGCCTGCCACCCCTTGACAACCTGCAGGGTAACAGAGACAATGAAGTCCCCGGCACCTAGGCACCCAATTAATATCTGAATGAATAAATAACTACTAACAGGCTAGTGTAAGAGCAGCATTGAAGTCAACACTTTAAGAGTTAAGGTTTTCTGTTTTTGTACCAAAAGTCCCTGGGGAAATTACACAAGTAGGCAGGGAACAGAGATGGGGAGATAATCTAACAATCCAGAGAAAGGAAGAAACAAAGGGTTTCTCTGCCCCTGTCATCCTCCAGGCAAGGTCACAAATGCTGGTTTGAAGGTTCTGAGCCTTGAAATTTTTTATGTCATGGAGTCACCTGACATTCAGATCAAAGGCCGACTCTGCTCTATGTTTGATGATCCTTGCAGCAAGCACAGATCAAGGTTCCCAAGACCTGCAGCAATTGGATTACAAGATTAGATCAATTTGCAAAGTCCACCAAGATCACAGCAGTTGCCATCCATTAGGTACCTATTGCGTGCAAAGTGCTTTGTCTGTATCAACCCATTTAAGCCTCTCAATAAAGTAAGTGTTTATTATCCCCATTTTGGAGTTGAAGAAACGAAGTCTCAGAGAGATGAAGTAATTTGCCTACACTCACACAGCTGGTAAGAAACAGAATTGGAATATGAACCCATTGCGGAGTCCATGCCCCTTCGCCATATCACATGATCCATCATTATTCTTGTTTGGCTTTCACATATTTTGACCACCGGCAAAAATATTGCTTATTTGTAACAGATAAAGATGAACAAGATGGAGGGGTGCAGGATGCTTGTTGAATACGGAACATACCACCTGTGCTTTGGAACTGCCTTACCCACTGTCATGGCATGCTAGAAGGGGATGGAGACCTAGAAATGGTTCAGACCCTCACTAGTTAAAGTGTGGTCCGTGCACCAGCGGCGTCAGCATCACCTGGGAACTTGTTAGAAATGCAGCATCTCAGGCTCCACCCCAGACCTCCTGACCAGAATCCCCATTTTAACACAGTATGCAGGTGATGTGGATGCATGTTCAAGTTCGGGAAGCACTGGTCGGACCAAAGGTAATCACCCCACATGTCCTTTAGAATCATGTGGGGAACTTTAAAGAATGCCAGGACCTAAGTTAGAATTCTTGGCAGTAAAGCTGAGCTTCTGTGTGCTTTTTAAAGCTTCCCAGAAGGGACTAGCACACAGTCAGGGTTGAGAATCTCTGACCCAGTCCAACCTCACTGCCTTATTTTCTCTTGTATTTCTCATCCAGCCACTGAGACAAGTGAAGTGACCTGTCAACACTGTAGATTGAATAACCAGGGAAGGCTGAGGAATGCAAGTGAATGTAAAAACCACCTGGAGGGAAGGAAGCATTGCAGCAAGAAAGGAACAGCAAGTGCAGAGGCCTGAGGCAGAACCAGCGGGGAAAATGCTTTGAGGTGAGGCAGGTAAGGAGCTACAGCCTTGCCCTGTGAGGCCAGCTAGGGGTCTGGGTTTCTTTCCAGGTACAATGGGAGGCCACTGGAGAGTTTCAAGGAGCATGGATTATGGGATTCGGGGCGAGCTGTAGGTGCTCAATTGAAAAAACAAAACAAAAACAGTGATTGTAAAGGGCAGGAATGGAAGCATTTTGGAAGCTATTGCATTTCACGCGGTGAAACATGATTATGGCTTGGACAGAGTGAGCAAAGGTGGAGATTAACAGAAATGGGCAGATTTGGGCTATGTTTTCAAGATAGAGTTAACAGGAGTTGCTAAAAAGTTGGATGGGTGGGAGAGGTGTGATGATTATAGGAATAAGAAAAGAGAGAATCAAGGATGATCACTCCTAGGCTTTCATCCTGAGTACATGGGTAAAAAGTTCCATGTATTGGGGCAGAGACTGGTGAAGGAGCCAGCATAGGGCAGAAATCTAGAGAGACACATGGCTGAAGACATCAACCAGACAGTTGTTTGAATGAGCTTGGAGCTCTGAGGGAAGGCCAGGATGGAAATACCGAAATGTGTGCACCATCACTGTATGTAAGGTGTTTAAGCTGTCGGGTGGAAGTGAGAAGACCCGGGGGTTTGGGCGATGGAGGGAGGTGCATACAGACAGAAAAGAGGGTGAGACTCAGGCTTATCTCCTGGGACTGCCAACCTTTTAGAGGTCACATGAGGAACCAGAGCCTGGAAATGAGGCTGGATAGAAGGAGTGGCCATCAAGATGAGGGGAACTCCTAGAGAATACAACATCACAGAACCCCGGGAAAAAAATCTGGCTCAAGTTGAACAGAGGAGTCAGCTACTGAGAAGACAATCGAGGTCGTGGCGAGGTGTCAAGAGCAGTCTCATGGCGTGGAGAAGACAGAAACCCAGAGTAGAGAAGGTGAGGGAGAGAACAGGGCATGGGTGAGGAGAGGAGGCAGGAGCTACAGCTAGAGAGCTATAGACAAGGAGCGATAGACCAGGCTTTTAAGAAGTTCTGCAGAGAAGACGTAGAGAAATGAAGCAGTTGCTGCAAGAGAATAGCAGGATCAATGAAATATTTTTATTTTGCGTTTTAAAAATTGGAGCCACTAGAGCATGGCACTGTGCCAATGGGAAGGATCCAGAAGAGAGAGCGAAATGGATGATGTGGAGAAGGCGGCAATCACAGCAGGGGCAAAGTAATCAGAAAGACAAGCTTCCGGGCAGATGACTTACTTATGCAGTAGAGATGGTCAGGAAGCAGCCACTATTGAAATAGAGAAAGGTGGGAAAAAAATTATGCCGACAAGCAAGGGTTGAAGCAAATTATGTTTAGAAGGCCCTGGTGAGCGAGTCTGTGTATATCCAGCCCTGAACAGGAGAAAGGCACTGGCTGCAGCTCAGACTAGAACATCCCAGGCATCTGAGAGGTTTACACCTCAGCAAGCTGTGTTTTTCTAGGCTCCATGAAAACCTGGATGAAACATTCCTGAGGACCATCCAACACCATTTTCCTGAGAGACAAGCTGTAAGTGCTGTTGTAGTTACAGATCCGAGTCCCTGGTACATTGATATCAAGTAAGGGCGCCTGCAGCTCAGAAGGCAGTTTCCATTACACCAGACAAGAGTGTGGCTGCCTGAGTCCTAGAATTGCAGTGGCTTCTGCTGACAATGTGAGGAGTAGCTGCCCCATCCAGAGTGTGGCCCTGCGCGCTGCCCCCTCCCCTGGAGGGACTGCAGAGAACAGCTTGGAGCATGCCCTTCCCTTTCCCTTATCTCACCCGCTATGCTAACGCTGCTCATCCCTCAAGATCCCAGTTGTTCCTTCTCAATTCAATACAAACTAATCAACTGCCCTGGGCTTAGTCCTGTACTTTCTATCCTTGATATGGTTTAATTTTCACAAAACACCTTGAGGTGGGTATTATCACTCCCATTAACAAAGAATAAGGTGGGGGCTCAGATAGGCTAAGTAACTTGCCCAAAGTCACACAGCTTGTAAGCAGTGAAAATGGGATTTACACTCAGGAATGTAGCCCTTCCAACAGCCCTGCTGCCTGCAAAAGTGACTCAGATATGGACTTTACAGTCTAGCAAAAGTCTGAAAGCATCAAAGAGGCAACTTACAGTAGCATGAAATATGCAACCACCACTATATCAACTGTGTTTGCAAAGCAAGTTAAGTCAAGGACATACAAATTGCTATGGATTTCAAAGGAAGATTAGAAAAGGCTTTTTGGAGGAAGCAATGCATGCATTGGACCTTGGGTGTTGGGTAGGATTTTGCAAGGCTGAGGTAGTTAGGAGGATGTGCCAAGAGAGCAGCCGCTTCTGGATCAAGACCAATCCACTCAATGCCTAATTCCAGCCTTGTCCATCACCCATTCACTTCGCAGGGCTTTTCATCTCTCACACTTCCTTTGTCCCTACGTTCTCAATATCCACACCAGGTCAGACACGTAGAAGGTGCCGAGTGAATATTAGAGTTCAGCAGTGTCCTGCCTGGTCCCTATTTCTAATCTGTCCTTTAACCCATCCTCATACTAGCTAAATTTCAGGACAAACCCTGCCCACAATAAAAACTACTTCTTCTAGGGAATTTGCCCTGCCCATAGTTCCTGGAACACTACTAATCCACACACCCACAAACTCATAAGGCAGGCCTCAGGTGATAAGACCTTACCCGGGCCAGCAGTTCATTGGCTGAGCAGCCACCAGTCAGATTCTCTTGAGAGAGTCAAAGACAGTCAGTGGTGTGCACCAGAGTCACACAACCCTGGAAAGTCGGCACACTAGCAAAGGAAAAGCCTTGATGTGAAAGCAAGAGGCCCCAAGGGGTGGAGGGAGCAGCCACCACCGCCCACCCTCCCAGGTCCTAATCCCTCCCCAGGGAGCCCAGCAACACTCCATCTCCTGCTTTGAGGCATCTTGGAGACAGCCTGCTGTGCCTTCACAATTCTTCTTATCACTTTTTTTCAATTTTAGACCGTATTTATTCACTCCCATCATCAAAATTGAAGAAAGTAACACACAAAGTTTCTCCCTCCTTCTAATTTTGCTTAATTTTATGATTATTGCTGTCAAGATGTATAACTTTTTTTTTTTCTTTTGAGATGGAGCCTCTCTCTATTGCCCAGGCTGGGGTGCAGTGGCGCCATCTCTGCTCACTGCAGCCTCCGCCTCCGGGGTTCAAGCTATTCTCTTGCCTCAGTCTCCGAGTAGCTGGAATTACAGGCGCATGCCACCATGCCTAGCTAATTTTTGTATTTTTAGTAAATACGGGGTTTCACCATGTTGGCCAGGGTGGTCTTGAACTCCTGACCTCAAGCAATCCACCCACCTCAGTCTCCCATATTGCTGAGATTACAGGCGTGAACTACTGCACCCAGCCAAGATGTATAACTTTTAAAAAACATTTTATTAAGTAAATTTTCAAAAGGAAGGAGAATAATGTAATGAATTTGATGTGTTAGCAACAACTTCAACCATTATCAACGCTTGGCCAGCTGTGCTTCATCTATATCCTCACCTACATCCACACGTGGATTTCTTTGAATCAAATCCCAGGCATCATGTCATTTCATCTGTATATGTTTCAGTACAGAATATCTAAAGATTAGGACTTTGAAACCTACAATATTGTTTTTACATCTATAAAAACTATAAAATTTAATATAATCAAATATACAGTCAGAGGTCACATTTCTCTGGTTGATATACAGTCTGTTTGGACTGGGATACATATATAAGATCCTTACATTGCTACTGATAAAATGCTTATGTCTCTTTTAATCTACAGAGTCTCCCTCCATCTCTTTTCCTTTCTTGAAATTATTTATTGAAGAACCCAGGGTTCCTATAGCAGAGTTTCCTATAGTCTCATTGCAACCCCAGAATATCATTTGATCAGATTCAGATTTGATTTTTCTTTTTACAAGACTGCTTCAAACCAACCAGGGAACTGTTGGGGGCAGGGGGGGAAGACGACTGCTTCATAGGTGATGGTGGTGATGTGTACGTCTATAACACAAAGGACAATGCCTGTTGCTCTCTTCCTCTAACTCCGTCTCTTTGTCTCTTTTAGTGATATTATCAGCCATTGATGGCTCATATTCACTTATTAGGAATTACAGAATGATCTTTCCAATCTATCATTCCTTCTTTATTAACTGGAAAACTTCTATAGTGACAAAGTCCCTCTTTTCAACTATTTGTTTACCCTAAGGTACATTTTGCAAAGGAAAGATAACATAAATGCCTGATTATTTTCCTTTATCAGTTTTCAAAACAATGGGGTAGTTTTTTAGCATCCTCCAAAAATAAAACCAATGAAGTAACATTTTAAATATATATCGAGCAGTCCAGGCATGGTGGCTCATGCCTGTAATTCCAGCAGTTTGGGAGGCCGAGGCGGCAGATCATGTGAGGTCAGGAATTCGAGACCAGCCTGGCAAACATGGTGAAAACTCGTCTCCACTAAAAATACAAAAATTAGCCGGGTGTGGTGGTGCATGCCTGTAGTCCCAGCTACTTGGGAGGCTGAGGCAGGAGAATCGTTTGAACCTGGGAGACGGAGGTTGCAGTGAGCTGAGATCACACCACTGCACTCCAGCCTGGGTGACAGAGCAACACCCTGTCTCAAAAAATAAAAATCATTATGTCTCTCTTGAAAAAGAATATCATTATGAATTCATAGATTTAAACTTTTTTATGTATTTCAATTCATTGCCATTATTATCCTTGTTGATTAATACCATTCCATCTTGGCCTGACAAATGCATATTCAGCTTGGTTCCCGAGTGCTTTTGACATGACCACAAATGGCCTTTGATGTTCCAGACTCATCTTGTTCTTTCCCTGCCCTCAACATGTAATCAACGAAGTCTTCAAGGAACCTCGATTTCTTTAGTGTGAAACAATGATTCAAGACCACAGTCTAGGCAGTAGGAGCCCCCTTTATTCAAACTTGAGCCAGTTTGAATGGATTTTCCACCTCGGAGCTGAATAGATGTTGACTAGAATTCTCAATGTTTCCACCAAAATAAGTTATGAAAGAAGCAAATCTGGTCGCACAAACCTAATTTAATCTCTTCCCTTTTTTAGACAACGGTGCCAAGATATTCGATGGAGAAAGAATAATTGTTTCAACAAATGGTGCTGGGACAACTGGATATTCACATGCAAAAGAATGAAGTTGGATCCCTGCCTCATGCATGTTGTGTGTGTGTGTGTGTGTGTGTGTGTGTGTGTGTATATATATAAAAATTTATATGACAGACAGACACTGTCCTTTGCGTTATAGATGTACACATCACCACCATCAGCTATGAAGCAGTCAGGGTTTTTTCCCCAATTGTTCCCTGGTTAGTTTGAAGCAATCTTGTAAAAAAGAAAATCAAATCTGAATCTGAGCAGATTATATTCTGGGGCTATAATGAGACTATAGGAAACTCTGCTATGGGGAACCTGGGTTCTTCAATAAATAATTTCAAGAAAGGAAAAGAGATAGAAGGAGAATCTATAGATTAAAAGAGACATAGGCATTTCATCAGAGGCAATGTAAGAATGTTTCTGTTATATATTACATATTATATATTCATTCATTTATCCAACACACATATATACATACTGCTTCCCTACACGATGCCAGGTACTGTTCCACACACAAAGGATCCAGCAAAATGTACAAAAATTCTAGCCCTTGGCTGGGCGCGTTGGCTCATACCTGTAATCACAGCATTCTAGGAGCCAAGGCTGGCAGGTCACTTGAAGCCAGGAGTTTAAGACCAGCCTGGCCAACATGGTGAAACCCAGTCTCAATTAAAACTACAAAAAAATAAAAAAATTAGCTGAGTGTGGTGGTACATGCCTGTCCCAGCTACTCAGGAGGCTAAGGCACAAAAATTGCTTGAACCCAGGAGGTGGAGGTTGCAATGACCCGAGATTTCACCACTGCAACTCCAGCCTGGGTGACAGAGTGAGACCCTGTCTTAAAAACAAAATAAAATAAACAAAAAGCTTCTGGCCTTTGTGTTGTTTACATTCTCATGGAGAGAAGAAGGCAATAAACAAAACATATACAAAGATTTTATACAGTATAATACATTGAAGATAGTCAATGCTATGGAGAAAAATAAAGCAGGGAAAAGGGGTGGTCAGTAGGGGAACAGGGGAGAGGAGGGATCGCAGTTATAAACAGAGTGATATTTGAGCAAATGTTTGACGGAGGTGAGGGAACGAAACGTGCAGCTAATTGGAGGAAAAACATTCTAGGCAGGGGAAATAGCAAGTGCAAAGGCCCTGAGGTGTGCATGCCTCGTGTGTTCGAGGAATATCCAGGGAGTGGAGTCTGAAGAAGGCAAGTAGGAGGTGAGGTGAGAAAGTGTGAGGAGAGACAAACTCTGCTATTTTATTGGAGCAGAGCACAGCGGCGTGTTTACATCTAAAAAGAGGAGAAATTATTGTGGATGGTGACTCCACAAGGGGAACGTATGCAGCTTGCCTGGTTTAAGATAAGGGTCATAATCAGTGGCACACGGGAGCCGGCACGTACCAACTTGCAACAGTCAAATGTTTAGGAACCTTAAGAGCCAGTTGATAAACACAGCTATTAGTAAAAATTAAATTCCGGATTTATAATTAAATAAGTTATATTTAATAGTATTATATTTAACAATACATATTTAACAGTAGCAGTATTTGGTACTTAGAAAGTGGTAAAGGCAACAAATTGGGGCTTGATTTATTATTTGTTGTCTAGACTTAGGAAAATGACGAAGAAAATGTTAATAATAGAGCTTTAACTTAGAATCATGTCATACTTGGAACCATTACATTGTAAATAGGACAAAAAGTTAAAGAAATACTTTTCTAGCAGTCAAAAACTATTGCCCAAGTCAACAAAGAAGTCACTCACATCATTGATGACACTGATGAACTAGTGAAATGTTGACAAACATCTGAAAGTTAAGGTTCCTCCATTTTAATCTTATAGGTATTAGCCAGCATTTATGTCATAACTACCTGTTTGTCAATATCAACCACAGGTTGGCATACAATATATGCCACGGGTTCAGCAAAAAAAAGGTTCAGAAACAAGGGTTCAGCAAAAAGCAATGAAAACATTCTAAGGGAATCAATAGGCTAGATGGAATTTAGAATACTGTATAATTTCCTATTATTTGTACATTGGGTGCTACAATTCCTTTATATCAGTAAGATTTATCTGACATTTGCATGTGTTTAAAAAAAACATTTAATTTCTGGAGTGCCAGTTATTAAACATTTACCAGTACACCTCTGGCTACAATCTGATCAAATCCAATTTTACATACCTTAGAGCCCAGACAGATAGAGGAGAGAGAGGCCTCTCAAGGAAGCGAAGCAATTAAAAGGAATGGAGTTACTTCAAAATCATTCTGCTCTAGAATTCAGAGTCAGCTAGGCTGGAGACCAAGAATTCCTTTGTGTTTATATTTATGATACCTTCTATTTACAGTAGGTGATTCTAGCTCTCCATTTATGGTAGTGATACAGTGTCCTTTTCAAGTAAACTTGTTTAAATTACCAAAAAAGACAATTTCAAGAAAAATGTTAAGTAAATGATAATACAGGAAATACACGGAAGTGGTAAAAATTCAAATGATGACCTGCAATGTCTACACTGGGAAACACTAGCTCAGTGATTAAGAACTCAGGCTGGCTGGGCACGGCGGCTCACGCCTGTACGCGCCACTGTACTCAAGCCTAGGCAATAGAACAAGACTTCCCCTCAAAAAATAAAAGAACTCAGGCTTTCAAGCCATATCTGGGCTCAAATTCAGACACTCCTAATTACCATTACCTTTGTGAATTCATTGGCCTCAGCGTCCTTGTCCATAAAACAGGCACGCTGCCAACTCCACAGGGTTGCAATGAGTTGTGAGATACAGGGAAGCCCAGAGCCTGGCACAAATGGGAGCTGACGAAAGAGGGGCTCCAGGGAGGAGCCTCATCTGGGGCCTGGCCTCCTCAGCCCAAAACAGGCAACACCTTCAAATTCCTCTCTGACGTGTACAAAATGTAAATATTAACAAGCACGCACACGCAACAGCAGGACGCACTGCTCCCTGACTCAGCATTCTCCCCTACGGCCCTAAGTGCTTCCCTCTCCTATCTGCTGGAGTAGCAGGTTCTTAGGGGTTCCTTAAACCTCAACAGAGCCCTCAGCGATCAGTCCCTGGTTCTGCTGGGCACTCCGATTATAAAGAGGAAAAGGCTTCTGCCCTGCCCCAGAGAGCCCTTCCCAGCTAGAGCAGGAGACTGGTAAACAAAGTAGAGCTGGTAAACAGACTACCTGATGATGACCACGGGAATGGCATGGTCCCCTAAGTCTCCTTCGGAGCTCCCATTGCTCTTCTCTGTCAGGAATTTTTTTTTTTTTTTTTTTTTTTTTTTTTTGAGATGAAGCCTCGCTCTTATCGTCCAGGCTGGAGTGCAGTGGCGCTATCCAGCTCACTGCAACCTCAGTCTCCTGGGTTCAAGTGATTCTCCTGCCTCAGCGTCCTGGGTAGCTGGGATGACAGGTGCCTGCCACCACGCCCAGCTAATTTTTGTATTTTTAGTAGAGACGGGGGTTTCGCCATGTTGGCCAGGCTGGTCTCAAACTCCTGACCTCGAGTGATCCGCCCGCCTCTGCCTCCCGAAGTGCTGGGATTTCAGGCATGAGCCACTGCGCCCAGCCTCTGTAAGGCTCTTTTGTTTGCAAGGAATGGCGACTCGGTCAAGGCCTCTAGTGACAGGTCTCTATTGTAATAACAATACAGCAGCAACATTGGCGACATTTGTGCTGGAGAGACTGCACTGGCCCCTGGATCCCCACTCCATGCCTCACCAGCTGCTCTGGGCCTGGCAGGCTGACCTCTGCGTTTTGTAACCACCTAACAGCCTCGTCCTTTGGCCTCTGATCGGATTGGCCTTTGGGGATCATGGGCAGGAGATCAGAATGAGGGAGAACACTTGAGAGTACGTATCCTTTCCACTCCTGCTCTGTAGGGCCAGGCTGGCCCAGCTGTCCTCTTATCCAGACCCCCACAGTTCCTGCCCTGTCACCCTGTCTTGAGGCTGCTAGGTATCTGATAACTACTTCCTCCCTTCGCCTCATCAGGCCTAGGAGTACTAAAGACTTCTCAGCCAGTTATAGCCCAGGGTGTTCCACCATTCTTTGTCCCTTCATCTGACCTATACCTTTGTAAATAGTCTCTCACCCTCTCTCTCCTCAGTTACCCAATTTGGGTGTCCTGCCCAGACCCAGACCACTACCTGCTTACAGAGTGCTTCATATGCATCAGCAGGCCCTTCTCCGCATCTTATGTCCATTAACTCATTGAAGCATCAAAACGACCCTATGAAGCAGACACCAGGAACAGCCCAGTTTACAAGTGAGGAAACTGAGACACAGAGTACTGTTACTTACTCAAGTTTACATGGTGGGAAGTAGCAGGGCCAGGCAGTGTCTCTGCTGACCCCACTCCGTGTTAGGATATGTACAAGAATAGGAAAGTGCGTGTCTATTTTCACTTCCCGGAGCACAGGACCAGCCACACCGGCAGGTTTCTGGCACTCTGGAGTGTAGTTCAGAAATGGAAAGCTCACCCAGGCCCCACTGGGGTCTGATGCCTCACTATCTCCTAGCCGCTGATGTTGCCACATCGGTGTGACTCAGTCACATTTGGTCTGCTTCTCCTGCTGCTAGCACCCTGCTTCTCTCTGCTCTCCTCCCATCCCCACTGCTTCTGCCTTCTTTGTGTGTCCTTTAATTTCTACTCCTTACCAACTACTGCTGACTCAAACTCCCCAAGAGGGGACCACTTGATTCGGCCAGCCACTAGTCCACTTTAAAAGTCACTGGTCTCGGCAGGACACGGTGGTTCCCAGCTGTCATCCCAACATTTTGGAAGGCTGAGACAGGGATCACTTGAGGCCAGGAGTTCAAGACCAGCCTGGCAACATAGCGAGACCCTGTCTCTCTACAAAAGAAAAGTAACTGGGCATAGTGATGTGTGCCTATAGTCCCAGCTACTCAGAGGTGGAAGGATCACTGTGTCCAGGAGTCCAAGGCTGCAGTGAGCTACAATCATGCCACTGAACTTCCAGCCTGGGTGACAGAGCAAGAACCTGTCTCAAAAAGAAAATTAATAAATTTTTAAAAAGTCACTGTCTTGTCCCTGAGTCAGGAGATGCATGGTTACCCGATGGGATATAGGGGTCAATGGAAGGGAAGACATCAGCAGACCCACTACAGGATTGTTTCATGGCAAAGTAAACAGAGACACACACAAGCAGGAGATTGCACAGCCTGCTTCCAGGCAAAGGTATACACATTCTCATGGTGGGTGGGGAAGTGGATATACCCTCCCAGCCTCTCACAACTGTTCTGGAAGCTCTGGCTGCATACTGGCTCTCCCCAGTAGCAAGAAGCTGATGCAAAACAACCCTTGCCCATTACCATGAGACTAGGTGATGCAAGACTCAGTTTCCCAGGAGCACCCCAGCAGACTGGGGCCTCAGGCCTACCCCAAGACCATTCCTGCAAGTGTCCACTGGTCAGCAGTCAAGGCTACAATGAGAGGGCCACCTAGTGCAGAAATACAGACCAGGCCAACAACACAAAAGAAGCCACTAAGGGCCCCTTCACTGACCTCTCGGAGTGTAGCAGACACCCAGGTCTTGACAGGCTCCTCTATAGCACATTCCTTAGGCACCCTCCACTCCAATGTCCCCGAACTTCCCACAGTTCACAAACATACCGAGTTCTTTCATGACTCTGTGTCTCTGCCCCGGACCAGTCTCTCAGCCCAAAAGGTCTTTTCCTGCCTTGTTCCGGCAAACTACTTCCTATTCATCCTTCGAAAGAAGCTCCTGAGAAAACCTCCTCAGATACCCCGAGCCCGATCAGCTGTCCTGTCTCCTGAGTTCTTCCCTCTCGGTCCTCTGGAACAGCATTCACCTTGGGACACACTGACTTTTTTTTTTTTAACCTGTCTGTTCTCTCTCTCTCTTAAACCAAGAACCAAGAGCAAGGCCTGTGACTGATTCCGTTTTATATTTTAGGGACCTTCCCCAGACCAGGAACACACTAGATGTTCCCCAGGCAAGTATTAAAGAACTGAATAGATGAAGAGCAAGGAACATCATCAGAAAACGGTAAATAGCGTGGTGACTGTTGTTTCCCCAAAGCAAGCAGAGCCTGAGACAAAGCTTAGGTGAAGTTTATTTAGGAAAGGCTGGGCATGGTGGCTCACACCTGTAATCCCAGCACTTTCAGAGGCTGAGGTGGGTGGATCACCTGAGGTCAGGAGCTTGAGACCAGCTTGGCCAACATGGTGAAACCCCATGTCTACTAAAAATACAAAAATTAGCCAGGCGAGGTGGCATGCACCTGTGATCCCAGCTACTCAGGAGGCTGAGGCAGGAGAATCGCTTGAACCCAGGAGGCAGAGGTTGCAGTGAGCCGAGATTGCACCACTGCACTCCAGCCTGGGTGACAGAGAGAGGCTCCCTCTCAAAAAAAAAAAGACATTTATTTAGAAAAGTGATTCCAGGCAACAGGACTGAGGGACTGGGGAGAGGGGAGTAGGCGAGGAAAGAAAGCCAGCACAGGTGCATTATCCGCCGCTCACTGCCTTAGGTAACTGAGGCTCAATCCGGCTGGGGGCTTCTGAGGCGCTGTGTGTGTAGAAGGAAGCTCAGAATTGTCCACTGAGAGAGAGAAGAGGGAGGTCTTCACCCTCTAGTTCTCATCCCCAGCTCATCAAAGGGTACCCCCTATCATGGTAAGTACCCTGCAAGTCCAGAAGGCAACCAGGAGGCAAATGTGTCCTGTGCCATGCTGCAGGATCCAGGAGACGTCAGGCAGCCAAAGCCAGAGCCGTCGGCCACACCTGCACAAAACTGGTTGCTGCGGCAGTGGCTGAAGTTGTAGCTGGGCCAAGAGGATGTGCCGCATCCATTTAAGTCTGTATAAGAGTAGGTGAAGTTAAAGGTAGAAAAGCCGGGTTAAGGTTATATTGTAGAGGGCCTTGAACATCAGCCCAAAGCTTTATTTGCCACTCAGGATTTCCACACAATGCAGTAATATAAATGGCAGTACCAAGGGGGTGATTTGAGTTCCTTTCGCCTCCTCCCTCAATAAACCCAATCTGCCATTCTCCAAAAAAAAAAAAAAAAATATATATATATATATATATATATATATATTATCTTAGTAAAAACCATGCAAGTCCTCTCCTCCTACGCCCATTAATCAGTTGCCATGCTTAAGCCACTCTATAGAAATACTAAGCACCCAGTCGGGTGCAACTGTCTACCTTACCTTTCTATGAGGAAACTCCAATAAATAAATTGTTTCAATGCTTAGATCTTTATTTGTATACATCTTTAAGATTAAAAAAAAAAAAAGGCAGAACTTAGGAACCTTTAAGAAAGAAACCAGTCAAGGTGGTTCATGCCTGTAATCCCAGCACTTTGGGAAGCCAAGGCAGGAGGATTGCTTGAGTCCAGAAATTTGAGACCAGCCTAGGCAACACAGCAAAGACCCTGAAAAGAAAAGGGAAAGAAAAAAGAGAAGAGAAAAGAAAAGGAAGGTGGGGAAAAGAATGAGAGAGAGAGAAAGAGAAGGAAGGAAGGAAGGAAGGAAGGAAGGAAGGAAGGAAGGAAGGAAGGAAGGAAGGAAGGAAGGAAGGAAGGAAGGAAGGAAGGAAGGAAGGAAGGAAGGAAAGGGAAGGGAAAGAAAGAGAGAGAGAGACAGAAAGAAAGAAAGAAAGAAAAAAAGAAAGAAAGAAAGAAAGAAAGAAAGAAAGAAAGAAAGAAGAAAGAAAGAAAGAAAGAAAGAAAGAAAGAAAGAAAGAAAGAAAGAAAAGCAAACAAACCAGTCAAGAGGGCCCTCCTTATTCAATCCATAAGGAGTCTTCAGATGATGGGGAAGTTCCATTCTAATTTCCAAAAAGACTTAGATAAATTATAGGAGAAAGAAAAAAATCCACATTCAAATTGGAAAAGAATCAAGTAGGATACACCTGGAGAATACATGGGGTGCAAGGACACTACTCTTTTAATAATTAAACAGGACATCTACAATGAGAGCTGGCCTCTGGGACACCTAACATTCTCTGATTTGCCACTATTCAGAACAGTATGGGAAGCACTTTCCTATCTCCTCCTGACTCTGGTGGAACACCTATATGAAAATCTGCCATAGTTGCTGTCTCTGTCCTTTTGTGGTAAATTAGATTTTCTCGAACAGTCAAAGATCAAAGGCAAGATGAGAGATTAAGATTTATTTTCTTATATGAGTCATAGCCTGGATCACCAAACAGAGTTCACCAAATGTTTTGAGCAGCGATGACAAGACTGAGACAAGATTATGGAGTTCTGGTGTGACATTTAATTAAAACTCTTCATCTGATCAAGGGCACTGTCACTATTGGTGACAATGTAAATTACCCATCACCCAGAAATTCTGCCTCTGGGAATTTATCCTAAGACACTAATAAAGAATGTGGGCTTACACTTAGCTACACGAATATTCACCAGACTGCTCTTTTAAAAAGCAAAAATTGAGAAACAGCTTAAATTCCCAAAAGAAAGGGATTAGTTTAAAAAAAAAAAAAAGATAGATGTAAGATTGGGCACGGTGGCTCACACCTGTAATCCCAGAACTCTGGGAGTCCAAGGCAGGATCACTTGAGCTCAGGAGTTCAAGACCAGCCCGGGCAACATGCTAAAACCCTATCTCTACCAAAAATACAAAAAATTAGCTGGGCATGGTGGTGCATGCTTGTGGTCCCAGCTACTCAGGAGGCTGAGGTGGGAGGATGAGGTCAAGGTTGCAGCGAGTCAGATCACGCCACTGCACTCCAACCTGGGTGACAGAGTATAGACACCGTCTCAAAAAAAAATTTTTAAAGATAGGTGTTCCATGCTGCCATAAGTGTAAACACTATATATATGTACACACACACACACATATTTATATATTATACTCTAACATAAGGTTAAAAGAATCTGTAGTATTCCCCAGGTTAATATTGGATGGATGGGATTATGAATATTTTAGATGTTCTCTTTGTATGATTTGCCCATTATGAGCACGAACTGTTTTTATGATACAGAAAAATAATGAACAAAATTCACTGGTTAGGGGTGCAGTTTAGAGTCCCATTGCTCAGGCTTAAAGTGAGCATAAATTTCCCTCTTTTTCTGGCTGCAGCTCATGAAGCAGTTTAGTCCAATAGACATTATCCACCTTCTCCAGGGCATGCCCAGCACTGCAAACTGCACAAAGGTGGGGACACAAAGGTGAAGATGGGGTACGTTCCCTCCCCCTGAGAGATTCAGGCCAAGTCAGCATACATACACCTCAGCAGAAACGCACTGGACATCTCAGGGAAGCCTAGAATTTGAAGCACTCCTGGGCCTCCCAGAGACGAGATACTACATTAAAGTGCGTTGTAAGGCAGCACTATACTAATGTAGGCTTCCAAATGCCTCCCATCGGAGGAACCAGCTCACAGGAGAAGCTAAGTGCTCTCAGGAGAGCTGGGGTGTGGAGTGAACAGCACGTGAGGAAATGGTTGTGTGACATCTTTATGGCAAGCACATACAAGCAGGATTTTTTAAATGTCGCAGCTATCCTTCCAGTAGGAATACTCATCCGACAGAGTAATAATACTTTCCTCCTATAGAAGAATACTACAAAGACACTATATTAAAGGAAGACATTTCACTTTCCTTTGATACTAGACATCTTCTGTCTTCTTGTCTGAGTTTCAAGTGTGCTGATGCCGATTTTCTTCATTGCAGTTGCATGCTGCCCTCTAGTGTTTGTCCATATTATTACACCCTGTTGTAATAGGTTGAAAGTGGAGGGGAGGGAGCTCTGGGGGAAAGGAAATGTGCTGGACATGGGATAGAACTGTCAAAAGCACGCAAACAATAGCCACTTAAACGGTGAAACATAATCAATGGTCCTATTTTTTCTGTAACAATAAAAAATGTTCTTGTTTTGGGTCGGAATAACAACAGCTAATATTTATTTACCATGTGCCAGGCACAATGCTAAGGGCATTGCAGACATTAAATCATTTAACCCAATAGAAGAAATAAGACGTAGTGTTTCATAGATCAGTAGGGTGATTATAGTTTAGAATAGCCTATTGTATATTTCAAAATAGCTAAGAGCATAATTCAAATGCTTCCAGCAAAAAGGAAGGACAAGTATTTAAGGTGGTGGCTGTCCCAATTACACTGCTTTGTTCTTAACAAGTTATATAAATGTATTAAATTATCACATGTACCCCCAAAATATGTATATCTATTATGTATCAATAAAAAATAAAATTCTAAAAAATTTCATCCAACAATCCAAAGAGGGGAGAACTATCAACTGCTCTGTGCATGTGCAGTGCTTCAATGTCACATCAAAACAAAGCAAAATCAGGGAACAGAGTGATTAATGGGCTACAGAGCAACATGCCTAAGTTTTGTTGTGACTTCTGCAATACATACCTCACCCATGCCTGTCCATCTGTGGGAACCTACCACTGCAGTGGGAGGAAACACAAAGAGAATGTGAAAGACTACTACCAGAAATGGATGGAACAGCAGGCTCGGAGCCTGGCTGACAGAACAAAGACTGCATCTCAACAAGGAAGAACACCTCCGACTCTGTTCTCTGCTCCTCTTCCTGCAGGGGCGATGATCCAACCTCTCCCACCCAGGCTCTTTCTGTTCTTCACCAGGTATGATGCCAGCAGCCCGTCAGAGAGGCCCTCCCATGATGCCAATGATGGGCCCCCCTCCTCCTGGATGATGCCAATGGGATGTGCTCCTGGAATGAGGCTGCCCATGGGAGGTGATATGGTTCTGTGTCCCCACTCAGATCTCACCTCGAGTTGTAATAATCTTCACATGAGGTGGGAGGGACCCGGTGGGAGTGAATAAGTCTCACGAGATCTGACAGTTTTGTAAAGGGGAGTTCCCCCACACACGCTCTCTTGCCTGCTGCCATGTAAGACATGCCTTTGCTCTTCCTTTGTCTTCCACCATGATTATGAGGCCTCCTTAGCCATATGAAACTGTGAGTCCATTAAACCTTTTTCCTTTATAAATTATCCAGTCTCAAGTATGTGTTTATCTGCAGCATGAGAACAGACTAATACAGGAGGCCACATGCCAATGATGCCTGGGCCGCCAGTGATGAGTCCTCCCACCCTCCCACAATGGTGCCCACTTGGCCCCAAATGACTTGACCAGACAGATAAGAATAGAGGCAAGCCTCTTTAGATCAGTTTTATATTACTTGTTCTGCTTCACTGGGAGATCATGGTGCTGTGACTCAGGGTGTTTTCTTAACAGCATGACAAAGAAGACTTGCTCCTCCTTCCTATCAAAAAGAGAATAGTATTGGAGGGGAGAAGTGGGACCAGAAAAAGTGCAGTTTTCATTTGTATTGTGAAATGTGAAAATAAAATTATCAACTCTATCAGTTAAAAAAAAAGGGAGCAAAATCAAGGGATACAAGATGGATAGAGGAATATCAGAATGAAGATACACGCAGATGGCAGGGTCAGTGCTCTGTACTGCTGTTATATTAACTGTAGTTAATAATATCTGGGTGGGGAGCTTTCAATTTACCCTCAAAAGTAAACCATTTCCTTTCCTTTTTAAAAAACAACTTTTTTGAGATATAGTTCACATACCATACAATTCACCCACTTGAAGTGTACCATTCAGTGGTGTTTAGTATGTTCACAGAGACGTGTAAGAACACCACAATGAATTCTAGATCGTATTCATCACCCCAAAAGAAACCACATGCCCATCAGCGGTCACCCCCCATTTCCCCAAACTCCACTGATTCTAGAAAATCATGACTCTACTTTCTTTACAGATTTGCCTGTTTTGCCTATTCTATATTTCATACAAATAGAATCACACAATATATACACAGTCCTTTGTGACTGGCTGCTTTCCTTTAACGTAATGCTTTCAAGATTCATCCATGTTGTAGCATATATAATTCATTTATTTTTATCACTAAGTAATATTCCATTGTAAGGACACACTACATTTTAATTATCCATTTATCAGTGGCTGAATGCTTGGATTGTTTCTACTTTTTAACTATTACAAATAATGCTGATACAAACATATGTGTACAAGTTTGTGTGCGGACCTATGTCTTCATTTCTCTTTGGTGGAACTGAAGTGGAATTGCTGGGTCATAAGGCAACTCCATGTTTAACATATTGAGGAACTTCCAGACTGTCTTCCCAAAGCAGATGCACCATTTTCCATTTCCTCCAATAGGGTATGAGAGTTCCAGTTTCTCTGCATTCTTCCCAATACTTGTTACTGTCTTTTTAGCTATAGCCATCTTAGTGAGTGTGAAGTAGTACTTCATTGTGGTTTTGTTTTGCATATCCCTGATGGCTAACGATGTTGAGCATCTTTTTGTGTAAAATCACTTCTTTTTAGCAGGGACATGAATGAAGCTGGAAGCCATCATTCTCAGTAAACTAACACAGGAACAGAAAACAAAACACCACATGTTCTGACTCATAAGTGGGAATTGAATAATGAGAACACATGAATACAGTGAGGGGAACATCACACACTGGGGCCTGTCAGGGGATGGGGGCAGGGGGAGGGAGAGCATTGGGACAAATACCTAATAGATGTGGGGCTTAAAACCTAGATGATGGGTTGATAGGTGCAGCAAACCACCATGGCACATGTATACGTATGTAACAAACCTGCACGGTCTGCACATGTATCCCAGAACTTAACATAATATAAAGAAATATCCAAAAAACTCACTTATTTTTGATACTGGTAATACAGTAGTCACACAGACCACATTAGCATAAACTACTTTTTCTTTTGTTAGCATTCTAAACATCTCAGATAAAATTGTATGTAACAAACAATTAAAGAGATGGGGTTGAACATTCTGAAGATGGTAAGTCATTAATTCATTTATTTGAGCCCCGCTTAGAGGCAAGAGATGGTGCTGGGTGCTGGGAGCAGGGCAGACAGCCACACTGGGGCAGCCTCTGCCCACATGGAGCTCAACATTCTATCAGATGGGCTGGCCTTAAACAACTATTTACATAATTAAATAATCACATGCATAAAAAGCTCTGTAAAAGACAAGTAGCAGAGGCTCTGAAACTTATACCAAAGGGTCCTGATGTCATCTAGAGGTACACACTTGGATCCTCAGGGTGTACATGGTAAATGTGGTCATGGGTGGAGATAAGCTTATTTAGGGAAAAGGGGTAGATTTAGAAGAGAAGGGAGATCAGGGATGAGGCATGAGTCACTGCAATATGTAAAGGTTTCATAGAAGAATATTAGCCAAGCAGAAGAGTTAAGGAGGAAGACTAAAGAGGTAGGATGAAAACTGAGAGTTATCCAAGCTAAGAGATGAGACAGTCTCAAGGAGACAGGAAATCACAATACTGGAAACTGCCAAGAGGAGATGTACAACATGATGACCAAAAAATCTCCATCGGATTCAGCACCAGAGATGTTATGGTGACCTTAGCAGCAGTGGATGTGGCTGAATGGTGGAAGGTGAAATCAGCCTGGAGTGAAGTGAGCACTGTGGGAGAGGTAAGGAAACAGATAATACAAGTGGTCAGCTCCTTCAAATCTGTGTCGGTAAAAGGCAGAGAGGGGGAATTAGCAGCAGGCAGATATCTGGTCAAGGGAGGGCTGCATTTAAGATGGCAAGATGAGGCGTGTTTAAATGTAGACAAGAAGGATCCACTCCACTGGTAAGGACAGGAGGATGAAGATACAGAGAGACGGCATAGCTCAGTGACAAACAGCTCAGCTGCTGGAGCTAGACCACTTGGGTTCAATTCTAGCTTCGCCTGCTGCCTGTGGGACTTAGGGCAGGGTATTTGGCCTCTCTCTGACTCTGTTTCCTCATCCGTAAAATGAAAAAAAATAAAATGAACTACTGTTATAAAGTTAAATAAGAGTGAATAGAAAGGGCTGAGGTATAGATGGAGCCACTTTGCTGATGTAGGATCCCAGAGCCACACCAAACTTCCCCTCTCACCTGAGTTTTGCCCCTAGAGACACATGATTGTTCTCTTTTAATTTCTCACAACTGGACAGTTACTGACTCAAAGGGGTTTGCAATGGACTAAATGTCTGTGTCCTCCCAAAATTCGTATGTTGAAATCCTAACCCCCACTATGATAGTATTAGGAGGTAAGGTCTTCAGGAGGTAATTAGGTCATGAGGGTAGAGTCCTCATGAATGGGATTAGTGTCCTTACAAAAGGAACCCCAGAGAGCTTTCTCACTGTCTTTGCTTCATGTGAGATAAAATAGGAAGAAAGCAGCCTGCAACCTGCAAGAGGGCCCTCCCCAGAACCTGACCATGCTGGCACCCTGATTTATTTCCCACAGCCTCCAGAATTGTGAGAAATAAATTTCCATTGTTTATAAGCCATCCAGTCTACCGTAATTTGTTATAGCAGTATATTAGTCTGTTCTCATGCTGTAATAAAGACCTACCTGAGACTAGGTAGTTTATAAAGGAAAAAAAGCTTAATGGACTCACAGCTCCACATGGCTGGGGAGGCCTCACATTCATGGTGGAACACAAAGGAGGAGCAAAGGCATGTCTTACATGGCAGCAGGCAAGAGAGCATGTGCAGGGGAACTCCCCTTTATAAAACCATCAGATATCATGAGACTTATTCATTGTCAAGAGAACAGTATGAGGGAAATGACCTCCATGATTTAATTATCTCTACTTGGTCCCACCTTTGACATGTGGGGATTATTACAATTTGAGGTGAGATTTGGGTGGGGACACAGTCAAACCATATCATTCCACCCCTAGCCCCTTCCAAATCTCATGTCCTCACATTTCAAAACCAACCAAGCCTTCCCAATGGTCCCTCAAAGTCAACTCATTTCAGCATTAACTCAAAAGTCCACAGTCCAAAGTCTCATCTGAGACAACGGACCTAAGAGCACCTAAGAGCCTGTAAAATCAAAAGCAAGTTAGTTACTTCCTAAATACAATGGGGGTACAAGCATTGGGTAAATACACTCATTCCAAATGGGAAAAGTTGGCCCAAACGAACGGGTGCAGTGGCTCATGCCTGTAATCCTAGTACTTTGGGAGGCTGAGGCAGAAGGATCACCTGAGCTCAGCAGTTCAAGACCAACCTGGGCAACATAGTGAGACCTCGTCTCTACAAAAACTTTTTTAAATTAAAAAAATTAGCCAGGTGTGGTGGTGCACACCTGTGATCCCACTTACTTGGGAGGCAGGAAGATCACTTAAACTGAGGATGTCAAGGCTGCAATGAGCTATGATTATGCCACTGTACTCCAGCCTGGGTGACAGAGTGAGACCCCATTTCAATCAATCAATCAATCAATCAGTGCACCACGTTTTAGAGGAAAAGCCTCTCAAGTCTTCCTGGGATTTGAGGTCTTCCATTTCATCAGGGTGTTCTGGATGGGTAGCTTTAAGGGTAGGGCCTTTCTGACTCAGCCTGGGTGCCCCAAAGACTTCAGCACCAGAAAGAGTCACTTTTTTAGTCCAGGCAGTGTCACCTACTTGTTTGAAACAACATCTAACTGCCCAGAAGCCACCCTGCCCCTCTCTATAATGTGCTTCCCCACAAAACTAGTAGAGTTTGAACTGACAGTTACTTCTCCTCAAGTGAGATCCAATTCCCTGAATGCTTCAGGGACAGTATTGGGTGGTGGCTACAGTCCCACCTGACCTCCTGTCTAGGTCTCTTGGCTTTTCTATCTATTCAGATTCCTTGCCTGAACTTTTGATATAATGATTGTAGTGATCTGCCTCAGTATCTAACATCAAGACACTCGGCAAGTTTTCTCTTGAAACTGCATCTCCAACTCATTTCCACCAGATTGGATTCTCTATGCTTGAGAAAAGAACAGCACAGGACTAGCCACCTGCTGCTTGGGACATGACGCCCTGGGCCTTGCTTCTGTCCCTGTTAGTGCCACCTTTTTTGTTTCCTTCACACTTGGGCTCCTTCCTGTTTTTCCAGTTCTGTCCTCTACTATCCCACTTCGGAACGATTTCGATAACAAGGAGTAAAGGATCACCTCTCCCCCTTGCCTGCTAAATGCAACTGAAATTGGAAATAAAACGACCCAACCTCAGCTAAGTTGCAGATGCCAGTCATCAAAAATGAAACCTATAGATTCTATCCATTTTAGTAATTTCCCCGGAAGGCATAATTTTTTTTTTTTAATTTTTATTTTTCTGAGATGGAGTTTCGCTCTTGTTGCCCAGACTGGAGTGCAATGGCAAGATCTTGGCTCACTGCAACCTCTGCCTTTCCGGTTCAAGCAAATCGGGTTCAAGCCTCCACTTCCCACGTAGCTGGGACTACAGAAATGCACCATCACGCCTGGCTAATTTTGTATTTTTTGTAGAGATGGGGTTTCTCCATGCTGGTCAGGCTGGTCTCCAACTCCCAACATCAGCTGATCCACCCAAATTGGCCTCCCAAAGTGCTGGGATTACAGGCATGAGCCACCGAGCCTGGTCTGACATAATCATTTTCAAATTGATCTGTCCTTGTTTTTAATTCCATTCTGTAGCTAATATGGGAATTCAGTTACTTAAAAAATTCAATCTCTTAAAATTAAAAAAGGGGGCTGGGAGTGGTGGCTCACGCCTGTAATCTCAGCACTTTGGAAGGCTGGGGCGGGTGGATCACTAGGTCAGGAGATTGAGACCATCCTGGCTAACACGGTGAAACCGCGTCTCTACTAAATATACAAAAAAATTAGCCGGGCGTGGAGGCAGGCGCCTGTAGTCTCAGCTACTCGGGAGGCTGAGGCAGGAGAATGGCGTGAACCCGGGAGGCGGAGCTTGCAGTGAGCAGAGATTGCACCACTGCACCCCAAGCTGGGTGACAGAGCGAGACTCCATCTCAAAAAAATAAATAAATAAATAAATAAATAAATAAATAAATAAATAAGGGAATCAATTAAACAAATCATGCCCTATCTTGTACTGAAGAACCAAGACCTACCTATATTCATAAAATTCTCATTAAAGTATGAATTAAAAGTTATAAAAATAATATGCTGCACACGTCTTTCTGAAGTAAGCACACACTGAAATCTGCTAATCAGTGATTCTTCAAGTGAGGAGCTTTAACTGGCTTTCCAGGATATTCTACTGGGATTAACAAGGGAGAAAGAAAGCAGGTATTAAGAAATCAAAAAGTGAAGTGATTATGTTCATCCATGTTAAGGAGTTTACCTAGACTTCAATGATCCCCTCAATAATACAATGGTGAAGGATTCTAGAATCCCGCAGCTGAAAATGTCGAGTTCGATTATATTATTGTTATACATATTCCTTTTCATCAACTCGTAGAAGCAAATCCAATACAAGCTAATTGAGCACAAGATGCGGTGTTCTTAAAGTTTCATCCCTGAAGCAGCTGCATCAGCATCATTTGGAAAATTGTTAGAAATAAAAATTCTAGGCTGGGCGCAGTGGCTCAAGCCTGTAATGCCAACACTTTGGGAGGCTGAGGCGGGCGGACCACGAGGTCAGGAGATCGAGACCATCCTGGTTAACATGGTGAAACCCCGTGTCTACCAAAAATACAAAACAAAACAAAACAAAATTAGCCAGGCATGGTGGCGGGCGCCTGTAGTCCCAGCTACTCGGGAGGCTGAGGCAGGAGAATGGCGTGAACCCGGGAGGCGGAGCTTGCAGTGAACTGAGATTGGGCCACTGCACTCCAGCTTGGGTGACAGAGTGAGACTCCATCACAAAAAAAAAATTCCCAGATCTGTCCCAGACCTACCGAATCAAAAATCCAGAGGAGCCCAGGTGCCCGTGACTCACACCTGTAATCCAGCACATTGAAGGCCACGGCAAGATAATCACTTGAGGCCAAGAGTTTGAGGTTAACCTGGGCAACAACATAGGAAGACCCAATCTCTCAAAAAAAAAAAAAAAATTAGCCAGGCATGGTGGTATGCACCTGTAGTCCTAGCTACTCAGGAGGCTGAGGTAGGAGAATCACTTGAGCCTGGGAGTTCAAGGTTATAGTGAGCTATGAAAGTGCCACTGCACTGCAGCATGGGCAACAGAGAAAGATCCTGTCTCAAAAAAAAAAAAAAAAAAGTCCAGGGCATGACACTCAGCAATCTATCTATCTATCTGTCTGTCTATCTTTCTATCTATCTATCTATCTATCTATCTATCTATCTATCTATCTATCTATCTATCCATCTATCTATCTATCTATCTGTGTGTGTGTGTGTGTGTGTGTGTGTGTATTTACACTTTAAGTTCTGGGATACATGTGCAGAACTTGTACGTTTGTTACATAGGTATACACATGCCATGGTGGTTTGCTGCACCCATCAACCCGTCATCTACATTAGGTATTTCTCCTAATGCTATCCCTCCCCTAGCTCCCCACTCCCCAAAAGGCCCTGGTGTGTGATGTTTCCCTCCCTGTGTCCATGTTTTCTCATTGTTCAACTCCCACTTATGAGTGAGAACATGCAGTGTTTGGTTTTCTGTTCTTGTGTTAGTTTGCTGAGAATGATGGTTTCCAGCTTCATCCATGTCCCTGCAAAGGAGATGCACTCAGCCCTTTTTATGGCTGCATAGTATTCCATGGTGTATATGTGCCACATTTTCTTTATCTAGTCTATCACTGATGATCATTTGGGTTGGTTCTAAGTCTTTGCCATTGTGAACAGTGCTGAAATAAACATACGTGGGCATGTGTCATTATAGTAGAATGATTTATAATCCTTTGGGTATATACCTAGTAATGGGATTGCTAGGTCAGATGGTATTTCTGGTTCTAGATTCTTGAGGAATTGTCACACTGTCTTCCACAATGGTTGAACTTATTTACACTCCCACCAACAGTGTAAAAGCATTCTTAGTTCTCCACATCCTCTCCAGCATCTGTTGTTTCTTGACTTTTTAATGATCACCATTCTAACAATGGGGTTTTCTAAATATACAATCATGTCATCTGCAAACAAAGACAACTTGACTTCCTTTCTTCCTATTTGAATACCCTTGATTTCTTTCTCTTGCCTGATTGCCCTGGCCAGAACTTCCAACACTATGTTGAATAGGAGTGGTGAGAGAGGACATCCTTGTCTTGTGCCAGTTTTCAAAGGGAATGCTTTCAGTTTTTCCCCATTCAGTATGATATTGGCTGTGGGTTTGTCATAAATAGCTCTTATTATTTTGAGATACGTTCCATCAATACCTAGTTTATTCAGAGTTTTTAGCATGAAGGGCTGTTGAATTTTGTCGAAGGTCTTTCTGCATCTATTGAGATAATCATGTGGTTTTGTCGTTGGTTCTGTTTATGTGATGGATTACATTTATTGATTTGTGTATGCTAAACCAGTCTTGCATCCCAGGGATGAAGCCAACTTGGTCATGGTGACTAAGCTTTTTGATGTGTTGCTGGATTCAGTTTGCCAATATTTTATTGAGGATTTTCGCATCGATGTTTATCAGGGATATTGGTCTGAAATTTTCTTTTTTTGTTGTGTCTCTGCCAGGTTTTGGTATCAGGATGATCCTGGCCTAATAAAATGAGTTAGGGAGGATTCCCTCTTTTTCTATTGTTTGAAATAGTTTCAGAAGGAATGGTACCAGCTCCTTTGTGTACCTCTGGTAGAATCTGGCTGTGAATCCGTCTAGTCCTGGACTTTTTTTGGTTGGTAGGCTATTAATTACTGCCTCAATTTCAGAACTTGTTATTGGTCTATTCAGGGATTCTACTTCTTCCTGTTTTAGACCTGGGAGGGTGTATGTGTCCAGGAATTTATCCATTTCTTCTAGATTTTTTTTTTTTTTTTTTTTTTTTTGAGACAGAGTCTCGCTCTGTCACCCAGCTTGGGGTGCAGTGGTGCAATCTCTGCTCACTGCAAGCTCCGCCTCCCAGGTTCACGCCATTCTCCTGCCTCAGCCTCCCGAGCAGCTGGGACTACAGGCACCTTCTGCCACACCCAGCTAATTTTTTGCATTTTTAGTAGAGACGGGGTTTCACCATTGGTCTCAATGGTCTCAATCTCCTGACCTTATGATCCACCCGCCTCGGCCTCCCGAAGTGCTGGGATTACAGGCGTGAGCCACCGCGCCTGGTCATTTCTTCTAGATTTTCTAGTTTATTTGCATAGAGGTGTTTATAGTATTCTCTCATGGGATCAGTGGTGGGATCAGTGGTGATATTTGTATTTTGTATTTCTGTGGGATCAGTGGTGATATCCTCTTTATCATTTATTGCATCTATTTGATTCTTTTCTCTTTTCTTCTTTGTTAGTCTGACTAGTTGTCTATCTATTTTGTTGATCTTTTTAAAACACCAGCTCCTGGATTCATTGATTTTTTGAAGGGTTTTTCATGTCTCTATCTCCTTCAGTTCTGCTATGATCTTAGCTATTTCTTGTCTTACACTAGCTTTTGAATTTGTTTACTCTTGCTTCTCTGGTTCTTTTAATTGTGATGTTACAGTGTCGATTTTAGATCTTTTATGCTTTCTCTTGTGGGCATTTAGTGCTACAAATTTCCCTCTAAACACTACTTTAAATGTGTCCCAGAGATTATAGTACATTGTGTCTTTGTTCTCATTGGTTTCAAATAACTTATTTATTTCTGCCTTAACTTCATTATTTACCCAGTAGTCATTCAAGAGCAGGTTGTTCAATTTTCATGTAGTTGTGCAATTTTTAGTGAGTTTCTTAATCCTGAGTTCTAATTTTATTGCACTGTGGTCTGAGAGACTGTTTGTTATGATTTCTATTCTTTTACATTTGCTAAGGAGTGTTTTACTTCCAATTATGTGGTCAATTTTAGAATAAGTGTGATGTGGTACTGAGAAGAATGTATATTCTGTTGATTTGGAGTGGTGAGTTCTGTAGATGTCTCTTAGGTCCATTTAGTCCAGAGCTGTGTTCAAGTCTTGAATATCCTTGTTAATTTTCTGTCTCGTTGATCTAATATTGACAGTGGGGTGTTAAAGTCTCCCATTATTATTGTGTGGGAGTCTAAGTCTCTTTGTAGGTCTCTAAGAACTTGCTTTATGAATCTGGGTGCTCCTGTATTGGCTGCATATATATTTGGGATAGTTAGCTCTTCTTGTTGCATTGATCCCTTTACCATTATTTAATGTCCTTGTCTCTTTTGATCTTTGTGGGTTTAAAGAGTGTTTTATCTGAGACTAGGATTGCAACCCTTGTTTTTTTTTGCTTTCCATGTGCTTGGCAAATATTCCTCCATCCCTTTATTTTGAGTCTATGTGTATCTTTGCACATGAAATGGGTCTCCTCAATGCAGCACACTGATGGGTCTTGACTCTTTATCCAATTTGCCAGTCTGTGTCTTTTAATTGCGGTATTTAGCCCATTTATATTTAAGTTAATATGTTATGTGTGAATTTGATCCTGTCATTATGATGCTAGCTGGTTATTTTGCCGTTAGTTGATGCAATTTCTTCATAGTGTTGATGGTCTTTACTTGGTATGTTTTTGCAGTGGCTGGTACTGGGTGTTCCTTCCATGTTTAGTGCTTCCTTCAGGAGCTCTTGTAAGGCAGGCCTGGTTGTGACAAAATCAGCATTTGCTTGTCTGTAAAGGATTTTATTTCTCCTTCACTTATGAAGTTTAGTTTGGCTGGATGTGAAATTCTGGGTTGAAAATTCTTTTCTTTAAGAATTCTTTTCTTTAAGCATGTCGACTATTGGCCCCCGCTCTTCTGGCTTGTAGGATTTCTGCAGAGATCTGCTGTTAGTCTTATGGGCTTCCCTTTGTGGGTAACCTGACCTTTCCTTCTGGCTACCCTTAACATTTTTTCCTTCATTTCAACCTTGGTGAATCTGACGATTATGTGTCTTGCAGTTGCTCTTCTCGAGGAGCATCTTTGTGGTGTTCTCTGTATTTCCTGAATTTGAATGTTGGCCGTCTTGCTAGGTTGGGGAAGTTCTCCTGGATAATATTCTGAAGAGTATTTTCCGACTTGGTTCCATTCTCCCCGTCACTTTCAGGTACACCAATTAATGTAGATTTGGTCTTTTCACACAGTCCCATAATTCTTGGATTTCATAGTCCCATATTCCTTTTCATTCTTTTTTCTCCAATCTTGTTTTCTCACTTGATTTCACTAAGTTGATCTTCAGTCTCTGATATCCTTTCTTCCGTTTGATCAATTTGGCTGTTAATACTTATGTAGGTTTCATGAAGTTCTCGTGCTGTGTTTTTCAGCTCCATCAGGTCATTTATGTTCTTCTCTAAACTGGTTATTCTAGTTAGCAATTCCTCTAACCTTTTTTCAAGGTTCTTAGCTTCCTTGCATTGGGTTGGAACATGCTCCTTTAGCTTGGAGGAGTTTGTTATTACCCACCTTCTGAAGCTTACTTCTGTCAGTTCATCAAACTCATTCTCCGTGCAGTTTTGTTCCCATGCTGGCGAGGAGTCGTGATCCCTTGGAGGAGAAGAGGCATTCTGGGTTTTGGAATTTTCAGCCTTTTTGCACTGGTTTCTCCGCATCTTCATGGATTTATCAACCTTTGGTCTTTGATGTTGGTGACCTTTGGATGGGGTCCCTGCGTGGACATCCTTTTTGTTGATGTTGATGTTATTCCTTTCTGTTTGTTAGTTTTCCTTCTAACAGTCAGGCCCCTCTGCTGCAGGTCTCCTGGAGTTTGCTGGAGATCCACTCCAGACCCTGTTTGCCTGGGTATCACCAGCGGAGGCTGCAGAACAGCAAAGACTGCTGCCTATTCCTTTCTCTGGAAGCTTCATCCCAGAGGGGCACCTGCCAGATGCCAGCTGGAGCTCTCTTGTATGAGGTGTCTGTCGGCCCCTGATGGGAGGTGTCTCCCAGTCAGGAGACACAGGGGTCAAGGAACCACTTGAGAAGGCAGTCTGACCCTTAGCAGAGCTCGAACACTGTGCTGGAAGATCAGCTGCTCTCTTCAGAGTCGGCAGGCTGGAACGTTTAAGTCACTGAAGCTGCACCCACAGCTGCCCCTTCCCCCAGTTGTTCTGTCCCAGGGAGATGGGGATTTTATCTATAAGCCCCTGACTGGGGCTGCTGCCTTTTTTTCAGGGATGCCCTGCCCAGAGAGCAGGAATCTAGAGAGGCAGTCTGGTTACAGCGCGGATTTGCAGAGCTGTGGTGGGTTCCACCCAGTCCAAACTTCCTGGTGGCTTTGTTTACACTGTGAGGGGAAAACTACCTACTCAAGCCTCAGTAATGGTGGACGCCCTTCCCCCCACCAAGCTCGAGCATCCCAGGTTGACTTCAGATTGTTGTGCTGGCAGCAAGAATTTCAAGCCAGTGGATCTTACCTTGCTGGGCTCTGTGGGGGTGGGATCTGCTGAGCTAGTCCACTTGGCTCCCTGGCTTCAGCCCCCTTTCCAGGGGAGTGAATGGTTCTCTCTTGCTGGCATTCCAGGTGCCACTGGGGTATGAAAAAAAAAAAACTCCTGCAGCTAGCTCAGTGTCTACCCCAATGACCACCTAGTTTTATGCTTGAAATCCAGGGCCCTGATGGCCTAGGCACCAGAGGGAATCTCCTGCTGTGCGGGTTGTGAAGATCATGGGAAAAGCGTAGTATCTACGCCAGAGTGCACCATTCCTTACGGCACAGACCCTCACGGCTTCCCTTGGCTAGGGAAGGGAGTTCCCCAATCCCTTATACTTCTCAGGTGAGGCAACACCCCACCCTGCTTCAGCTCGCCCTCTGTGGGCTGCACCCATTGTCTAACCAGTCCCAATGAGATGAACTAGATACCTCAGTTGGAAATGCAGAAATCACCCATCTTCGGCATCGATCTCCCTTGGAGCTGCAGACTGGAGCTGTTTCTATTCAGCCATCTTGCCAGCAATCCTTTGTGTGTGTGTGTGTGTGTGTGATGGAGTCTCGCTCTGTCGCATAGGCTGGAATGCAGTGGCGCAATCTCAGCTCAGTGCAACCTCCGCCTCCCAAGTTAAAGTAATTCTTCTGCCTCAGCCTTCCAAGTAGCTAGAACTGCAAGTGCACGCTGCCACGCTCAGCTCATTTTTTTTTTAATTTTAGTAGATACGGGGTTTCACCATGTTGCCCAGGTTGATCGCAAACTCTGAGCTCAGGCAATCCACCTGCTTCAGCCTCCCAAAGTGCTGGGATTACAGGCATGAGCCACCATGCCCAGCCAGCAATCTATATTTTAATGAGCCTTCCACATAATTCTGATGCATGCTCTAGTTTGACAACCACCACTTGAATTCATCCTCCCTTAACACACAGAAGTATCAGGTGTCCCTCCTCATGTATGAAGCCATATTGGTGTCTCTCCTGGCTGGGCTTGTCCCATTAGCCCACTGTGGGAATTAGATGTAATTCTCTACCTCTCTTAACCAGGGTCCATGATGGAGACTGCTAATTGTTCCCCAGGGTCTATGCTACTCTTCTTCCTACATTACAATCACTGGCCATCCCTACATGCTGTCACAACTTTTAGCAAGTCATACAGTTTCCCAGCAAGAAGTGATGCGTCCAATCCTCTCTGGCCTCTAGCTATGGCTGTGCAAATAATTGGTTTGGACCAATAATGTGTGGATGGAAGTGATGCATTCAACTTCCAGATTATATTCTTTAAAATAAACAAGCAAGCAAGCAAAAATCTGGCTGCCTTCTTCTTCCTCTTTCCTTCCCAACCAGAATATTGATATGGTATCTAGTGTGAGGGTGAGGACCTCGTCTTAGGGGATGGTGGTGCAACAAGATAGATGAAACCTAAGTCCCTGGATGCTTGTAGATCAGAGCTGCCCCAATAATCTAAACTATCTTCTTCTGGACTACTATGGGAGAGAAATCAATGCACTGCAATCTTGTTGGAACTAACATATTTTTCTTTGTTACACAACCTACCCTATATCTTCTTTAGAAGACGAAGCTTCCTTCCTAGAACTTCAACCCTATATCCTTTCCTAAGGTTGAGATTTCATGCACTCATTCCCATAAACCTACCTTAGTCCATTTGTACTTCGAAAACAAAATACCTCAGACTGGGTAATTTATAAACAACAGAAACTTTTCACAGTTCTGAGGACTGGGAAGTCCAAAACCAAGGTGCCACCAGGTTTAGTGCCTGATGAGGGCCTGGTCTCTCGGCTACCAAGATGGTGCCTTGTTGCTGTGTCCAGGAGTGACAAACACTGTCCTCACATGGCAGATGTATAAAAGAGATGCAAGTTCTCTCAAGCCCTTTTGTAAGGTAATTAATCCCATTCATGAGGGCTCTGCCCTCATAACTGACTCACTCCCTAAAGGCCTCCACCTCTTAATACTCTCACACTGATGAGTAAGTTTCAACACATGAACTCTGGAGCACATTCAGACCACATATCACCTTTTATATATTTCCCCACCAAAGACAGTTGCCACTTTCCATAAAGTACTTCTATTCCGGTAATGATGAGCTATGTAATTTTCCCACTGAGGACATCTGCAAAAGCCAGACAAATGTATTTGTTGAAAACTCATAAAGGCACAGAAGAACTAGCAAGGCACTTTAAAATAACTAGGCTAAGATAATGAAGAAGAGGAGAATCTGGAGAGGTGTCTTTGGGCTTGCTTTTCCCCTGAAGCATTTGCCAATTCTAGAACAGGTAACTGAGAGTCTGAGTAAGATTTATAATGGTCTTGACTGGCTAAGAAAATGGAAAAATGAGAGTCAAAGCCAACCAAGGGTAGAAGAGAGGTGCTGGTAACTCCCCACCTGAGACTGGGGCCTGAAGGGCTGCATTTTAAGCATATTTTAAGCATAAGGGTGAAGTAGAAATAGAATACCCTTGTAGGGACACAATCTAGTTTTGAATCATTGTAATCACTGAAATTGGATTAAGATGATCCTGAATTATGAGGCCTCCTAGGTGCCTTCCTAAAGCAAATATAATTCCTTCCAGAGGAACTTAATCCTGAACCTCAAATTTGTCCACCATTTTTTTTTCAAATAACATCTGGCATAGGATAAAAAATAACCAGGTATTTAAGGAGACAAGAGTACATGAATAGTAACAACAATAACAAAATATTAAGAGCAAGGATAAAGTGGATGCCACTGCTAATTAAGAGGCAGAAATGGGCATTCAGAAATCATCTTCTGAAAAGAGCTTGTCGGGAGAAGAGAATGTGATGTTTAGAAAGATGCCCCTCATAGCTAATGCAACCAGGCACTTTTTTTTTTCTGTTGCCCAGGCTGGAGTGCAGGGGTGCAATTACAGCTCACTGCAGCCTCAACCCCCTAGGCTCAAGCAATCCTCCCACCTTGGCCTCCCAAAGTGCTAGGATTACAGGTATGAGCCATTGCGCCCAGCTTTAGGAACATTCTTAATTAGCCATCATCAAAGCTACAGTTCTTTCAAGTTGTTCTTCTACCATGAATCAGAACAATGCTTAATTAAGGTATTCTGAAGAGATACTGTACTTTCTTCACAGATGTGCTAGGGAGCTATCTATAGCCCATTCAAAATATTCTATATGCAAATAAGAAGTTTAAGCTGGACAAAAATTCACTTTCCTGCCTTTCTCAAAGTGGTGGTATTCATGGCAGTCTTTGAGAGAAAATGGAAAACAGAAAAGGAAACAAAAGGAACAAAGCTGGAGGCATCACACTACCTGACTTCAAAATATACTACAAAGCTGTAGTAACTAAAACAACATGATACTGACAAAAAACCAGACACACAGACCAATGCGACAGAATGGAGAACACAAAAATAAATTCACATACTTAGAGCCAACTGATTTTCAACAAAGGTTCCAAGAAAGCACAATGGAGAAAAGACAGTCTCTTCAATACATGGTGATGGAAATTGGATATCCACATGCAGAAGAATAAAGCTAGACCCGTATATTTTACCATATACAAAAATCAAATCAAAATGGATTAAAGACTTAAGTGTAAGACCTGAAACAATAAAACTAGTAGAAGAAAACATAGGGGAAATGCTTCATGACATTGTTCTGAGCAAGGATTTTTTTGATAAGACCCCAAAAGCACAAGCAACAAAAAGAAAAATAGACAAATAGAATTATTTCAAACTAAAAAGCTTCTGCACAGCAAAGGAAACAATTAACGGAGTGAAGAGACAAGTTGCAGAACAGGAGAAAATATTTGCAAATCATACATCTGACAAGGGGTTCATATCAGAATATATGAGGAACTCAAAAGCTAAATAATAATAATAATGATAATAATCTGCCAGAGTATGGTGGCTCACACCTATACTGCCAGAACTTTGGGAGGCCAAGGTGGGAGACTCACTTGAGACCAGGAGTTCAAGACCAGCCTGTGCAAAATAGTAAGACTCTGTCTCTACAGAAAATTTAAAAATTAGCCAGGCATGATGGCACACACTTGTAGTCTTAGCTACTGGGGAGGCTGAGGTGGAAGGATCACTTGAACCCAGGAATTTCAGGCTGCAGTGGGCCATGATTGCACTGCTGCACTCTAGCCTAGACAATAGAGCAAGAATCTGTCTCAAAAAAAGAAAAAGTGGTATATAGATACAATGGAATACTATTCAGCCATAAAAAAGAATTAAATCCTGTCATACACAACAACATGGATGAATCTGGAGGACATTATGTGAAGTGAAATAAGCCAGGCATAGAAAGACAAACACCTCATGATCTTGATCATACGTGGAATCCAAAGAAGTTGATCTCACAGAAGTACTTAGTAGGACAGTGGCTACCAGATGCTGGGGAGGGTAGGACAGAGAGAAAATAAAGAGAGGTTGGTCAACAAGTACAAAGTTATAGTTAGATAGGAGGAATAAGGTCTGGAGTTCTACTGCACAGTAGAGTGACTATGGTTAACAATATTACATATTTTAAAATAGCTAGAAGAGAGAATATTGAATGTTCTCATCACAAAGAAATGATTATATAGTTTGGCTGTGTCCCCACCCAAATGTCATCTTGAATTGTAGTTCCCATAATCCCCATGCGTCGTGGGAGGAACCTTGTGGGAGGTAATTGAATCATGGGGGCAATTACCACCATGCTGCTGTTCTTATGATAGTGAGTGAGTTCTCACGAGATCTGATGGTTTTATAAGGGGCTTTCCCCACTTTTGCACAGCACTTCTCCTTCCTGCCATCATGTGAAGAAGGATGTGTTTGCTTTCCCTTCTGCCATAATTGTAAGTTTCCTGAGGCCTCTCCAGCCATGCTGAACTGTGAGTAAATTAAACCTTTTTCCTTTATAAGTTACCCAGCCTCAAGTATGTCTTTATTAGCAGAGTGTGAAGGAACTAATACAAATAATAAATATAAGAGGTGATGGATATGCTAAATATTCTGATTTGATTTTCACACAATGTACCACGTATTGAAACATCACACTGTATCCCATGAGTATGTACAATTATGATGTGCCAATTAAAAACAAAATCAAAGAAAGGCAAACAAAATATCAAATGATGATAATATACAATATTATATATATATAATACAATTACATAATATTATATACTCGAGATAGGAAATTTTTTAAAAATCCATTACCTCTTGATATGGTTTGGCTCTGTATCCCAACCAAAATCTCATTTTGAATTGTAATCCCCACATGTTGAGGGCAGGACCTGGTGGGAAGTGATCAGATCATAGGAGTGGTTTCCCTCATGTGGTCTCGTGATAGTGAGGGAGTTCTCCATGAGATCTGATGGTTTAAAAGTGGCAGTTCTGGCCAGGCACGGTGGCTCACACCTGTAATCCCAGCACTTGGAGAGGCCAAGGCGGGTGGATTACCTGAGAGCAGGAGATCCAGACCATCCTGACTAACATGGTGAAACCCCGTCTCTACTAAATAGACAAAAAATTAGCCGGGCGTGGTGGCGGGCTCCTGTAGTCCCAGCTACTCGGGAGGCTGAGGCAGGAGAATGACCTGAACCCAGAAGGCCAAGCTGGCAGTGAGCCAAGATTGTGCCACTGCACTCCAGCCTGGGCAACAGAGCGAGACTCTGTCTCAAAAAAAAAAAAAAAGTGGCAGTTTCCCCTACACTCTCTCTCTCTCTCTCTCCTGCCACCAAGTAAGACGTGCCTTGCTTCCCCTTCACCTTCCGCCATGATTGTAAGTTTCCTGAGGCCTCCACAGTTATGGGGCACTGTGAGTCAATTAAACCTGTTTATGTTATAAATTATTCAGCCTCAGGCAATTCCTTATAGCAGTGTGAAACCGAACTAATATACCTCTGAAGCATTCACTACATTAGAAGCTAACATTTTCTAAACGGAGATATGTGGTCCTAAAAAAATAAAATAAAATACAAAATCAATCCTCAAAAAGAAAATAGGCCAGACAGCTGTAATCCCAGCACTTTGGGAGGCCGAGGTGGGAGGATTGCTTGAGCCCAGGAGTTCAAGACCAGCCTAGGCAACACATTGAGATGCCATCTTAGGAAAAAAAAAAAAAAAATGAAGAAAATAAAGAATAATTAAATTTTATCTCAAAATAGCGCCATGAATTAAGTGGAAAGGTACTGATATTTCCATTCTACACACCAAGAAACTGAGGCTCAATTACCCCAAAGTCACAGTTAGTCAGGGCAGGTGCCTGGTTCTCAAATCTCAAATTCATGAGTCAAGCTAGACACCAGGAACGGGGAAGGGGAAAATGTAAACTGACCCAGCATCATATTATCTCTGAACAGCCAAAACAAGAGAGTGGCATCAACTCGTGGGAAAATAAGACACTGTTCTTTGCATAGTAAGTAGATCCAAGGGAACGAGATTCCATAAAATGTTCAAAAAAGGCCTTAAATAGAGGGTCTAAACAAGGAGTACTTAAACAAATCAATTCACCACACAATTGAGAAAATGCCAGGGCAGTCACAGAACTGAGCTAGAGCAGGCACTTCAGAGTAAGCACAAGCACTGTCACCCTTGCTCTCTGCCAGCCCCATGTCACATCCCCACATCCTGACTTCCAGTCTGCTCTCTGAGGACCCTGGTTGAATTTCATAGCTTCTGAGATAGCTTCCAGCATCAAACTGCTACTATTGCCCAGAAAAGAATTGTGCTTTTTCTTATTTTCTTTTTTAAATTCCACTTATCTTATTTGTACCTCAATATCTGTATACATAATTCCCTGTTCTGGCCCTCCTTTCCTGCCCTGAGCCTGCTGGAAAGCTTTTCACTTTCCTCTCTGGTCACCACATTTTGCCCTTCCTTTTAAAGCAACTCAAATGTACCCTCTCATCTGTGCTGCCTGCTCCTTTCGCCTGCAAGATCTCGTCTTTCAAAAATATTCCCTAGCCAGGCACAGTAGCTCAAGTCTGTAATCCTAAGAACTTTGGGAGGCCGAGTTGGGAGGATCTCTTGAGCCCCGGACTTGAGACCAGGAATTTGAGACCAGCCTGGGCAACATAGCAGGACGCCATCTCTACAAAAAGTAGTCCCAGATACTCGGGAGGCTGAGGCTGGAGGATCAGCTTAAGACGGAAGGCAGAGGTTGCTGGGGAGCTGAGATAGCACCACTGCACTCCAGCCTGGGCGACAGGGTAAGACCCTGTCTCAAAATAAATATAATATAGGCCAGGTGCAGTGACTCATGCCTGTAATCCCAGCACTTTGGGAGGCTGAGGCAGGCGGATTACCAGGTCAGGAGATCGAGATCATCCTGGCTAACACGGTGAAACCCCATCTCTACTGAAAATGCAAAAAATTAGTTGGGTGTGGTGGTATGTGTCTGTAGTCCCAGCTACTCGGGAGGCTGAGGCAGGAGAATTGCTTGAACCCGGGAGGCTGAGGTTGCAGTGAGCTGCGATCGCGCCACTGCACTCCAGCCTGGGCGACAGAGCGAGACTCCGTCTCAAAATAAATATAATATAATATAATATAATATAATATAATATAATATATAAAATTGGTCAGGCGTGGTGGCACACATTGTTGTCCTAGCCACTTGGGAGACCCAGGTGGAAGGATCACTGCAGCCCAAGAGTTCAGGGCTGCAGTGAGCCACGATGCCGCCACTGCACTCCAGCCTGGGTGACAGAGTGGCACCCTGTCTCTCAAAAATAAAATATATATATATATATAAATATATATATATATAAAACAAAAATTTAAGTAAATACAAAGTCCCAGAAGGACGCAGGTAGTATCTAGGTGGCCAGATGCTTCAGGATTTTCTGCTCCAGGATGGATAGATGGGCCAAGCAGGACCCAGATTACAGCAACGAGCAAAATTTATGGGAGGCTAAAAATCTCGCTAATCAAGATTAATTAATATTAATCTAACAATATTTAAGACAACTAACATTTAAGGCAATTTTAATACGTTTATTAATATTTAAGGTAATTTAAAAAATATCCGCAAAAGAGGGCCCAAGGACTGGCGCCTGATTTTGTAAATAAAGTTTCACTGGAAGCTCCAGCAAGCATCTGTCTACTCAATAACCAGACTCCAGCATTCGCAATATCAAATGGCACTGTGTGTGTCCATCGCTAGAAGCCACTTCCTCCACCCGTTTAAAAAAAAAAAAAAAAAAAAAAAAAAAAAGCTCCAAATAAGCTGAGAGACGAAGAAAAGATCGTTTCTCTGCAGGCTGCCAGGGGTTTCAGAGACGCCGGACGCTGGAGAGCAGGGATAGAAAGAAGCTTGCGGTGACCCCTGCCGGCCGCCGGCACCCACATTCTACCCGGCTAATCGGGTCCTGCCGCTTTAAATCCGGGAGGCTCCGCGGCGCAGGGCAGGCAGTTGCCAGGGGAGACCAACGCACAACAAAGGCGCACGCCGGCCAGAGCCCACAGGGGCCGCGGCCACTGAGCTGGCTGTAATCCCGCCTCCCGCCAGCCATGGCCCATTTGCGCTTGCCTAGCAGCTTCGGACATCCGGGGAAGAAGAACCAGAAGGAGTCTGAGGAGTTAGAGGAGGAGGAGGAAGAGATGGAGGAGGAGGAGGAGGAAGAGGTGGAGGTGGAGGAGGAGGAAGAGGAGGTGGAGGAGGAGTTTGTGGGGGAAGAGCAGGAGTCGGAGGCCCCTGAGAAGTTCAGCGACGAGTACCTCTGGAAGGTCATGGACATCGGTGACTACGACTACGACTTCCCAGACGTGCGCCCCCGCTTAGCCAGCATCGTCAGCCCTAGCCTGAGCTCTACGAGCGTGCCCAGCCAGAGCGCGACCAGTACCGAAATGCCGAGCGCCAGCCCACCCTCCAGTGCCTCCTCGCATAAAAGTACCGCCCCCGACCCACCCCTTCTTCGAGGGCTTTCTGGTCCCCAGGGGTCACCTGGTCCACCCACTCCCGTGCCTTCGTCGACCTGTGCGTCGTGCTTCATTCCTAAATGCATGCACCGTTCCACACACCTAATTTCTCTCACGTCCTTGTCAGAGGCACTGAACCCTTGGCTGAGCTGTTGTGATGATGCACGATTTAGGATATAGGCGAAACACTATAAAAGTTGAACTTGAGCATTGCTGTATGGAGTGCTTTTTTATTTTGAAACAAGAGTCTCGCTCTGTCGCCCACGCTGGAGTGCAGTGGCTGCAGCCTCGACCTCCTGGGCTCAAGCCTCCCATCGCAGCCTCCTGAGTAGCTGGAACTACAGGCACACGCCACCACGCCCAGCTAATTTGGCGTCTCACTATGTTGCCCAGGCTGATGGGAGTGCTCATTTTTATAACATTTTTGCGTGCATTCACACCGTTACATCTCTCTCTCTCTCTCTGTCTCTCTCTCTCTCTTCCCCATCCCTTCTCCCTCCTCTCCCCCTCCCTCTTCCTTCCCTCCCTCTCCCCCTCTCTTTCTCTCTCTCTCTCTCTGTCTCTGTCTCACACACACACACACACACACACACACTCATATTATTTCCAGAGAAGTGCCTCAAGGGTGTTGTACTACTAAAACCGTCCTGCAAAAAAAAAAAAAAAACAACTCTCTATTGTGTTTAACATCCTGTACTGAAGCCACTCCAGTCACTTTCTTGAAAAAAGAAGCAGAGAAGTCTTTTAGAGTAGGTTTCTCAAGCTCTAGTATTGACATTTTGGTCTGGATAATTCTTTGTTGGGGAGGGTTGGGGACTGTCCTGTGAATTATAGGATGTTTAGCAGCATGCCTGTCCTCTACCCTTGTCTGTGCTAGGAGCACACACCCTTGCGATGATCAAAAATGTCTCCAGACCTTGCCATGTGTTCCTGGGAGGGGGCAGAATTGCCCTTTTGATTTAGAGGGAGTAGCTGATTTTTAAATGTTTCATTCAACAGGTTTCCCTAAAATATTTCAGACATTTAGGAAAGACATGTCCGAAATGAGTATAGATAGGTAAGAAAATGTTTTCAAATTTCACATTTTTTGAACCCAATAATGTTTACCTTTTGAATAAACATGTTAGGAAGTAGAGTAAAATAATCCAGGGCATTTATGACTTATTTATTTTTAAAAGTTTTTGTTAATATACACTGGTAGACACTTTGGAAGAGATAAAGGTTCCCACTTATCCCCAGCTTATTACCTAGCTCTAGAGATTACATGTCCACTTATCAGTGTAACATGAAAGAATAACTATATGTCATGTGTACAATTGTAAGTGCTTGAGAATTTAGAATATAGGCTTTAATTGGCTAAATGCAAGAGTGACCAGGGACACCTTTTGTGGAAGAGAGTGGAACTAATGGCCTTTCCTTTTTCCTTCCGTCTCTTCTTTTTCTTGTTATTGCTATTAGCCTTCAGGCACTTTAACTATAAGAAGAAGATACCAGAGAAATGCCTTCTGAAACATCTTTGTAAATACACCCTGAAATCTCACACCAAACCTGAGTCAGTGATCTGGAATTACTAGTTACCCTAACTTTGCTTTTGTAAGCAACTTCTAAATTCTTAAGTTTCAGGAGAATTGTTCTGTCTCACTTAGATGTTTTTAGTTATCCTTTTAATTAAATTTGTAGTAGAGATAAGGTACGCACATGGTTAAAAAAAAATCAGACTATACAAAGGTGAAAAAGTGACAGTCTCCATGCCCTTCTTTCCTCCTACTCCCATTCACCTTCAGTTTGGTTTCCATTATTAATTTAAAATAACGTTTTCATTTCTTGGTTTATCAATTTCTTATGTATTGAATTCCCACCTCTCCACTTTGGTAGTTATATTATTTTTAGTTTTTCTAACATTTAGGACTTTGAGGTATTTAAACCTCTACTTCTTGATTTATCAGTTTTAATATCTATTGACTATTATGAAAAATTAACATGTTAATGCACTTCCTCCTTCCATCTCTCTTCTCTCCTCTTTTTTCCCTATTAACAACAAACTATATGATGTGATTAAAATGCAATATATATGTACATAAAGTTATATTACTTTCCCAAGCTTTATTATGCTTATATTATGGGGCTTGTTAATTAAAGTGCTCTGGAGTTGTTTCTAAAAATTGAAAACCAATAAACAATACTCACACTTCCATGTTAACAAACCAGTAATATGATTGAATCTATGGACAAGAAAATATAATCTTATGTCTGTAAAACTTGTCTCTTAAAAAGTAAACTTTTTGCCGGACGCAGTGGCTCACTCCTGTAATCCCAGCACTTTGGGAGGCTGAGGAGGGCAGATCACTTGGTCAGGAGTTCAAGACCAGCCTGGCCAACATAGTGAAACCCCGTCTCTACTAAAAATACAAAAATTCGCCTGGCATGGTGGCGCATGCCTGTAGTCCCAGCTACTTGGGAGGCTGAGGCAGGAGAATCGCTTGAACCCGGGAGGTGGAAGTTGCAGTGAGCCAAGATCGCATCATTGCACTCCAGCTTGGGCAACAGAGTGAGACTTCATCTCAAAAAATTAATAAATAACAAACGTTTTTGACTCTCCGTTGTTCTATCTACAGTTTTTCTGGGTTAGCTCACTAGTCACACTTTGTTGGTTCCCATATTGCCTTCTTTCTTTTGTTCCTTTTCCTTTTGCTGGAGAAACTCCTCGGGTGAATTTTTTATGTAGGTCTCATGGATAGTTAAATTTCTGAGTTCTTGCCTGCCTTGAAATTTCTTCATTTTGCCCTCATACTTGATTTGTTAAAAAAACAAAACAAAAGAAAACCAACCTGCCAAAAACAAGAGATTTAAAACCATTTTTCCCTCAGAGTTCTAAAGACATTGCTTCATTGCCTCCTAGTAGCCCATACTGCCTCACCAGTCTTATCCTCAGACCATTCTGGTATATAATTACTTCCTCCCTTTTTCTTCTTTTCTTCAGAACTCCTCCTAGATGCTGTTGAACCTCTTCGATAGGTTCTCCATCTTTAATAACATTTCCTTTGTATTTTCAGTATCTTCAGGATTTTTGATGTTTGTTTACCTGCTATTATGCAGCCCTTGTACAGAATTTTTTTATTGCAGGATTCATATTTGTCATTTCCAAGAACCAGTACTTGTTCTCTGATTGTTGCTGTTCAAAATCATTTGGTTTGTTTTTTGTGGTTTTTTGTTTTTATCTCTTTGAGGGCAGTGTTCTAATGTATTAAAGTTCTCCTTTGTTCTTTGTATTATTTTTTCTTTCAAAGTCAGTTGTTCTGTTTATTTCTCTTGCTTTTTCTCTTCAATGCTACTGATTTTTCTTAAGTGGTAATCCTTTGTTGCCCATTTATATTTTTAAATGAATGACTGATATATAGCTAGAATGGAATCCTTCCCTAGCTTAGTAGTTCTGTTTTCTGACAGAGCTTGCGTGGGAGAGTCTGCTATGATCCCTGTACAGGTGGGTGGGGCTTATTAGAGTCACTTCCTGTGGAGTGTCTGGGCAGGGAGGAGTCAAGTTGGGTAATCCTACTATTACTAGAGTTAGGACAAGGACACTTCAGTGTATGGTCGTGGTTTATTTGTTTGTTTGTTTTTGAGACAGAGCCTTGCTCTGTCTCCCAAGCTGGAGTGCGGTAGTGCAATCATGGCTCACTGCAGCCTCCACCTCCTGGAGTCAAGCCATCCTCCTGCCTCAGCCTCCCAAGTAGTTGTGGCTACAGGCACGGAACACAACACCTGGCTAATTTTTTTATTTTTTGTAGAGACATGGTCTCACCATGCTGCCCAGGCTGGTCTTGAACTCCTGGGCTCAAGCTATCCTCCCAGCTCATCCCCCAAAAAAAGATTTGATGCAAACACACTGAGTTAACTTTACTGAAGAGATAAGAATGGAAGAAAATATTTCAAATAAAACAAAATCAGTATTTTCTATGTGCATTAATTAATGGATTATTAAATGTCCTATATTTAGAAGACCTGCTAACAACTATAGAGGTATACTGAAAACTAACATTTTTGTCAAAATTTCAGAAATATTCATCATAATTTGTCTCCAGGAATTCCAATATCAGTACAAACAGAAGAAAGCTGGCTCCAAGATTTGTTGGGTAAAGTGCAATCAAGTGAGTAGTTTGACTTCTTAACTTTTCCTGGGAGGAGGGATTGCATATTGGAAGTATCAGAGGTGTAGAAGGCCAGTAGAGCCAGATTTTAATCCCAGCCCCAACACATACTAACCTTGTGATGTTGGGCAAGTTGCTTACCCTCTTTGAGCCTTACTTTCTTCATCTCTTGGTAATAGTCATACTGTCACAGGATTCTTATGAAGATCAAAATAAGATTAAATATTTTCAGTATTCAATAAACGGTAGCAATTATGTTCACATCAAGAAATAATCTGCCATTATATTTTTGATACATATCTTTATTTTTATTATAAAAGTAACATATGCACACTTTTTAAATGTCAAATCACTGAGAAGTAGACAATGTAATAATTAAAATTTTAACTTTTCCAGTATATTTCCTTTCATCTTTTATATTCACATTTTATTTTAATTATTTTTTATTTTATGTCATTTATTCATCAAATGCTTACTGAGTACCTACCATCTGCCAAGCACCTACCATTTGCCAAGTACCTATCATAGGTTTAGCCTGTAATGGGGTATCAACAGTGAAAAACACAAACAAATCCCCTGTCTCAGTGATATTAACGTGTGGGAAGTGGAGGTGATGGTGAGAGCAATAATATATAGAATAAATCAGTAAATATGTAAAACATTAGATGATGTAAGTGCTAAGAAGAAAAGTAAAGCAGGGAAGGGGGTGGAAAGTGTCGGGGGTTGGAGGTAGGGTGCAAGTTTACACAGGGTGCCTGTAGAAATCTTTCCTGAGAACCTGAGGTGTTTGAGCAAAGACCTACAGGAGGTGAGAGAATGAGCTAGGACAATCTCACAGGAAAGGTGTTCCAGGCAAAGGAACAGCAAGTGCCTCCTTCTAGAACAAGAGGCCTGTGTGGCTACAGTGGAGTAAGCAAGGAGGAGAATCTTAGGGGATGAGGTCAGAGAGATCTGAGGACCAGATCTTTCTCACTGGGAGTGAGGTGGGAAGTTGCTGCAGAATTTGTGCAGAGAAGTGATATAATCCAACTGGCATTTTTAATGACTGCTAGCTACTGAGAAAATATGAGGGCAAGAGCCCAGAGATTGAGCCCTGCAGCACTCCATTGTTAAGCTGGGGACATGAGGAAGAAACTAAGGAAAAGCATCCAGTGATGTAGAAGAAAAACCAGGAAGTGTCCTAGATACCAATAAAATTTCAAAGAGGCAGGAATGATCAACAGGCTCAAATGGTACTCAGAGGTTAGGAAGATGAGGACTGAGAACTGACTACTAGATCTAGCATGTAGAAGTCATTGGTTATGTGGATAGGACCAGCTTCAGTGTAACTGTGGGGATAAAAGCCCGATTGGAGTGGGCTCAAAAGAGAGTGAAATAAGTGTAGAATAGAAATGGAATCATACTCCACAGTCCCATTTCATTGCTAAGCTTTTAATGGTACAATGGTGTAATTAAAACATCAACATAGTCTTATTTTTTAAAAGTCAAAAGATACAAATCAAACAATAGTTTCTTTCAACTATTACCCTCAGTTTCAGATGTCACCACTATTATCATGTTGGTGTGTATCTTTCCAAATCTTTTTCTAAGCTTTTATATCCGTATAAAAGTGTAGTAGTGTGGCCGCTTTTGTTTGCTGCTGTTATTTACATGAATAGTATCACACCGAATCTGTTGTTCTACTTGCTTTTTCACTTAATTGGCCTTGAAATTTTTTACCAGTAAATACAGGTAAAAATTATTTGTAATTGTTGCATAATAGTACATAGTATAGATGTACAATTATTTATTTAAAGATTCCCCAACTGATGCGTAAAATTGTTCCTAGATATTCATTTCCACAGTGTTACAGTAAGCTGCCTCCTCTTTGTGTACACACCCGAGTATTGCTCTAAGACAGATGCCAAGAAAGTGGGATTGTTAAGTGAAAAGTTACACATTTTAATCATCACCTTCCTAAAGAGCTGACCCAACATATGCTTCCATCAAAAGGGTTGTTGAGACCACCCTTTTCCTACCCTTTCCCATATAAGATATTGTAATTCTTTTAAATTTTTGACAGTCTGGTAGGTGGAAATGATTATTTTATTTCTTAATTATTATGATTATTGCCAAGGTTGAGCATCTTGATACCAACATATTTTTTTTGGTTACTCGATTATCTTCTTGGAATTAAGCAAACAGTGTTCTTATCTTTTGCCCATTTTCCCATTGGGTTGTCTTGTCTTTCTTGATGTTTATTTTTTGGCGGCTCTTTACATATCTGTAATACTTCTTTGAATGTTGTATATGTTGCAGATTGCTCCTCCTAGTTTGTCTTTTACGTTTGCTTGTGGTCATTTTTGTTATATATAATTTTAAATTTGATGTAAGTAAATCTTTTCCTTGTGATTCTCACATTTTGTGGTTTAAAAAGTATTTCCCTAATTCAAGAATATACGTATATTTTCCTACATTTTCTTCTAAAACTTCTAGAATTTTACTGTTTATCTTTAGCACCTTAATCAATATGAACTTCACTTTTGTGAATGGCTTAAGAAAATAACCATCGTTTTTCCCCCAGATTTTGTCCCTATACTACTCCTTAACCAGTCCAACCCTTCCACTCTGCTTCCACACACATACAAATATTCTGTTGCACTGAACTATTGGTATTTTCCTATACCAATATCGCACTATCTTAATTTCTGTGGTTTTACTTATTTAATATATGATAAACCAATTTCTCCCCTCCTTATTCTTTTTCAAAATATTATTCCCAGTTATTCTTGGGCACTTTTTCTTCCAAAAGTATTTCAGAATCAAAATTCCATTGAAAAATCCCACCAAAACTACATTGACTATGTAGATTAATTTGTGAATAATTGATACCTTTTTAATATTAAGTCTTGCTTTGCAGGAACCTAATGTACCTCTCCATTTTTTTTATGATCTTCATATATATATGTTGTATATACTATATATATGAGCCTCATAAAGCTCTTATTAGTTTATGCTAGGTATTTTATAGTCTTTCATTGATGTAACCAACCATTGGGATCTTTTTTCTTTCTTTTTTTGAGACAGAGTCTCGCTCTGTCGCCATGCTGGAGTGCAGTGGCGCGATCTCGGCCCACTGCAACCTCCACCTCCCAGGTTCAAGCAATTCTCTTGCCTCAGCCTCCTGAGTAGCTGGGATTACAGGCACAAGGCACCATGCCCAGCTAATTTTTATATATATATATAAATATATATATATATATTTATATTTAATTTTATATATATTTTATATATATATAAAAATATATATATATATATATATATTTTTTTTTTTTTTTTTTTTAGTAGAGACAGGGTTTCATTACATTGGTCAGGATGGTCTCGGTCTCCTGACCTCATGATACGCCCACCTTAGCCTCCCAAAGTGCTGGGATTACTGGCGCGAGCCACTGCAGCTGGTCAGAATCTTTTTTTCTATTGTATTTTCTAATTGGTTATTGTCAATCTATAGGAAAACTATTGATTTCTATGTATCAATCTTGTATCTGACCCCCTTGCTGTCCTTCCTTATTCATCCTAGTAGTTTGTCAGTTGAAAGTCTAGTGGACAATTACATTTCATGTGAATAGTGGCAGCTTGTTTGTTTGTTTGCGACAGAGTCTCGCTCTGTTGCCAATAGTGGCAGTTTTATCTATTCTTTATTGGTTTTACTTAGCAGTTGTTATGGTCTAAATGTTTGTGTTCCCCTCACATATTGAAACCTGATCACTAATGTGATAGTATTAAGAAGTGGAGCCTTTTGGAGATAATTAGGTCATGAGGATGCAGCCCTCATGAATGGGATTAGTGCCCTTGTAAAAGAGGCCCCAGAAAGCAAGTTCATTCCTTCCACCATGTGAGGACACAGCTAGAAGGCACCATATATGAACCAGGAAATGGGCCCTTACCAGACATCAAATCTACCAACACCTTGATCTTGGACTTCTCAGCTTCCAGAACTGTGAATATAAATTTCTGTTGTTTATATAAGGTACTCAGTTTATGATATTTTGTTACAGCAACCCAAACAAACTAAGACAGAAAATTGCTGCCAAGATGTGGGGATGCTGCTTATGAACCGAAACGTATCTGAGACAGGTTTCAATCAATTAACAATTTTTTTTTGCCATGGTTGAGGACATGCCCAAAAGAGATTTAAGACAGAGTCACTGAAATGGTCTTTGCCTTCCTCCAGAGATGATTTTGAGGGCTTCAGTATTTAAAGGGGAAAAGCAGGCTGGAAGGAAAGGAGGAAGGAAGTGGCAATCCATGTGTTGCAGGAGAAAAGGAGCAGATAGGGGAATAGTCAAGTATATATTCATCTGGCACTCAGTAAATCAGCACTTTATATAAGATAAAGTGAACATAGAGTAGCTACCCATGGAGATATTTAACCTTTTATCTGTAGCTGTCTGCTTAGAACAAAAGAAAGGGTGGTTTCTTGCATGACTCAGATTTTAGCTTAATTTTTTCCTTGTGGCATAGTGAATTGGGTTCCTGAGTTTTTATTTTCCATTCACATTTCTTCTCCCTTTTCTTTTAAAAATGTTTCATCTTTCTGAAACACACCAAAAAATAAATAAATAAAGTTTTAAAAATAAAATTTCTCAGAGAAAGCATTTTAGAAAAAAATGAGTCTGGTCTCAGGTTGTTTCTGATCTTTCATGGCTAAAACGGCTTTAGCAGTTTGTGAAGTCTCATGTCCTGTGAAGAAAAAATAGGGGAGGAAGGGAGAAAAACAACAACAAACAAAGGAACAATCCTGGAAAACTGCTATAGGCCACATTACTCTGAAGTCCATACATCACTAGGCAGGTATGAAAGTGGCTTATGTGTGTAAATAAGGTTGTTGTTATTTTCTTCTAAAGTTTAAGTTTTCTAGCTTCAGTTTGCAGGGCTTTACAAAAGCACAGCTTAGTTTTCAGTGACTCCCAAATTGGGGAAAATGGGGGAGAAAAGAAGGAAAAAAATTGAAAACATTATTTTGAAGATTTGTAACCAAGAAAAATTAGAATTCAGTCCAAACTGTGGAAAATAATAAACATTGAAAAACATTAGTCAAAACAAGAATCTAACAAGTATACTATAGGTTTGGAAACATAATTTTTCTCTCTCCAGTTTCCCATTTTTACTAAAGACAAATCCTAATTATTTGTATACAATGCAGCAAGAATAATTATTTTTACATAAACTTTTAAATTGACTTAGATGCAACTTTTGTTCTGTAGAAACAATCTCGGATAAGACTTTTTTAAAGTTGAGCCCAGCCATGGATTTGTACCATCAAATACCTATGAGTTGGGTGATCCTCTCTCCTCTTGAAGTTCCAAGATAAAACTTGGGGGTCCTGGGCCTGTCAGAAAATGACATTCTTTACTTACCACAGGTCAGGAACTCTGTACAGGGACTGTATGGACAAGTATGAGGCCAGTTTTCCCAAAGGGCTTTTATTGGATCCATAAGTCAAATTCGATTCCTTAAGGAAAGCACACCATTCCAGTCAAAGCCTTGGTAAACTAACCAGTTTCTCCAATTGTGTTCTGTCATAAATGAAAACAGATTCTTATTGCACTTATACAAATAACTGTATTGCTATAAGTTAAGAATGCTCACAAATAGTTTCCAAATTCTGGAGAAATCAGGTAGAAAACAAATGCACTCCAAATTTTGTTCTTAGGAGTGTACTTTACTCAATTGTTAAAAGCTGTAAATAGCTTAAAAGTTTTCTTGAGTCTGAAAAACAAAACAGAGGATCAGCAACATTTTAAGCAAAAAGTTAAAAAGATTACTTCGGACGGGAAGCAGCTGATGGCCTCTCTGGACGGTGGCGGCGGCCAGGCCAGGGCGGGTGGCGCAGGGATGGCATGAGGGCCCACGGCCCGGGGGGCTGAGGTGCCCGCCACCTGCCACGGGGGCCACGCATCCTCCATGGAGGCCGGAGAGGAACTGCTGCTGCTGGCTGAACTCAAGCCCGGGCGCCCCCACCAGTTTGATTGGAAGTCCAGCTGTGAAACCTGGAGCATCGCCTTCTCCCCAGATGGCTCCTGGTTTGCTTGGTCTCAAGGACACTGCATCATCAAACTGATCCCCTGGCCACTGGAGGAGCAGTTCATCCCTAAAGGGTTTGAAGCCAAAAACCGAAGTAGCAAAAATGAGACGAAAGGGCAGGGCAGCCCAAAAGAGAAAATGCTGGACTGTGGTCAGATTGTCTGGGGGGTGGCCTTCAGCCCATGGCCTTCCCCACCCAGCAAGAGGCTCTGGGCACACCACCACCCCCAAGTGCCTGATATCTCTTGCCTGGTTCTTGCTACGGGACTCAACGATGGGCAGATCAAGATCTGGGAGGTGCAGACAGGGCTCCTGCTTTTGAATCTTTCTGGCCACCAAGATGTCATGAGAGATCTGAGCTTCACACCCAGTGGCAGTTTGATTTTGGTCTCCGCGTCACGGGATAAGACTCTTCGCATCTGGGACCTGAATAAACACAGTAAACAGATTCAAGTGTTATTGGGCCACCTGCAGTGGGTTTACTGCTGTTCCATCTTCCCAGACTGCAGCATGCTGTGCTCTGCAGCTGAAGAGAAGTCGGTCTTTCTATGGAGCATGAGGTCCTACACGTTAATTCGGAAGCTAGAGGGCCATCAAAGCAGTGTTGTCTCTTGTGACTTCTCCCCCAACTCTGCCCTGCTTGTCACGGCTTCTTACGATACCAATGTGATTATGTGGGACCCCTACACCAGAGAAAGGCTGAGGTCACTCCACCACACCCAGGTTGACCCCGCCATGGATGACAGTGATGTCCACGTTAGCTCACTGAGATCTGTGTGCTTCTCTCCAGAAGGCTTGTACCTTGCCACGGTGGCAGATGACAGACTCCTCAGGATCTGGGCCCTGGAACTGAAAACTCCCATTGCATTTGCTCCTGTGACCAATGGTCTTTGCTGCTGCACATTTTTTCCACATGGTGGAGTCATTGCCACAGAGATAAGAGATGGCCACGTCCAGTTCTGGACAGCTCCTAGGGTGCTGTCCTCACTGAAGCACTTATGCCGGAAAGCCCTTCGAAGTTTCCTAACAACTTACCAAGTCCTAGCACTGCCAATCCCAAGAAAATGAAAGCGTCCTCACATACAGGACTTTTTAAGCAATGCCACAGCTTGTGTTTCTTTGTAGCAGGGTAGATAGTCCTGTCAAAGGGAGGTGCTGGAATAATGGGCCAAACATCTGGTCTTGGATTCAAATAGCATTTCTTCGGGATTGTGAATAGAATGTAGCAAAACCAGATTCCAGTATACTAGTCATGGATCTTTCTCTCCCTGGCATGTGAAAGTCAGTCTTAAAGAAAGAGATTCCACTTGCATGGCAACAGAGCTTTACCTTAAATCTTTAGTCCAGTTACGAATAGCAAGTGTTGAACTCTTTCTAGTCGTTTTGATTCAAAGTGCAGTTACTGATGTTGTTTTGATTATACAAGTAAGTAGGCCTCCAGAGCCTCTCTAGTGGCAGAGCAGCTCACACTCCCTCCACTGGGAAGGATGGCTTCTGCCTAGTACCTATCCTTGTGTTACTGATGCAGTGGTAGCATTGGTTCAAGTTCTCTCCTGCTGTGATCAGAGTTGCTTCAACGTTACCCAAGTGCTTTTCTTCTTGGGCTCCCTTCTGACCTGCAGGACAGTTTTCCTCGAGCCATTTGGTATGAGGTATTAATTTAGCTTAACTAAATTACAGGGGAATCAGAGGCCATGCTTCTGACTGATCCACACACTATTATTGGCTTTTTTTTTTTTTTAAACAATGGTGTGCATGTGCAGGAGATGACAAATTTGTATGTCAGATTATACAAGGATGTATTCTTAAACTGCATGACTATTCAGATGGCTACTGAGTTATCAGTGGCCATTTATCATCACCATATTTATTTGTATTTTCTCAATAGTTTTGGCCAGACCTCAACAGATGTTAAGGTACAACTGTGTTTTTCTCGATTATCTAATAACCGTAGTACTTAAATTGAACAGTTGCAAAGATGTCTTAATTGTGTAAAGAATTGGTGTAGTCATGACTTTAGCTGATACTTTTATGTACAAGATCTATCTCTGCTGTTTAACTTCATTGGATTAATCAGCTGGTTTCAACTCTACTGCAAAACAAAAATAGCTCCTTAAAAGTACTGTTCTCCTTCAGTGGCATGTAGTTATCTAATCAAGACACCTCATTCAAACAAAACCTGCCTTAGGAAAATTTAATATATATTTAATTATTTTAAAAGAAATACAACATCTTATTCTTTAGCTTTCTTAATCGGTGCTTTATGGAGGCCAGTGTAACATTACATGACTCATTGAGAAAGTTGAGGAATTTCCTCTACCACCTTTGTTGCTTGAAGAAAAACATGTCTTTTCAAAATGAAAGGATTTCATTGAAGGAAAGAAAAAAAAGATTACTTCAGACTTCTCTTAGTCTATGCAGTTAATTCCTGTTCTGCTTGATATTCATGAATATTTCAGCTTTCCATGAGTCCTGAAAGCTTTTCCTCTATCCTGATGTCACAGTCTCTGAAGTTATCAGAAACCTGCATTTGAGAACACCTGTTAAGAGTTTTATAGCTGATTATAAAACCAGCTATAAAACTTTGGTGCTTCTAAAGAGCACCAAAACAAGATAACAATTGCCTAGGGATGACAAAAGTTTTAGGGCAGCCATAATTAAAGACACAATTGACAAGAAAATTTGTTACCTCTGTTGTACACAATAATTTAACATAATTATAATTATTACTGATAATGTACATTAACTCATATCAAAATGATAGGAGTTTTCCATAATTTTGGAACACATACTAATAGCATATTTATACAAATACAGGCCAAAGAAAACCAAACATCATTTTATATTTGACAGTGCTTCCTGCATAATTTTTATACCAAATAAGCCAAATATGTCATTTTTGGACTTTAAAGAACCTAATATCTTAAAGGATTAATTAGATCAGGAAAAGACATAATTTATAATTTGATTTGGAAAGTTTGTCAATTATCAAAGGTTTAAAACACTTGATATCACAAAATAGGATCACAGGTTATTGTAAAATAAGTCATTTCATTTAACCAAAGTGATAAGGATTTCAAAAAAAGAGCAAAAACCTTCATTCTTTGAGAGAAGAGACTTAATTTTCCAAATTATAAGCCCTAATAAAGACAACATGAAGCCAATTAAATTTGTTTTTCAAATTTTTATAAATAATCTATAAAATTTTAATCTTGACCATAAGATAGAATTTCCATAGCCTTTTGTAACCTTTATAAACTTTATGAAGGAATTGGTTAATGCTTCATGAAAACCTTGTTAAACTGACACAGGTGCCTATATGCTAGTCTTATATCAGTGTGCTTTTGACATTGATGATTAAAGAGAAACTGAACTTATTTTATCCCTCAGAATTGGCCCTTATAATCTCACGGGCCCATCACTTCCATGATAGTCCCTGGGCCTTGAGAAGTGGAATAGCTTTAATTTCTGGCCCTGTGTCTCAGGAATGCAGTTTATTTTGATTGACATCTTCTACCAGGCCTGAAGATGGGGCCTTAATTGCTGTCAGTGTTTAAAATTCAGCAGGACTTGGTGTCCTTTTTAGACAGAGTCAAAGCCCTGTAACTCAATCTCACAAGTACTTTAAAAGTGCATACAGAAGGATACACAGATGTAATAACCTTAATTTTTTTTAAAAATTTAATCTCAGCCTTTTTTCCTAAGCAAACCAAAACTTAATAATAATGTGACAACTTGATTATATAACTTTTTTTAAAGAAATCCTCTTATCATGACTTACACAGACCATTCATGACATGATTGGACTTTCTGGTTTGTCCTGAATATCCCTCTCTCTTAAACAATCAGTCATTCTACTCTAGGACTAAATTTACCATACAAGATTCTTTCTTTCTCATTGAAATTATTTCTCTTTAGGCTTTCTTACAAAAAACAAGCAAACAAACCTCTTTATTTTTATAACTTTCTTTACATCTCTCTTATTTCCTGGTTCCTTTTACATTGTTTAATACATGACCTTTAAATAAGCTTTGAATTAGACAAAAATTATTCATTTTTTTAAAAAGGACACCCTTTTTTTAAAAGAATATTTTCCTACAAATATATTTTTATTGGAAAATACCCAAATAATGAAATATCTATAATTTAACTTTAGATTCTAAATTATGATGAATTTGTCTACAAGTATTTATCCCATTACATTTACCTAATTATTTTAATTGTTTACCTGGATTATTTATGAAAACTGTGATAGTCATCATTTAAAGTTATGGAACTGCCATTGCAAAATTGTAACTGAGACAGTGAAAAAGATTTGACCCAACTGATTCCATCTTGCTTTTAACCTCCAAGCTGTCCTTGTTCATTCCTGGGCATAGGCTGAACTAGCTTTGGGAGGAACTTAGTTTATAATTTAGCTTTGAAACAAAGATGATAACGGTCCTTTCCCAAAACAAACCTTACTGCTTGTGGACCAGACTGCCTAAAACCACAAGATTAGAAGTTATGGTAATCTTACTAAATTTAAGATGTAGCTATTTTTTATTAAATCAATATCAATGTCTTACTTATTAAAGATTATACAAGCAAAGATCATTTTGTCTTGGGCTGGGTTTATAGTTTTGTAACCCCTATGTCAGATTTTGACATCTTATAGTATTTGGCAGGGATAAGTATGAAATTGCTTGATTAATAAATGCAAACAAAAATGTATGTTGACAATTCTTAAGACATTTCTAATATTACTTTACCAATAATTGAAAATCTAGTTTATTTATTAAAGATTTTACTGAAGTTATGTAAACTTGAAAAAGCATTTGACTAGTCTTTTCTTTTTTCCTGATAAAGTATTCGATTCAAGTGCTTTTATTTTTCTTTAAGCCAATTAATTAGTGTTGTTTTATATCTTTTCAGTAATGAAACATTGTGTACAAAACACATGCATAGATATATTAGGCATGCCAATAGAAGTACATCTTATAGATTAATGAAAACCTTTTTTTTCCCCCTATGTTAGACATTCAGATTCTTGATAACCTATTTCACAACCCTAGGCAGTTTTCAGCTAAATAGACTTAAATTTGCATATTAAAGGAAACAACTCATGTGAAAATCAAATGGCAAAATTTATATCATAACATATGGAGAGAAAAAGTCTGGTGTGCTAGAGGGAGATTAAAGATGGATGCCAAATCAAACATAAAATTATAAAAATATTTCATAGTTTTGTATAAGGAGACCAATTTTATTTAGACAGTGACTACCTATCTTTTAACTGGATTGCTGAGCTCTAGGCAAAGCCCATGCCGAATCCTGGGTTTCCAAAAAGGGAGAATTATTATGAGGCTAGACCACATCATGTTTTCACAGTGCACGTAAAAAAAAAAAAAAAAAAAAAAAAAAAAAATTTTAAACGAAGACATTTCTAAGTGCCTAAACTACACCCTTCTTTAAAAACCCAAGAGTAGCCTCTGTTGCAGTAACTATATTAGTCAATAAATCAGGTAACAATACCAAAGAAAGCAGTTTAAAAGCTGAACTGAACTTGTCTGTTTACACTCTTGGAGTTCCCATAGGGAAAAACAGCGTTCTCCTCCAAAGGGAGTCTGGTACCTTCTTTGTTTTCTTTAAGGAACCCTGGGCTATTATAAACTATTTTAGGCCGCTCATGCAGCAGAGGATACAAGAGAAAGGAGAGACAGCAGAAGTAAATGAAGAAAACAGAATTCAGTCAACTGAGAAGAAAAGCACTTTTGCTCAAAAGAAAAGGGACAAGATTCTTTTTTTTTTTTTTTTTTTTTTTTTTGAGACGGAGTCTGGCTCTGTCACCCAGGCTGGAGTGCAGTGGCGTGATCTCGGCTCACTGCAAGCTCCGCCTCCCGGGTTTACGCCATTCTCCTGCCTCAGCCTCCCGAGTAGCTGGGACTACAGGGGCCCGCCACCTCGCCCGGCTAGTTTTTTGTATTTTTTAGTAGAGACGGGGTTTCACCGTGTTAGCCAGGATGGTCTCGATCTCCTGACCTCGTGATCCGCCCGTCTCGGCCTCCCAAAGTGCTGGGATTACAGGCTTGAGCCACCGCGCCCGGCCCGAAAAGGGACAAGATTCTAGGAGGAAAAAAAATTAAAACATGAAGGCCTTTTAAATACAAACACACACAAGCACACATACACACACACATCTTGGATGTTAGCTTTTAATTAAGCTAATTTTAACCACTGAGCTTCTTTTAAAAAAATATTTTAAAATCTCATTACCATATTTCAGCTAGGAAAAAATTACTGCTATTTCAGAAGTACCAAGTATCAAACCAGAAAGGGCTTGATTTAGGAACAAAACCCAGGCTGTTGTGGTGGAAAAAATAAGGCAGAACCTTATCTATGGAACTGCAGCATGAGGCAACAACCACTACTTTTGGTTTGGCCTGGCTAGCAAACAGGTGGCCTCATTATGTAAAGATATAAAATATATGTTATATAAAAGATATATGTTATATAAAATAGTTACCTGCCTTCCAGTGTCATAGAAGCAGGACAAAAATGACTTCCTTGTGTTAGAAGCAAGTAAAACTTCAAAAAAAGAGAAGTTGTACAGCAAAATAAACTTTGGATCATGACCAAACTTGAGATCAGGGATTCTCTGGAGGGGGTGCTTCCAAGCCTCAGCAAATTGTCCTATTGGTTTGAGCCATACAGATAGCTCAAGCTAGTACCAACCACCAATAGAAGATTTGTCAAATATCAGGGATACCTCCACTCAGAATTCCTCTGTGGTTACCAAAATGTGAACCCCGAAAATCTGAGACAGGCCTCAGTTAATTTAGAAAGTTTATTTTACCAAAGTTGAGGATGCGCACCTGTGACACGGCCTCAAGGGGTCCTGGCGACATGTGCCCAAGGTGGTCAGAGCACAGTTTGGCTTTATCCATTTTAGGGAGACATGAGACATCAATCAATATATGTAACGAACATTGGTTTCGTCTGGAAAGGCGGGACAACTCAAACCTAGGAGGGGGCTTCCAGGTCATAGGTAGAGAAGAGACAAAAGGTTGCATTCTTTTGAGTTTCTTATTAGCCTCTCCAAAGGAGGCAATCAGATATGCATTAATCTCAGTGAGCAGAAGGGTGACATTGAATAGAATGGGAGGCAAGTTTTCCCTAAGCAGTTCCCATCTTGACTTTTCCCTTTAGCTTAGTGATTTTGGGGCCCCAGTATATTTTCCTTTCCCATAAGCTACCCAGCTTAGGGCATTTCGTTATAGCAGCCCAGATGAACTAAGACAGCAATGTATCATGGACATCTTTCCATGTCAGGAATGATTGACCTAATTCTTTGAAATTACTGCATAATATTTCCTCATATATAGTTATTGTGACTTATGTAATGCTAGACATATTGGGGTTGTTCTTGTTTTGTTTTTTTGTTTTTTTTTCTTTTTGAGCTCTTCCCTATAACAAATAATGTATTAGTAAAAATCTTTGTGCATTAATTTTTTAAAATACCTGTGCCGGCATTTCTGTAGATAAAGATGCCTGAAACATCTTTAAAATTTTTTCAGATGATCCACGTTGTCCCCCACCTCCCCAAAATAGATCAACTTCTTTTTTTAAAAATTTATTTATTTATTTACTTTTTGAGACAAGGTCTTGCTGTGTCACCCAGGCTTGAGTGCAGTGGCATGATCTCAGCTCACTGTAGCCTCAACCTCCTGCTCAAGTGATCCTCCCACTTTAACCCCCAGTAACTGGGACCACAGGCATGTACCATCACAATCAGCTAATTTTTTTCATAGAGACCAGGTCTCAATGTTTTGCCCAGGCTGTTCTCAAACTCCTGGACTCAAGTAATATCCCCCACCTTGGCCTCCCAGGGTTCTGGGATTACAGGCATGAACCACCACACCCAGCCTGGATCAACTTCTGAAGCATATCTGCCTCCAACAGCAGCCCTTGCTCTCCTGGCTTTGCTAAGAAAATAAGTCCCTTGCACTTAAATAGCCTCTTTACTTTGCCTCTGTCCCATTATAGGTTGCTCGCATTCGTTTTTCATCATTCCAATCCCATCTGCTTTAAATCTTCTAGACATTTACTCAAAGTTGCTGATTTGTGGATGGCCTTCTTCCCCATTTCCAGTGCTGCTCTGGAATCTAGATAGAGTAATCCTGGTGGTTTACTTCACTGTCTTGAACTAGAATCCTCAGCACCCTCCTACCTAAAAAATCTCATGAAGAATAACAGACATACAGTAGATTGATTGTACTTAAAATAAGCAGAAAATAAAAGGGTATGCAAAGCATGATTATAACCAAGGAAAATATTAATCTGTAGCACAATAGTCCCCTCTTATCTACAGTTTCATCTTCTGTGGTTTCGGCTGCCTGCAGTCTGAAAACGTTAGTGGGAAATTTCTGAAATAATCAACACGTAACTTGTAAATTGCATGACATTCTGAGTAGAGTGATGAAATCTCTCACTAGCCACTCTGTCCTGCCTGGGACATGAATTATCTCTTTGTCTGTTGGAGTCACTTAGCAGCCTTCTGATTATCAGATTGACTATAGTGGTATTGCAGTGCTTGTGTTCAAATAACCATTAATTTCTTTTTCTTTTATTTCATTTTATTTATTTTGAGACAAATATTTGCTTGGTAGCCCACGTTGGAGTACAATGACACAATCTCAGCTCACTGCAACTTCTGCCATGGGTTCTACAGGTGCCCGTCACCACACCTGGCTAATTTTTGTATTTTTAGTAGAGACAGGGTTTCACCATGTTGGCTAGGCTGGTCTTGAACTCCTGACCTCAAGTGATCCACCCACCTTGGCCTCCCAAAGTGCTGGGAATACAGGTGTGAGCCACTGTACCTAGACCTCAGTTTCTTAATCATGGCCCCAAAGCTCAAGATAAGTGATGTTGGCAATTTGGACCTGCCAAAGAGAATCCATAAAGTATGTCCTTTAAGTGAAAAGGTAAAAGTTATTGACTTCATTTAAAAAAGAAAAACATAGTATGCTGAGGTTGCTAAGACACATGGTAAGAATGAATCTTCTATCTGTAAAATTGTGAAGGAAAAATAAATTTGTGCATAGTAGGGTCTGGTATACCTGCAGTTTGAGGCATCCACTCAGGATCTTGGAATGTATCCCCCTGCAGATCAAGGGGGACTACTGTATTCTAGGACTAGAAAGGAAGGGGAAACATTTTAAAATGTGATATATAGAATGCTAACTTTCCTTTGTTTATTCCTTATTGTTGGCAAAATGTTATTTGGAAAGAGAGACAAAAGATTAAAAGACAAAAGAAACATAGTAAGGGTACTTATTTTTCCAAGAGATGTATATTCTTTTATATTCAGCTTCTTTTCTACTTTGTCGGATTGATGACACATGTACACTGTTTTCACAGGGAAGAAAACAGCCTCTAAAGTGAAGAAAGCTGAACCTCAATGTCTGGCATCTAAGTTAAGAGGTAAATACATGTTTGGCATCATCTCCTTTTGCTGGCAAAGGTAAACTACCAGTAGGGAATCACCTGAACTTGCACAGAGCCCATCTGCTTTGAAAAAGGACTCGCCTAAGAACAGGTGTAAGAAGGTGGCAAAAACGTCAGGGTTCAGGGCATCTGAACAGTGTGTGTGTGCTAAGCGAGGAGGATGATAGTGGGTGTGAATCCCCAAATTACAGAAGTGGAATGCACTGCACAAAGGCTTTAAACATTTCTTATAAATCTATTCTTTCTCTTCAGAAAAATGGGTAATTAATCCAGAAGAGCCAAAACTAAATATTTTGTATGAGCTGGAGGTAAGAAATGTTTATCATGCTAACTAGTACACTGTTCTCTTAGTAAAAATGGCTTATTCAGTCTTCAGTTATTTCCCCTCGCCACCCCTTTCTCTGTTTAAATTTAGTTTAAGGAAGACTTCATAACACTATTCGAGCCTTCTCTAAGAACGTTACCCAGCATTGGACCACCAACCATTCTGGCATACAAAGAAGAGAGCTCCAATTTAGACATTAACTTCAAGGTGATTTTAATTCATGCTTTTTATTATTACTCCTTTAAAATGACATAAAAAAAATAGTGATTTGCACAATAGACAGTGAAAAGGCTCTAAAAGGAAAAAAAAAAAAAAGCCAAAGAGCTCAATTACTTAGAATAGCACTTACAGTGACTGTGTTAGTTGCCTAGGGCTGCTATAGCTAGTACCACAAACTGGGTGTCTTAAAACAACAGAAACTTACTGTCTTGTAGTTATGGAGGCTAGAAGTTCGAAATCAGTGTTTTGGCAGGGCCAACATATAGGGGCAAATCTTACCTTCCCTCTTCCTAGCTTGTGGTTGTGGCAGCAGTTTTGGCATTCCTTGGCTTGCAGCTGCATCACTCCAATCTCTGCCTCAGTTGTCACAGCATCCTCTCTGTGTGTCTGGGTCCAAATGTCTCCCTTTTCTAAGGACACCAAGTCCAACTGGATTTGTGCCCACTCTAATGACCTCATCTTAACTTGATTACATTTGCACAGACTATTTCTCAATAAGGTCACATTCACAGGTAGCAGGAGTTAGGACTTCAATGTATCTTTTTGGGATACACAATTCAACCCATGAGAGTGGCCGCAAAGCTTGGAAACAGGCCAGACGCAGTGGCTCACACCTGTAATCCCAGCACTTTGGGAGGCTGAAACAGATCACTTGAGAACAGCCTGGGTGACAGAGCGAGACCCCCTCTTTAAAAAAAAAAATTATTATTATTTCATTATTATTTTTCGAGACAAGGTCTTGCTGTGTCACCCAGGCTACAGTGTAAGTGGCACGATTGTGGTTCACTATAGTCTCAACCTCCCAGGCTCGAGCAATCCTCTCACCTCCGCGTCCCAGGTAGCTGGGACCACAGGTGTGCACCACTATGCCTAGCTAATTTTTAAATATTTTGCAGAGATGGGTCTCACTATGTTTCCCAGGCTTATTATTTAAAAAAAAAAGAAGAAAAGAAAAAGAACAAAGCCTGAAAACATGGGTGAATATTTGCCATATTTGGTCATGTGAAGGGACCAGTTAATTCCTGTACTTGAAAGGCAAGAGAAAGGTTACCTCAAGTAATTCCAATAAGATGGTGCAGCACCACACTGCCGCTAGAGGGGTGAGGGACTGACTGGTGGAATGGTTGTTTCCAAACCTGGATTGGATGCCATGGCCATGTGGAGAGAACTGCTCACTCCCCAGATCTGAGAACCCTTGATGACTTCTTCTTGGGCATAGTAAAGGTGCAGGTTTTTTCATTAACAATAAGGGGCACGAATCATGCAAGGCAACACATCATGGATGCACGTGTAGAGATTAGTGGAAATGCCGTATGGATGCGCTGAGGTGGTGTTCATTGCTATTTTGTACAGCACATTGAGCTATGCAATCTAGTGAGGGGAAACATTAAGTATATCATGTAATATAATATCTATAAACATTTACTCTTTATATTTACCCAGGTCACTTTATGGTCACTCAACAGACTCTTCAGGCTGAAATTCTTTTTTCTTTTTATTTATTTATTTAAAAGATGTGGTCTCACTACATTGCCCGGGGTGAACTGAACTCCTGGGCTCAAGCAATATCCCTATCTTTGCCTCCCAAAATTCTGGGATTACAGGCATGAGCCATCACTCCCGGCCCTGAGATTCTTTATTTAAATGTAGCACCCTCCTTTTTCTGCACCACAAAGGCTTGTATCTAGGGATGTCTCTGAGGTTATACTCTCCTCCCACAACACCCAGAGATGGGTCTTACCATGGGAAAGGCCTTGCGGCTTCTCCCCCAAGATGTCTCTAAACTTGGACGAGATTGGCGCTTGGACGAGGCTGGCTCCTCCTGCTCCTCAGCAGGTCTTTCAGGTCTAGTGTTGATGCCAATCTAGTGCAGGGGTAGCAGCAGCTGGCTTGCCCAGCTCTTCTCTCCAGCACACCCTCTTCAGGTGAAGATCCCAACTCCCCTCATGGTCTTTTTGTTTTTGTTTTTGTTTTTGTTTTGAGATGGAATCTCACTCTGTCACCCAAGCTGGAGTGCTGGAGTGCAGTGACGTGATCTCAGCTCGCTGCAACCTCTGCCTCCCGGGTTCAAGCAATCCTCTCACCTCAGCCTCCCTAGTACCTGGGACTACAGACACACACCACCATGCCTGGCTAATTTTTGAATTTTTAGCAGAGACAGGGTTTACCATGGTGGTCAAGCTGGTCTCAAATTCCTGACCTCAGGTGATCGGCCTGCCTCGGCCTCCCAAAGTGCTGGGATTACAGGTGTGAGCCACTGTGCCCAGCCTCCCTCATGGTCTTTTGAAGTATCTCCATCTTGCTTCACCCCAAGCTGAGGGCGAAAGGACAACGGACTGAGGGGTTCACTACCAAGTCCCTTGTATGGAGCAGGTTGTGAATGGCTTAGTATTGCCCAGCTCTCTTTCTCCTCTACTCCATCATTTGATAGCTATCCTAGATTTTCCTCCATCATCTCTCTAGAGCAAGACTTCCCTCTCCAAGCATTCTGCTTTTAGCAATGTGCAGTACTTACTATTGGGGAGTTTCAGTGGCCTAAATATGTTGGACCTTACTCTGGGGTAGTAAATCCCTGGCTGCACTGGCCACCTTAGTCACTTTTTAGCCCTATGTTGGGCATTTTTGCCAGTCTCAGAGAATGGTTTCCATGCCATATACAGGTGCCCTGGTGGTGTTAATAGTCTGCAAGTCATGATCTAGGTCTCTTCCTGGAGGCCTGTACTGAGGCTTGGCTACTTACCTGCTCAGGAGCCTGTGCAGTCACAGACATGACCTCAGGTCATTGACATGCCACAGTGTATCAGCTCCACATTGGGTCAGCTGAGCCCCTAACTCCCAATCTCTCCCTTGTTTTGCCTCCCCTCCTCCTCCCTGTCCTGAATTACCTTCACAATACAGACAAAATTCAGAGCTCCCACCTAGGCTCCCCTGGAGAAGGGACTGTCATTTATTTTAGAAAGTTGGTCATTGTACATGTTGACCTACATTTACTCTTTTTACCTACATTTACTCATATTACCTACATAGTAATGTCAAGGTTTTTTCTTACTTGCCACTTCTTGAAAGAGTTAACGATGTTCAAATACCTTAGATGATTTGCATAAAATCCAGTGTGTGTTATCCTTGTCTCTTGCATCTAGGTATATAATACACATTCCCCTCCCCAACAAGAGACTCTGGTATCCACAGTGAATTCATTTCTGCAACTTTCTTCTTATATGAGGGAGGCATCCCGAAGACCACACACTTCCTAATAGGCTCAGCTCTGCTCTGGGGAATTGCACCGGACAAAGACCTGCAAAACACCACCTCAGGCTCCTCAAGCCTCACCAGCCCTTAAATGGAAGTGACATCACATCCTGGCACATCTCATCACCACTGCTGTTGCATTCACTGACCGTGCCCAGGGTTGTGCTCCTGCTGCTCTCAGAGCCTCTGGGCCTCTTTGTAGGGACTTCTTTAATTTTTTCCTCTCTCTCTGAAGGATGAAGAGGAGGAGACATCACCCAAATGTGAATTTTGTGGAAGCGATCTAAGAGCATTTTTTTCTAATGTGGATGTTTGCTCTGAATCAAAGGGGCATGTAAGTTCTAAGGCAGGTTTTTATGTAGTATTTTCTCTTGCATCTTTCCCCCGCATTACCATTTTTAAAAGAGTTAGGCCGGGCTTACTTTGGAAGGCCGAGGTGGTTGGATTGCCTGAGCTCAGGAGGTCGAGACCACACTGGGCAACATGGTGAAACCCTATCTCTACTAAAATACAAAAAATTAGCCGGGTATGGCAGTGTTCACCTGTAGTCCCAGCTACTCGGGAGGCTGCGGCAGGAGAATTGCTTGAACCCAGGAGGCGGAGGTTGCAGTGAGCTGAGGTCACACCACTGCACTCCAGGCTGGGCAACAGAGTGAGACTCTGTCTCCAAAAAAAAAAGAGTTTTGTGTTAGCTGTCAGGGAAATGCAAATCACAAGCACAATGGGATACCACTTCACACCCACTAGGATGGGTATAATTTAAAAGACAGATAACAACAAGTGTTGATAAAGATATAGAGAAATTAGAAGCCACATGTACTGCTGAGGGGGAATATAAAATGGTGCATCACTTTGGAAAACAGTCTAGTAGTTCCTTGAAAGGTTCAACATACGGTAACCATATGCCATCAGTTCTATTCCTAGGTTTATATCCAAGAAAATGGCAACATATGTCCACACAAAAACTTGTACAAAAATGTTCACAGCGGCATGATTCATAATAACCAAAATATAGAAACACCCCGACTGTCCATCAATGGATGAATAAAATGTGGTATATCCATACCATGAAATATTATTGAACCATAAAAAGACATATGAAGTACTGAAACATGTTACCATATGGACAAACCCTGAAAACATTATGCTAAGTGAAAGAAGCCAGACATAAAGAGTGCCACATGTTGTATGGTTCCATTTTATAAACTATACAGAACAGGAAAATTTAGAGAGACAGAATGTAAATTAGTGGTTGCCAGAGGCTGTGAAGAAAGGAGAGGAAGTGACTGTTAGTGAGGACAGGTTTCAGATTCTAAAATTGATTGTGATGATGATTGTACAACTCTATGAATATACTAAAACAAATGAATTGTACTTTTTAAATGGGTGAATTGTATGGTATGTGAGTTATATCTTAATAAAGCTGTTACCAGAATAAAAACTTACGATAGATTGTTATCCAAACCTTGTTAGTCATTTTTATCCCCTCTAATCATCTTCATCTAGGACTGATGAGATGAAAGTAACTTCTGTGTTTTCCAGGCCTCCTGCTGTATTGCTTTCCAAAATTTGATTGATTATATCTATGAGGAACAAATAAAAATCAAATCCCCTAAAGCGGAATTAATTGCTATTGACCCTCATGCAGCCCATTACAGTGAGGTCGACAGACTCAAGGCAAAAGAAAAAGCCCTGCAAAGGTAACATTGAGCCTTTGATACCGAAACTCATACAGGCCAACTTAATCGGAGCTTTTTTTGTAAATGAACCTCAGTTTTTCATGATATATAATTTTGAAGATGTATTTCCTAGATTCACAAATAATAACAGATCGAACAGACAAGCATGGCATTTAAGCAGCTGAATTTTGTAGTAGACTGTTTTAAGCTTCAACCACATTTCAGATTTATGCCTGATGTTTTTTGATTTTGTAGGAAACAGGAGCAACGAATGGCCAGACATTTTGCAATAATATCAAGGGAACAGACTCATTTCTCTGAAGATGGTGAGTTCATCAGTGCTGATCTCATAGACCTGCTGTACAACATCAGAAAGCTCAGATGTTTAACCAAAAGATGAAATGGGTGTATTTTAAAAATAGTATTGGCCAGGTGCAGGATGCACACCTGTAATCCTAACACTTTGGGAAGCCAAAGTGGGAGAATCACTTGAGCCCAGAAGTTTGAGACCAGTCTGGGTAAAATAGTGAGATCCCGTCTCTATAAAAAATAATAATAAGTAGTAGTATTGAAAATTTTTTATTTCTAAGTACAATATAGCCTGCATCCATCAAAATGGCTCAGAAAAGCTAGTGTTTCCAGCCATCTGGTTTTTGGAATTTTCAGTCTTCATCTCATTGTTATTATTCATTGAAATAAATTAGCAACACCTATAGAGCATTTTACAGATAACTACAAAGAGCTTTCAGGTTCATTGTCTCATATTTTATTAAGCATACTTTCCATTTTGTTTTCAAGCTTGGGTATGGAAAATCTGTCAAAAATAAGTCAACTTGGCTGGGCGCGGTGGCTCATGCCTGTAATCCCAGCACTTTGGGAGACCGAGGCAGGTGGATCGCCTGAGGTCAGGAGTTTGAGACTGGCCTCGCCAACCAACATAGTGAAACCCCCATCTCTACTAAAAATACAAAAGTTAGCTGGCATAGTGGCAGGCACCTGCAATCCCAGCTACTCAGGAGACTGAGGCAGGAGAATCACTTGAACCTGGGAGACGGAGGTTACAGTGAGCTGGGATTGTGCCATTGCACTCCAGCCTGGGCAACAAGAGTGAAACTCTTGTCTCAAAAAAAAAAAAAAAAACAGAACAGTTGGCTTATTTTCTTCATATATTAGTTGTTGTAGAAGTCGGCTCGCTAGTATCACTGTAGTTCTGGTACAGTTGAAGAAACACTGCGTTTAGAATCAGAAGTCCTGGATTTATTTCCTTGCTTTTCTCCTTACAGGCTGTCTGATTCGGGGTAAATGACTTAATCTTTCTGGGCATCAGGCTCCTCCTCTACCACCCAGAGCTACTGAAAAGATACTTAGATGGGAGCTAAGCTATGAGGACACAAAAGCATAAGAATGATACAGTGGACTTTAGGGATTCAGGGGGAAAAGGTGGGAGGGTGTGGGGGTTAAAAGACTTTACATCACTGCTCAGGTGGTAAGTGCACCTAAATCTCCGAAATCGCCACTAAAGAACTTATTCATGTAACCAAACACCACCTGTTCCCAAAAACCTATTAAAATAATAAAACAAAAATGAATAAAAATAAAAGTTGAACTGCCAAAAAAAAAAAAAAGATACTTAGAGAGGATACATTTTTATTTATTTTTGTAACTAAATCCCTCATATAAAGTTTCCTGATAGCCAACTGTTAGAGTGTCAGTTCTACTAGAACTAAGGCCAGAAAGTTCCACTTAATGAAAATTGTCATTTTTTAAATTTCTTTCTGGTTTTGTTTTGTTTTCTTTTGTTTTGTTTGAGACAGTCTCGCTCTGTCACCCAGGCTGGAGTGCAGTGGCACGATCTTGGCTCACTGCAACCTCTGCCTCCCGGTTCAAGCAATTTTCCTGCCTCAGCCTCACAAGCAGCTGGGATTACAGGCACACGCCACCACACCTGGTTAATGTATGTATTTTTGGTAGAGATGGGGTTTCACCATGTTGGCCAGACTGGTCTCAAACTCCTGACCTCAAGTAATCCACCCGCCTCAACCTCCCAAAGTTCTGGGATTACAGGTGTGAGCCACTGCACCCGGTCTCATTTTTCTTCTTTTAACGAAGGAATGTTCTCATTTTTTGACAAAGGGGAATAATAAAATTTTTAAAGATGATGAAAAATTTGAATATAAAAATTTCTTATGAATCAGTGTGTTTATATTGGAGTTTGAAATTTCATTTTAGAAAAGAGGCTTTAGAAAATTTAAAACATATATGTATTTCTATGTGATTCTTTTCCCACTAGATTCAAAGCGCTTAAAAACAATTTCTTATCAACTTTCTGTGGATATTCCAGAAAAACAGACAATTGATGACATTGTATTTGATTTTCAACTGAGAAACAGTAACATGTCCATCATTTGTTGTGATTCTCGGATAGCATGTGGAAAGGTAATGAACTTGTAATTTTTTTACTTGGTATTTAAAAAAAACAGTTTGACCTAAAATTATATAATCTTTCATGAAGCTTGGCTACATGATGCATTTAACTACTTGTCAAAAAGAATTGGTACAGACTTGGCCTTTTAACTTCTACTAGACTTTATAACAATGTCTTATATTTGGGTTAAAGCCTTTTTACTTTAAAATGTAAGAGTTGCATATTAGAGAACATTTGGAACCCTTAGAAAATTAAAAGGAAGGGAAGAAAATTACCAAAAGTCTCAATCACTTCTCCCAAAACATTAATATTTCAATATTTTCTAGACTTGCACTGCCCAATATGGTAGCAATACTACATTTGGCTATTTAGATTTAAATTAAATTAAATTAAGAATGTAATTTCTCAGTCACACTAGCCATTCCACAAGTCTTAGGTAGCTACATGTAACTAGTGGCTACTGTACTGCAGTGATGATACAGAACATTTTTCTTGTAATCAAAAGTTATATTAGCACTGTTCTAGATGGTTTTCCTTGCATGGGTTTTTGTTAACATACTTATATCTCTTTTTTTAACTTAATTATAAAAACAAATTTTCCAAGACCAGGTACATTGGCTCACACCTTTAATCCCAGCACTTTGGGAAGCCAAAGCAGGCAGATTGCTGGAATCCAGAGGTTCAAGACCAGCCTGGACAACAAGACAAAACCCCATCTCTACAAAATATAGAAAAATTAGCTGTGCATGTTGACATGCACCTGTAGTCCCAGCTACTTGGTGGGCTGAGGCAGGAGGATCCCTTGAGCCTAGGGGCAGAGGTTGCAGTTAACCAAGTTTGTGCCACTGCACCCCAGCCTGGGTAACAGAGCAAGACCCTGTCTAAAAAAAAAAAAAATTCATAATATATAGCTTACATTAATATTATTTTAATAGCTATATAACTTATCATGTAGTTTAACCCATTTTTCTGTTCTTGGACATACTGATTCATAACAATTTTTTGCTATATAAATGCCATTTCTTTAAATATCCTTGTATGTAAGTACATTTCTGTGTAAGTATAGTCCCTCAGAATAGACTTCTCAGAATTAAATTACTGAGACCTGGTTTGTTTATCTTGGGAGACATAGAATTTAAGGGGTGAACCAGGCAAACTGGCTTGCACCTGTAATCCCAGCTACTTAGGAGGCTAATGTGGGAGGATCACTTGAGGCCAGGAGTTTGAAACTAGCCTGAGCAACATAGCAAAATCCCATCTCTAAAAAAATTTTCTTGGCTGGGTGTGTTGGCTCATGCCTGTAATCCTAGCACTTTGGGAGACCAAGGTGGGTGGACTGCCTGAGCTCAGGAGTTCGAGACCAGCCTGGGCAACATGGTGAAACTTCATCTCTACTAAAATACAAAAATTAGCTGGGCAAGGTGGTGGGCACCTGTAATCCCAGCTACTCGGGAGGCTGAGGCAGAGAATTGCTTAAACCTGGGAGGCAGAGGTTGCACTGAGCCGAGATCGCACCATTGTACTCCAGCCTGGGCAACGGAGCAGGACTCCATCTCAAAAAAAAAAAAAAAAAAAAAAAAAAAATTTTTAAATTAATTAGCTGGGCATGGCAGCACATGCCTGTAGGCCCACCTACTTGGGAGGTTGAGGCAGGAGAATCACCTGAGCTGAGGAGTTTGAGACAGCAGTGAGCTATGATCATGCATTCCAGCCTGGGTGACAGAGCAAGACCCATCTCAAAACAAACAAACAAAAAGAATGTAAGGGGTGTCAGTAAACCCAGGTGCCTGGCAGAAGTAAATCCAAACTATCTTTGGAGGAAGGTCACTAATTCAACCTTCAAATCACACCTACAAATTATTTTTCAAGTTCAGTTACCAGCATACAGTGAAAAATAACCAAGAACACAAGAAAACTTAACAATACAACTAAAAATCCAGAGGAATAATAATCAATAAGAAGAGACCTGAAAAGACTTTGGAAAATGAGGAAGTCTAACTGTGATCATGAAAATAAGAGATCAGCTTGAAGATATATGAAGGGAAGAGAAAACTATAAACTGATGTAGCAAATTTGAAATGGAAAAAAATGAACTGAAATGAAAATGAAAACTGCAACAACTGAAATGAAAAATACAACAATCGAAATTAAAAACTTGAAAGATGAGAGCTGAAAGCAGGTTAGACTCCACTAAAGAAAGAACCAATGCCCAGGAAGAAAGGTTGAAAAGAAAAAATATCAAAATTCATTATGGGGATTAAAAAAAAAGGGCAAGAAACACAAGACAGAGTGTATGGTACAAAAATAAAATGAGAAGTCTAACATGCATTTATTCAAAATCTCAGAAAGAGAGAAAAAAAGATAATCAGGCAAAGCTAATATTTTAAAGATAATGGATGATAATTTTTCAAAACTGATAAAAGAGACCCATTGACAGGTTTAAGAATCCCAGTGATCTCAAGCAGTATGAGAAAAAAAAAATTCTAGACATATTATAGTGAAACTGCAGAAAACTAAAGACCGAAAACAAAAAAAAAAAAAAAAAAAGGAAAGAAAGAATTCTTAGAAGTAACAGAGGAAAAAAAGTTCAGGTTACATTTAAAAGAAAACAGACTGGCAGATAACCTCCCAACAGCACAATAGAGGCTCAAAGACAATGGAATGTCTTCAGTGTGGTGAAAGAAAACAATGGCAATCTAGAATTCTATACCCAGTTAAAATGTATTTCAAGAAAGTGTAAGATAGGTCAGGTGCAGTGGCTCACACTTGTAATCCCAGCTCTCTAGGAGACCAAAGCAGGCAGACCACCTGAGGTAGGGAGTTTGAGACTAGCCTGGCCAACATGGTGAAACCCCATCTCTACTAAAAATACAAAGATTAGCCAGGCATGGTGGCACATGCCTGTAATCCCAGCTACTTAGGAGGCTGAGGCAGGAAAATCACTTGAACCCAGGAGGTGGAGGTTGCAGTGAGTCGAGATCTTACCACTGCACACCAGCCTGGGCAACAGAGCAAGACTCTGTCTCAAAAAAAAAAAAAGAAAGTGTAAGGTAAAGATAAGAGGATCACTTTATAAGATAAAGATAAAGATGATCACTTTTTAATTGACAAAATTTCAATCCACCAGTAAGATATAGCATTACAAAATATATTGTCCATATTAGCACAGCCTCAAAAATATGTGAAGCAAAATTTCACAGAAGCAAAAGGAGAAATAAAGAAAACCATATTCATAATGAGATATTTTAGCCTACCTCTTCCTTTTTAGAGATGACACTCTTTGATCATTCTTTCCAGAGTGATCTATAGATCCAATATAATCTCAGATTCTAACAAGATTGCCTATGTGTGTGTATTGGGGGAAGGGAAGTCTTGACAAGTTGATTCTAAAATGTATGTGGAAATATAAAGAACCTAGAGTAACCACAACACTCTTGAAGAAGAAGAGGCTGAGGAGAGGAGGATGTGTTCTACTAGCTATTAAGATCTATTACAAGATATAGTAATTAAGCCAGTATAGTATTGGGGCAGGATAAACAAGGAAATCCATATGCATCATAGAGTCCAGAAACAGACTCATGCATACATGAATATCTGATTTATGATAGCAATGGCACTGCACATTGTGCAGGGGCTGGTTTTTATCTGCTTTTGTTCTTGTAGTAACATTTATTAAAAAAAAAAAAATTAAAATCAATATGTAATGTCAGATTTCTACCAGAAGGATTTTTATCAAGTTATACTTGCAAGGGTTAGGGACAATCTGTTAATAATTGCTAAGGGTTGTCTCCTGTTGTTGAAGCAGGGCCAAAATTTAAATTAATAAATGGTTTGTATGACTGTCTAGTAACCAGCTGATGTCCATTGTTGTCGTACTTGCGACTTTATGTCCAAAATAATTAAGTGTCTTTTCTTTTCTGTGGTGTACAGGTTGTCAGGAATGAGCTCTTGGAGAAGCATTACAAACATGGGAGCAAGTTTCTAACTTCATTTCCAGATGGGACAACACAAATATTGTATCCTCTTTCAACAAGTTATTTTTATTAGCTTTATTACTTCAAAAAAGAGAAAGGTAAAGGAAGGAAATACATGGCCGGGCGCAGCAGCTCACGCCTGTAATGCCAGCACGGTGGGAGGCCGAGGCGGGCAGATCACTTGAGCTCAGGAGGTTGAGACCAGCCTGGGCAACATGGCAAAACTCCGTCTCCACAAAATGTTAGCTGGGTGTGGTGGCACATGCCTGTAGTCTCAGCTACTCGGGAGCCTGAAGTAGGAGGATCACCTGGGCTCAGGAGGTAGAGCCTGCAGTGAACTGAGATTGTGCCACTGCACTCCACCATGGGCAATAAAGTGGGACCCTGTCTCAGAAAAACAAAAACAAAAACACAGAAAAAGATAAAGATCCAGCGTAATTGAAAAATAGAAATTTTAATTAAAAAGACAAATAAATAGAAAGATAAAAGGAAACTATAAAGAAACTATATTGGCTGAGCATGGTGGCTTATGCTTATAATCCCAGCACTTTGGGAGGCTGAGGCAGGAGGGTTACTTGAGCCCAGGAGTTTGAAATCAGCCTAAGCAGCATAGTGAGTTCCCATCTCTATAAAAAATAAGAAAATTAGCCAGATGTGGTGGTACACACCTGAAGTCCCAGCTACTCAGGAGGCTGAGGTGAAAGGATTGCTTGAGCCCGGGGAGTCAAGGCTGAGTGAGCCATGATCATGCCACTGCACTCCAGCCTAAATGACAGAGCAAGACCAAGAAAGAAAGACAGAAAGAGAGAGGAAAGATAGAAAGAGAGAGAAAGAGAAAGAGGGAGGGAGGGAGGGAGGAAAGAAGGAAGGAAGGGAGGAAGGAAGGGAGGAAGGAAGGAAGGAAGGAAGGAAGGAAGGAAGGAAGGAAGGAAGGAAGGAAGGAAGGAAGGAAATAAGGAAGGAAGGAAATAAGAAACGAAGGAAATAAGGAAGGAAGGAAGGAAATAAGGAAGGAAGGAAATGGAAGGAAGGAAGAAAGGAAGGAAGGAAGAAAATGAAGAAAGGAAGGAAGGAAGGAAGGAAGGAAGGAAGGAAGGAAGGAAGGAAGGGAAATACTACCCTCAAATTCTACCACCTAGAGAAAAGCTGATAGCATTTTATTACTATTGTTTTTTTAAGACAGGGTCTCACTGTAAGGCCCAGGTTAGAGCGCAGTGGCACAATTATGACCCTCTGCAACCTCAACCTCCTGGGCTCAAGCAGTCCCCCCACCTCAGCATCCTAAGTAGCTGCGACCGCAGACATGCACCACTACACCTGGCTAATTTTTTTAATTTTTGGTAGAGATGGGGATCTCTCTATGTTGCCCAGGCTGGTCTTGAACTCCTGGGTGCAAGCAATCCTCCCGCCTCAGTCTCCTAAATGGCTGGGATTGCAGGTGTGAGCCACTGTGTCTAGCCAGCATTTAAAAATAAATGGTTTTTGTTTTTTCTTTTTTTTTTTTTTTTTTTTTGGCTATTCTGAATGCACTTCCTATGGGGTAGCTCTGCTCTGCAAAGAGCAGTTAAAAAAAAAAAAGAGAGAAAAATAAATGAATAAACATAAAAATATGTGGTTTTTGTTTGTGTGTTTTTTGAGACATAGTCTCACCCAGGCTATAGTGCAGTAGTGGGATCTTGGCTCACTGCAACCTTCACCTCCTAGGTTCAAGCAATTTTCCTGCCTCAGCCTCCCGAGTAGCTGGGATTACAGGCACATGCTGCCATGCCCAGCTAACTTTTATATTTTTAGTAGAGACAGGGTTTCACTATGTTCCCCAGGCTGGTCTTGAACTCTTGACTTCAGGTGATCTGCTCGCCTTGGCCTCCAAAAGTGCTGGGATTACAGGCGTGAGCCACCACACCTGGCCCATGGGGTTTTAAAAAATATTTTCTCTATCTATGAGCATGTATATATATAAATTGATTCTTTAACTGTTTATTCATATTTTCTAACTGACTCCTTTACATAATGAAATTATACAATAATGTTATAAATATATGATAATGCAATAAATATAAAGATACAACACCATTTTTCCCCAAAAAACAGGTAGCAACACCATTTTATAACCACATAGTACTTTATTATATAGATGTACTACAATTCATTTAACCTATCCGCTATTACTGAACAAAGATGGTTTCACAATTTTTGCTATTATACACAACAGCTAAATAAACAGCTTTGTGCATACTTTGTGGCATAGTCACCACTTACTTTCTTGAATTATATACCTAGGGGTTGAGGCTGGGCATGGTGACCCATGCCTATAATCCCAGCCCTTTGAGAGGCCACAGTGGGCAGATGGCTTGAGCTCAGCAGTTTGAGATCAGCCTGGGCAACATGGGAAAGCCTGTGTCTACAAAAACAATACAAAAATGAGCCAGGTGTCATGGTGCGCACCTGTAGTTCCAGCTACCTGGAAGGCTGAGGTGGGAGGATTGTCTGAGCCAGAGAGGTTGAGGCTGCAGTGAGCTGTGATCGTGCCACTGCACTCCAACCTGGGCAACACAGCAAGACCCTATCTCAAAAAATTAAATAAATAAATAAATATATAAACAAACAAACATATAGGGGTAGAAATTCTAGATGAATAATTTGGATATTTTAAAGCTTTGATAGATTTTGCCATCCCTCCATCCCAGAAAATGTATACTAGTTTACACACCCATGAGCAGCAGAAAATTTTTAACACCAAAATTCAGTATCTATTTCATAGAACACCAAGTTGTTGATCGCTTGGACTTTCTGCCTGATGGCCAGGTCATTCATTTAATATTTACACTTTCTGAGCTGTTCAGATCCTCATAATATCTGAGGAAAGTAAAAACAAAAAGCAAAAAAATGAGGCGGCCTTTTCATGAACTGAGAGCCTCCCCTTGTAGAAGAAAGTCATTTTTAGTTATCGTTTCCGAAGTGTTTACTTAAACCCCAGTAATAAGCCAGAAAAATGACTTTCACAGCATAGGAAGCATAATGAAGTTTTAGTTCCCTAGACCCTATGTGAGTGTGTAGGTTTTGTTTTAATTACATCAATAAATTTTAAATAATTTACCTGGCCTAAAAATTTTTTTAAAGTTTTTAGAGACAGAGTCCTGCTATGTTGCCTAGGCTGGCCTCAAACTCCTGGGCTCAAGTGACCCTCCCACCTCAGTCTCTCCAGCAGCTGGGACTACAGGCTGTGTCTGGTTTTCCAACTTTTGTTATTAATCATTTCATGCCCTGACTTTATTCCTCTTAGCTTTCTTGAAGGCTGTGACTGATCTGCAAAGTGATTTAGAATCAATCTTGTGTTTATTTCTGGACTTCTAATGAGCCTGGATATGGAAATGAGTATTAACAGTTAGTGAATTATCCTCAGTATATTTTATTACTTTTGATGCTATTGAAAATAGAATTGCCTTCTTAATCTCATTTTTAGAATATCCACTGCTAGTGTATAGAAATACAATTTGTTTTTGTATATTGATCTTGTAGCTTACAACCCTGCTAAACTCATTTACTGGTTTTAATACATTATCTGATGAATTCCTTAGGATTTTCTATATACAAGAACATGTCATCTGCTAATAGGTACAGTTTTACTTCCCTTTCCAATCTGGATGCTTTTCATTTCCTTTTTTTTCCCCCCAAACTTCCATGGCTAGAACATCTTTTTTTTTTTTTTTTTTTTTTTTTTTTTTTGAGATGGAGTCTTGCTCTCTCGCCCAGGCTGGAGTGCAGTGGCACAATCTTGGCTCACTGCAACCTCCACCTCCCAGGTTCAAGCAATTCTCCTGCCTCAGCCTCCTGAGTAGCTGGGACTATAGGCACACACCACCATGCCTGGCTAATTTTGTAATTTTAATAGAGATGGGGTTTCACCATGTTCACCAGGATGATCTCAATCTCCTGACCTCGTGATCCACCCTCCTCATCCTCCCAAAGTGCTGAGATTACAGGCGTGAGCCACCGCGTCCGGCCAGAACATCTATTTATAGTGCAAAATAGAAGTAGTAACAGTAGACATTTTTGTTTAGTTTCTCATCTTACGAAGAAAGCACTAAGTCTTTCACCATTAAGTATGGTTTTAATTGTGGGGTTTTTTTTAATTAAAATATCAAAATTCTAAAGATGAAAAAATAAATTGTTTTGTAGAGACAGGATCTTACTATATTGCCCAGGCTGGTCTCAAACTCCTGGGCTTCAACAATCCTCCTGCCTTGGCCTCCCTAAGTGCTGGAATTACAGGCATGAGCCACCATGCCCAGCCCAGCTGTGGGCTTTTTGTAGATACTCTTTACCAGGTTGAGGACATTCATTTCTATTTGAAATCCATTGAGTTTTCTTATTATTAAGAGGGTTGAAACTTGTCAAATGCTTTTTCTGTGTCGTTGAGATGACCATGTGTTTTTTGCTCTTTATTCTATTAAGATGGTATATTAAGTTATTTTCAGATGTTAAACCAACCTTGCATATCTGGGGTAAACCCTACTTCATCATGGTGCATAATCCTTTTTATATTGTGACAGTTCATTTGCAAGTTTTTTGTTGAGTATTCTTGCATCCCATCAGTATATTCTGATCCACATAAAAAGCATAACATTTTTTGTATTAATATAGTACCTCCCATTTTCAGAATGCTTTATCATTTCAGAGTGCTCTCATAAATTGAATTTGTTCCCAGAATAGTCAAGGAGCATTAGAACAATTTATATGACCTTATCTGATCTCAGCTATCCATCTGGAAACCTAGCCATCATTCGAGTGCCCAACAAGGTAAATGGTTTCACTTGTATAGTCCAAGAAGATATGCCCACTAACCCTGCTATCTTGGCAGTGCTGGATTCCTCTGGCAGAAGTTCCTGCTATCATCCCAATGGAAATGTCTGGTAAGCTTCTAGGTTCCTGCTGCTGCCATTTTGTGGCTTTCGTTCTGGGAAATTTTGTTTTTTCTTTTTAAATGATAAGAATGGGTTTAAGAAGATTTATTTAAGTTAGTGGTCTTTAGATGGTAATGTTCAACTCAGAGTCATTTTTGGTTTACACCATTCCATATGCTTCTCAGTGGAAAAATCCCAAGCAACTATAAAAATAAAGCTCATCGTATTATTTCTATATGTAGTAAGAATATATGAACTATATAATTACAACATAGAAAAAAACTTGATAAATGATATGGTAACTCTAAAGATGTGGGATGTTAACTGAGGCAGTCTCTAGAGCCTATGCCATTCTGCTTCATCTGTGTAAACAACTTGTCAATAGACAGTTGATACACTATGTTGTTATTGTTTGAGATACATTCCTAGCTAGTAAGCGTCCTATAGCCACAAGCAAGAACAATAACATACAGACAAAATATCCGGAGCAATGAAGATCCTGGTCCCAATTTAACCTACTATGTATAATTATGTGACTTCATATGATTTCATTTAGCCTGACAAAGTGAAATTTGGGTTCTAACTTCAAAACAGTTTAAACTTTTTGAACTTTTCAGAAACAGGTCTTTTCCTTTAAGTTATATACAGGTATAACAATCTCATCTCAGGAACTTCTGCCAATAATTGGCGAAGTTTATACTTCTAGTCTTGAGAAAGTTAGGATACCGAGCTATTTGTGTTTTTTGTCTACAGCAGTAGTCAATTCATTACCACCATGTATATTGGAAAATTTCTATGTATCTTTCAGGATTCTAGAGCAATTCTATGTTACCTCTGATGGTAATTGATATTAATTGTCACCAATATTCGTTGGTTTCTAGACTGGAAACCCATAGGTTCTTCCAGATTGGTTTTATGAAGCCATTGCCCCGTGAACTGAACTCTCAGGCACCCTGAGATGGCTCCTTGATACTCTCATAGCCCTATCTCTGCCTCTTGTGTAGTAAGTCCATTTCCCTTACCGGACTGACATTCCTTCAGGGCACATCCTGAATCTTTGCTACTACATAGCAGCATATCTGTACATAGTGTAGACTCAAAGAATGCTTACTAAATAAACAAGGGACTAACTTATCCAGAAAATTTTAGCTAGATAATTATTTTCACCCAGATTTCAAGATAAAACTAAATCTTCCCTTCCCAGACCCAATAAGATAATCACCTCGGTTTCTCATTTGTGCTTTTGTTATTAGATTACTACCACTGATCAATACTGGGGACATGAGATGTTAGCTAGGGGTCCCCATAGCCAAGTCATCTAGTTTTAAAAAAATAATTCATTCTCAAATTAAGCCAACTTTCTGAGTACCCAGAACTATATCTGTTCTCTCTCCTCAAGGTGGGGATGGTAAGAGGGTATGAGAAGGAGATAACTGAATAGAATGGCACAGCGATTAGTACTGCCAGATCTCAGATGGTGAGGGGCTAAAAGTGATGTTGTAAAATGTAAGGCATTCATGGTCTGAAGAGATAGGGTCGCCTAGTGGGTCTAAGGTGTCCACCTTTGCTCTGTCACAGACCTCTTCTCCACTGCAGTGATCACAGAGCTGTTCCCTGAGCCTCTGCCGCCACACTCAGCCATGACGGCAGGACTCGTGGAAGGACTCCTAGCTCCTCATTGGGCATTGCCAGAAAACAGCTCTCTTGTACTGAGGTCGACACAGTCTTCCCCAGAATTTACAGCCACAAGTCTTTATTTTGGTGTGGTGAAAATCTAAGCATTGGTCTTTCCTCCTCTTTCAGGATTAATCTACTCTTCTTCTGTATCTTATTTTCTCCAGACTAAACCTTCCCTGCTCCCTCTTCATCCTTCCAGACTCCTTCATCCCAGGTTGATCCTTTGGGCCCATTTTAGTTTATCAGTATGAACTCAAATGGGATACAGTACTTCAAATTAGTGTAGAATTTAGTCATAGTATTATCACTCCTAAGATGACCTGAAGTTTCCACCACTCATGCTAATTGCTGGCATAAACTGTTAGTCCCCTTGGCTAGCAAGTAACAAGGATAATTCCAGTATTTTATTACAGTGTTACTGTTTATGATTTTTACATTTCCTTCCTGCCCAGGGTATACATCAATATATTGGGAGGTCAATATTCAGATCAAGCCGGCAACAGAATAAGGGCTTGGAATTGGTCAAATTCCATCACTTCCTCACCCTTTGTTTCATTTAAACCTGTCTTTCTGGCTTTGAACCGTTATATTGGAGTCCGCATCTTAGAACAAGACAAGATTTCTATAACTTTTCTAGCAATGGGTCAACAGGCAAGAATCAGTGTTGGAACCAAAGTGAAGGTAGGTACATTTTTAAAAACAGTTTAAAGCATTTAGAATAATAATAAGAGTAAAATAACTTTTGTTAGTATTATTACTGATAGATTACACTAGTGCATAATCTACTGTCCACTAGGATTTTGGAATTCAATGGAAAAACATGTAGTGAAAGCTTCATATGGAATTGAGGCAGCTTTATTGTTTCTTACTCTGAAACTCCTTTAAGTTCAGACTCAGATCCAAGTAACACTTATTGCATGTTTGCTCTGTGCCTGAGTAGTGCTGCTTTGGGGGTTTTGTTTAAAGATTTCATGTTGTGTTTGTTTTTCTCCCTGCCATGGTAGAAAGGCTTGGGCTGCGTCAGGAGACCTGAGTTTGAATCACGTTCAAGACCAATCATAAGCCCCATTTCCTTGGAGACACTTCCCAGACCTCCAAGTCCTTCACCCAGTCAGCCTCAACCACATCCTTCTATGGGTTTTCTGTGTACTTACCTCCATCCCCGTGCTTGCTGAACAGTGCTGCCTTTCCTACTGGATGGCAATCTCCTGAAAGGAAGAATCTCTATCTGATTGACTTCTGTAACTCCAGTGCCTCTCCCAGGGCACAGCCCTGAGTACATTCTCAGTGACCAGCCATAATGCATGATGGTTAAGAACATGGAATTCAGGTTGCAGATTCTCTGTAGTTTCAAACCTTAACTCTGCCACTTGACTGAGTGAACTTGAACTTCAGTTCCTTATCCCTAAAATGGAATTGTGATTCCGACCTTACAGATTACTGTGAAGATTTGATGAGAATGCAAAGTACTAAGGGTAGTACTTGGCACTAAATAAAATAATATAGATGTAGAGATGGATACAAATAGAGATGGATGTATAGCTATATACATAAATAACACATATGGTGTGTGACTTCGAACAGGTCCCTTAAACTTCAAGGACCTTTGTTCCATTGATTTTTTTTTCTTTTTCTTTTTTTTTTCTTTTTTGTTTTGAGATGGAGCCTCACTCTGTCTTCCAGGCTGGAGTGCAGTGGCGCGATCTCGGCTCACTGCAACCCCCGCCTCCTGGGTTCAAGCAATTCTTTCTGCCTCACCTTCCTGAGTAGCTGGGACTACAGGCGCCTGCCACCACGCCTGGCTAATTTTTGTATTTTTAGTAGAGACGGGGTTTCACCATGTTGGCCAGGCTGATCTCGAACTCCTGACCTCAGATAATCCGCCTGCCTCAACCTCTGAAAGTGCAGGGATTACAGGCATGAGCCACCACGCCTGGCCCATTTCATCGATTTTTTTCTTTCTTTTTTTTTTTTTTTTTTTTGAGATGCAGTCTTTCTGTGTCACCAGGCTGGAGTGCAGTGGTGGGATCTTGGCTCACTGCAACATCCACCTCCCGGGTTCAAACGATTCTTCTGTCTCAGCCTCCCAAGTAGCTGGGACTACAGGCACGCCACCGCGCAAGACCTGTTTCATTGATTTTTAAAGGAACACATAACTCCAAATTTCAAAGGTGCCTTCAACTTTTAAGTATGTGGAAATAGAATCTCAATATTCAACACAGGAAGGAATATCTCATGACCACCAAACAAAGGGGAGATTGCAGATTCAGGCAACACAGAGCGAGGGTCTACAATGTGCTAAGCACTATTCCAGTTACTTTCAGTGAGTCTGGAAACTGTAGTCAAATTTTTGGGCTCCAGACAAACTTCTTTCTTGGTTAGAAATCTTCAGTATCGCCTCCTTTTGTTACATTACATCCATAGTAAATACATTTTTACCCAAAATATAAAGATACTTCTTTCTCCCCTCTCTTTCTCCCCCTACTTCCTTCCCCCACTCCCCCACCTCCCTTCCTCTCCCCACTTAGAAATTAATTTTAATCAAAAAAGAATCATTTTGATGCAAAAGGAAGAGTTCATTATTGAAGTTTTTTACTTTTCTCATTGTTCTCACAATCACCCTTTAGGTTTGTTTTTTTTTTTAATTACAAGTGACTTGTGAATATATTTTTATATTTAAAGATTTAAACAATACAGAAATAAACATAATTTTTTTAAAAAATGAGAATTCCATTCATTTCTTCTTCTATTCTAACTCTCTTCCCCAAAGTAATCACCACCCAAAATTTAGTGTGTCCCTTCCTCCTTACTATGTATTTATAAATTATTTTATACATCTTTTTGTTTTTTCAGATGGAATCTCGCTCTGTTTCCCAGACTGGAGTGCAGTGGCATGATCTTGGCTCACTGCAATCTCCACCTCCCAGGTTCAAGCGATTCTAGTACCTCAGCCTCCTGAGTAGCTGGGGCTACAGGCGCACACCACCACACTCAGCTAATTTTGTATTTTTAGTGAAGGCAGGGTTTCACCATGTTGGCCAAGCTGGTCTCAAACTCCTGACCTCAGGTGATCTGCCCACCTGGGCCTCCCGAAGTGCGGAGATTATAGGTGTGAGCCACCACACCCAGCCTATTTTATACATCTTTTTTAAAACATAAAATCTAGATGATGTACATATTGTATTGTTGGAGGGGGTTCCTATTTGTTTTTGTTTCCCACTTATTAAGTATTGAAGATTTTTTTGTGTCTACATTTTGAAGAATATTGAATTTAATATAAATATTAAATTTATATGAACTTTAATGATTTCTCAGTGGCATTAAACACTGATGATCTCTTCTTCCTGGAATCATTTCTTCCCTTGCTTCCAAGGCTATTCTCCCCTGATTTTCCTTGTACCTCACAAGCTGTTTCTTCTCATTTTTCTGGCCTGATTACTGTTCATCTCCCCTTTTTCTAAATATTGGAGGAACCCAGAGCTTGTCCTTGGGTTGTCTTTTCTCTATACTCACTCCTCAGATTATCTCGAGTTTCACTTCCTTAAATATCATCTGCATGCTAATAGCCCTTTAATTTGTATCTTCAGGTAGATCTCATATGAACTCGAGACTTGCAAGTCTCTGATTCCAATTCAACATACCCATGTGGATTTCTAAGAGGGCATTAAAAACTTAACACAGGCCAGGCATGGTGGCTCATGCCTGTAATCCCAGCACTTTAGGAGGCCGTGATGGGAGCATTACTTGATCCCAGGAGTGTGAGACCAACTTGGGCAACACAATGAGACCCGATCTCTATGAAAGTTGTTTTTTAAATTCTCCAGACATGGTGGCGCATGCCTGTGGTCCCAGCTATTTGGGAGGCTAAGGTGAAAGGACAGCTTGAGCCCACGGTTGGCGGGGTGGAGGACAGGGGGTTCAAGGCTGCATGAGCCGTGATTGTGCCACTGCACTCCAGCCTGGGTGACAGAGCAAGACCCTGTTAGGAAGAAAAGAAAAAACAACACAGCAGAATTTGATTTCAACACATGATCCAACCTCAGTCCTCTCCATCTCAGAAAATGGCAACTACATTCTTTCACTTGTTCAGGACAAAAACTCGGGAGTAGTTTCACAACTCTAAATACTCTGTTTCACAGTCCCGTACCAACTCATCTGTAAACTCTGCCTCCAAAATACCTCCAGAATCTCACACTTCTCACATTTTCCAGTGCTATCATTCTTGTCTGCCTCTTTACCTGATCCATCTCTTGCTTGATTATTGCAATAGCCTCCTAATAAGTCTCCCTGCTTCTGGTCTTCCCAAAGTTCATTCTAACACAATATTTGGAATGATACTTTGAAAACATAAGTCTGGTCAGAACTATCCGGGGACTTCTAATTTTACTTGAGTGAAAGCCAAGGCCCTATAAAGGCTTGCAATGCAGTACACAATCTGGACCTCTGTCTTCGAATAGTCTCTCTCTATTACCTTATCTCATTCACTACTCCAGCCATACTGGCCTTTTTGCTATTCCTTGAAAATACCAGGCATGCTCCTGTCACAGGGTCTTTGCATTTGCTATCCCCTCAACCTAAAATGTTTTCCCCCCATTTGGCATGTGGCTGTTCCCTCACTTCCTTCAGGTTTCTGCGCACAGAGTCCTTTCCTGAGCAATCTATCAAAACCAGCCACACCTACCCCCACCTTCTCCCTAGCACTCTGAGTGCCTCTTTGGTCATTTGCCACAAGTTTTAATATATAGTGCTGTCATTTTCTTTCACTTCTAAATAATTTAGAATACCTATTTTGACTTCAATGCAGTAGTCACTGAATTTTCAAATAGATCAAAAGATTTACCCCTTTCTTGTTCCTTTCAAAATGGTCAGGAAATATGACCTGCAGTTTTTTTCTTCTTGTTTAGAATGTATTGATATTTTCTTAGTGGTTGGTTGCATAATTTTTATATAAGTGTTCCATGTATATTTAACCAAAATGTTGTATAGTTTATTGGTACAAAATTCTATGTCTAGTTGTTCTAGTCACACCTCCCTCTCTATCCTTTTATTTTTATGTCATTGGGTTTACTTCTGAGAAATGTATGAAAGTTTCCCAAAATGATTGTGAATTTCTTCCTTGTTCTTAGTGTTTCAATCAGCTTTTGCTGTATATATTTTGAAGCTCTGCGATCAGGAAATTAAAGACGCTGACTCTCTTCTTTGTGAGTTGTACCTTTCACCCAGGCCGGCTCATTCTTTCTCCTCACTCGTTCGCTCTTCAGCTGTTCCCGTTTTGTGCCCTAGTGTATTAGTGAGAGTTTTGTTTTTATTTTGACAATAAAAGTAGTAATATTATCAACATATGTTATTCCTAATTTCCTTTTTAGTGGCCTTTACCTTAAGTGCTGTTCCATCTGATGTTAAATTCTTACACTTACTTTCTCTTTGTTAGCATTTGTCTGGTATTTTTTCATCCTTTGATTTTCAACCTTTGTCATGTAGTTTTGAGTTACATGTTCAAATCAAATGTAGTTGGATTTTGTTGCTTTCCTCAACCTAATAGACTCAGTGGGTTTTTTGTTTGTTTGTTTTTAGAGACAGGGTTTTGCTCTGTCACCCAGGCTGGAGTGTAGTGGTGTGACCATAGCTCACTGTAACTGCAAACTTCTGGGTTCAAGCCGTCATACTGCCTCAGCCTCCCAAGTAGCTAGGACTACAGGCATGCACCACCATGCCCAGCTAACAGACTCAGTCTTTTAATACACTATATTTCAATGGTTAGTTTAAAATTAACGTATCTTTTATAATATGCATAAAATTAATTTCCAAATCCTCTAGTTGTTTTTCTTCCTTAACAACATTCTCTCAAGTCCCTAAGAAAATATTAACCATTTAAATATGGATAAATTTCCTAAAGTCTTTCTCTATCTCCTAATTCTTTTTCCTTGAGTATAAGTTGGTATATTTCCTTGAGTATAAGCTGATAGGTAAATCTGGTGCCTCTCTTTAGTGGCGTCAAATATTAGGTGATTCTCAGTCGTGCGTTCAATTTGGATTTGAGAATTCCTGTTTCCCTGTTCTGCTTACTAAAGTTTGCTTCAGATAATTGTGGAGACAATTTGTGCTGCTAAGGGGTAGAAAGCTAGCGCTAGTGCCCGCTGCCAGCCTCAGCCCATGGGCACCAGTACTCAACATAAAGGAAAAGGTGAGGGGCCCACCTTCCAATTGATCAGCCTAATGTTTACCTCAGAGCCCCTCCTGCTTCCCATTTCTGTTGCGTTTGAGCTCAGAGTATATGTGTTTTTGCTTAGTGGTTTCATGTGGTCATTTCTCTCTATATACACATGGTCTCATCGCTTTTTGATTTTCAGGAATTCCTTAAAATTATTCTGCCAATGAAATCGTTCTTATTCCAACCCCGCTGGAAACAAAGGGGGAAAAAAGAAATCTTTCTTATTAGAGCCATCGTTGACTTAATCTGTAAAAAAGTTTTCTGTCGTTGTATGATATTTGGGGTAAAAGATTCTGACCTATTCTTTGTTGTTTGTCCATCTCATACATTTTCCATCCTCCATTTCTTCCTTTCTATGGAAGAAGGAGTGAAATACAGAAATGATACTGTAAATATCATCTTTTGCAGGTAAGTGGTCACTCAGCTTGCAGAGGGTAGTAGTTCTGCTTGCATTTAACCTGCCCCAGAGAGGCTAAATGCCCCTCCTAGGCTGGCCTTGAAGCTACAGACTGAAAACACCTCAGGCAAGACTGTCCTGGCAAATCCATTCAGTTTCTGCAGCTGCAGGAAGACAACACCCGCCATGAATCGTCAAAAGCTGTGAGGGAGTAGGGAGAGCAGAGGCCAAAGAAGAGTAATGGAGAGGCTAATTTGGAACGGCCTCCTGGAGGTTGGGGCACATTTAGGAGCAGGAAAGGGAGTTTTCGTTTTTCCCAGTCCTACCCTCTCTGAGGAAAACTGCTCTTCTCAGTGCCTTCCCAGTGAGCACCCAGCCTTCAGACCAGCACTCACCCTACCTCCCCCACTGGGCACTTTCCAGGCAAGGGACTGTGTCTGAGGCATCTTTGTGATCCCCTCAGTAGGTGCTGGTTAAACTACATGAATAAATTATAAGCTTTTGAAGGTATCCATATTCCATTTGGTCTCTCAAGTCTCCACAGCGTTTCAACTCTTTCCTCACTCAGATTAGAATAACACCACCGCCCCTGCTTATGGATGAATTAGAGTGGACCGTCATCAGGGAATCCAACCCCACATAAGTGCCATGACTCAGCTCCTCCCACCTCCCCAGTTTCACTGCTGGACTCTGAGTTTCCTTCTCTTTCTCTTTGCTGAAAAGCTACCAAACCCTGAGGAGATTCCAGTCCTCCGATATGTGAGTGGAGATGACCTTCTTCTGCTGGCCAGTTTAATAAAGATCCGTCGCCTGTTTCATAAACTTGAAGGATGTGTGAATTTTCCCTCAAGCCAAGTTTGGGAAAAATTAAAGCAACCTTCCTACCTTTCTTCACTTGCTCTAAAACTAATTGCCCTCTGTCACAGTTCTGGTATAAAGCAAGATACAATGAAGACAATAAGAAATATAATAAATGAAGAAATTTAACTAAGAATGATGGTGCTTTCATTTGTTTTGTTGAGGTTTTTTTGGTTGAGGTTTATTTGGGTGAAGGATCGGGAGTGTGATGGCTAATATCAATCAAGGGTCAGCTTGATTGGATTGAAGGATGCAAAGTATTGTTCCTGGGTGTGTCTGTGTGGGTGTTGCCAAAGGAGATTAACATATGCGTCAGTGGACTGGGAGAGGCAGACCCACCCTCAATCTGTGTGGGCACCATCTAATCAGCTGCCAGCACAGCTAGGATAAAGCAGGCAGAAGAAGGTGGAACGAGCAGACTTGCCGAGTCTTCCAGCTTTCAGCTTTCTCCTGTTCTGGATGCTTCTGACCTCGAACATCAGACTCCAAGTTCCTCAGCTTTTGGACTCTTGGACTTACACCAGTGGTTTGCCAGGGGCTCTTGGGCCTTTGGCCACAGACTGAAGGCTGCACTGTTGGCTTCCCTACTTTTGAGATTTGGGGAGTCAGACTCTCTTCCTTGCTCCTCAGCTTGCAGAAGGCCTAGTTTGGAACTTCACCTTGTGATGGTGTAAGTCAATACTCTTTAATAAACTCACCTTCATATATACATCTATGCTAGTAGTTCTGTCCCTCTAGAGACCCCTCGACTAATACAGGTAGGAGTCCAAAAAAGTGTACGAAATGACTAAAATACCAAGAAATATGCTATATTATCAATTTAGAACAAATTCTGAGCATTACTGGTTTACATTCTTTTTTTTTTTAAGAGATGGGGTCCCACTGTTGAAGTGGCATCATTTTCTGGGGTGATACCCAAGGTTCATTGCCTCATGCCAGGAAAATTAAACACACAGACAGACACAAGGAGCGAATTTAAGAGCAGAGGTTTAGGCCGGGTGCCCGTGGCTCACACCTGTAATCCCAGCACTTTGGGAGGCAGAGGCGGGCAGATCACAAGGTCAGGAATTTGAGACCAGCCTGGCCAATATGGTGAAACCCCATCTCTACTAAAAATACAAAAATGAACCGGGCATGGTGGCACACACCTGTAGTCCCAGCTACTCGGGAGGCTGAGGCAGGAGAATCGCTTGAACAAGAGGCAGAGGTTGCAATGAGCTGAGATCGCGCCACTGCACTCCAGTCTGAGCGACAGAGCGAGACTCCATGTCAAAAGAGTAGCGGTTTAATAGGCAAAAGAAAGACAAAGTAGAAAAGCTGTCTACTGGGAGAGAGAAAGGAGCCCAAATCGGACTTCTGGCACGGAATTTTATAGACAGGATTGAGGAGGCAGTGTCTGATTTACATAGGGCCCATAGATTGGTTGGACTAGGTGTGACATTTGCATAATACACAAGGAAACTGGCTGCCCCACCCTAATCATTATGCAAATGATGTCTTTGCCTGGCAGGCACAAAGTTGCCTGCTTTTTTTTTTTTTTTTTTTTTTTTTTTTTGACACAGAGTCTCACTCTGTCACCCAGGCTGGAGTGCAGTGGCGCGATCTCGGCTCACCACCAGCTCTGCCTCGCGGGTTCACGCCATTCCCCTGCCTCAGCCTCCTGAGCAGCTGGGGCTACAGGCGCCCACCACCGTGCGACTAATTTTTTGTATTTTTAGTAGAGACAGGATTTTACTGTGGTCTCGATCTCCTGACCTCGTGATCCGCCGGCCTTGGTCTCCCAAAGTGCTGGAATTACAGACGTGAGCCACCTGGCCGGCTTGCCTGCTTCTTACGGTACACGTGGCTGGCAAAGAGAAGGGAAGATGGAGCCACCATTTTGAACATGCCTAGTCCCAGGTAGCCTTTTCCTATTGGCACAGCTGCCAGTATTCACCCATGCAGGCTTCCAGTTTGCTTGTCTATGTTTGCAGCTCAATTTTACAGACTGCTCTTTGTTAGAAAAGAAAATGATTTGGGGGCTGCTTTTCATTAAAAGGAAAACCTTACTGAGGACATCCTTACCCTCATTATTTGCCTAAGTAATTCCTTTTTAACTCCTATATCACTGTGTTGCCCAGGCTAGTCTTGAACTCCTGGGCTCAAGCAATCCTCCCAACGTGGCCTCTCAAAGTGCTGAAATTACAGATGAGCCACCTCAGCCTAATAACTCAAGAATGCCTTTTATTATTATTATTATTTTGAGACAGAGATTTGCTGTGGTACCCAGTCTGGAGTGCAGGGGCTCACTGCTAACTGCAGCTTTGACCTCCTGAGCTCAAGTGATCCTACCACCTCAGCCAGTTCAATGATAGGGTTGCTTTAGAACAGAAAGCAAAGTTGAGAGTCGGAGGTGGAGGACCCTCAAGACATAGAAGGGTGCCAGAACTCTGTAGCTCCTGCACTTCCTGGGACTTACTTCTCAACTCTTTGTTCTTTGGGAGAGGGTGAAATGTAGTTTCAGGGGACACCCCTTACACTGAATTCCAAATTTGGTGCTAGTGTGGAACAAGAGGGATTAGGCCTACCAACCGTTCACGACTTAGTGTCAAATTATATTGTTTCCCTGCTAAGAGCTACCAGAGGAAATAGAAGAGGGAATGGAAAGGAAAGGAGCAAGTGGAAGCATAGAGTATTCCAGGGAGGCTGAGTAACTGGGAGATAGGGGGTCTGGTTCTTGCTATTAATCCATTAACTTCCCTTTTTTTCTTTTCCTGCCTTTAGTTAGCCTTCTTTCTAGGAATTTTGTTAATACTGAGGATTCTGTTTTATTTTATTTTTTATTTTCACTCTTGCCATTCCCCACACTATCTTTGCGAAAAAGAGGTTCCTAGATTCACATCTTAATCTACATTAAAGTCTTTCTCTTTTTCTTTTTTCATTTTGCCTTTAGCCTCTTCCTTTTCATTGACGAGTAAACTTTTAGTTTCTATCAAGTGAGATATTAAAATAATTGAGCTAAAATGTATCAGAATAGCACCAAAAATCTGCACATAACGGCAAATCGCAACAAAGCCCTAAATGAAATCTGTTATTGTACATCTTTTTTTTTTTTTTTTTTTTTTTTTTGTGAGACGGAGTCTCGCTCTGTCGCCCAGGCTGGAGTGCAGTGGCCAGATCTCAGCTCACTGCAAGCTCCGCCTCCCGGGTTCCCGCCATTCTCCTGCCTCAGCCTCCCGAGTAGCTGGGACCACAGGCGCCGCCACCTCGCTCGGCTAATTTTTTGTGTTTTTTTTAGTAGAGACGGGGTTTCGCCATGTTAGCCAGGATGGTCTCGATCTCCTGACCTTGTGATCCGCCCGTCTCGGCCTCCCAAAGTGCTGGGATTACAGGCTTGAGCCACCGCGCCCGGCCAGTTGTACATCATTTAAAAAAAACACTTTTGGGATGCTGAGCCTCAAAGGCCTTAATTGGCTGAGATTAGCAGGATAATGGGACAGCGTCTTTTACCATGTTGCTTCATGTCTAATGCCAGAATGTTATTTACTTTACTAAATGATAATGACATGTAACAAGGGTGTGAAACAAAATAAAAATATCAGGACTCCAAACTCACTATGCCAAAGGAAAAAGTCGAGCTTGAGAACTAAGTCACACAAAACTGCTTTCTATTTTGTTCCTAATTAGATAGCTACAAAGAGAAAAGGCTACATACTTCCCTCACAGTTTACTCAAAAGGAAATTCTTTCTGGGGCCCCAATATCTTTACCCTAAAACAGCTTCATTGAATGTTAACCTGACAATGTAAATTAACAGCTTCTCATCACAGGCATGGGGAAAAGTCATCCCTCTGCTCAGCTGAGACAAATGCATATTTGACTACTTCCTCTACTCTATGTTTATCTTATGTAAAAATGCAGATTCACCAGCATGAGATGAATGCATAATTATTCCTATATCCCCTCCTTTCCCATGTAAAATGTGGATTCAGTGAATGCTGATCAAAGACTCCAAAGATGCAACTGCTTGCCCCTTTTATTCCTTCCTCTTTTCTTCCTCCCCATTTTTTTCCTTCCTTTTTCCCCTACTACCTGCTCTTTCCCCTTTAAATATTGAAATCTCAGGTCAGGTGTGGTGGCTCACACTTGTAATTCCAGCACTTTGGGAGGCTGAAGTGGGCGGGTCCAGCCTGGGTGACACAGCCAGACTTTGTCTCAAATAAATAAATAAATATTGAAATCTCAAACCTTATCTGGAAAAAGAATGGGTCATAGATGTTCTTGTGGTTTTGTGCTCCTTTCTCCTGGACGCATCCTCAATCTTGGCAAAATAAACCACTAAAATAATTGAGACCCATTTCAATCATTTAATTTGATTTACATTTTCTTCGATTTATAAGAAATTTACATTGCTTCTTTTAAAAATTATTAAAAACGAAAATATTCCCAAGTGGAAAACATCTATCTATATCTATCATCTATCATCTATCTATCATCTCATATTTCAAGGCAGCTAGACTTATTTAAGGGAATTGAATAATTCAAAATAACAATAGTGGTAAATCTTTTTGTATTTTTGAGACAGAGTCTCAGTCTGTGACACAAGCTGAAGTACAGTGACACAATCTCAGCTCACTGGACCCTCTGCCTCCCGTGTTCAAGTGGTTCTTGTGCCTCAGCCTCCCGAGTAGGTGGGATTACAGGCACATGTCACCACATCTGGCTAACTTTTGTATTTTTAGTAGAGACAGAGTTTCACCATGTTGCCCAGACTGGTCTCAAACTCCCGGCCTTAAGTGATTCCCCTGACTCGGCCTTCCAAAGTGGTAGGATTACAAGTGTGAGCCACAGAACCGGGCCAGATAGTCATCTTTAATATTGTGCTCAATTTAATTCCAGTCCTTTCCCTCTCTCTCTCTCTCTCTTTCTCTGTGTTAAATCTCATACAGGGGAATTAGTCATTGCCAATAAGAATTTTGAAAGATAGGAAGTAAACTGAATTTTTTGTTCCCAAAAGAAAGCCACAGAAAAACTCTATTATAGAACTGCAAAATAAGCCAACTAAATTAAATGCACATTGTTTGTTAGTAAACTGGAAGCAAATATCTTGTGAAACTGTTAGGATTTTCATTTTTACAGTAAATTTACTACTAGCTTATTTAAAAAAAATAATTAAGCAAAGGCTATTGGAGTCTATGTTGTTTTAATAGATGTATTTAAATAAAAGTAATAAGATTTGGATGGTCCATAACATTCAGAAGCAAATGTTATACTATAATAATAAAAATTTCTTAGAAACACAGAATTGCTGGCTGGGCATTGTGGCTCATACCTGTAATTCCAGCACTTTGGGAGGCTGAGGCAAGAGGATCACTTAAGCTCAGGAGTTTGAAACAAGCATGGGCAATGTAGTGAGACCTCATCTCTACTAAAAATCAAAAAAATTAGCCAGGCATGTAGTCCTAGCTACTAGAGAGGCTGAGGTGAAAGCATCACTTGAGCCTGGGAGGTTGAGCCTGCAGTGAGCTGTAATCACACCACTGCACTCCAGCCTGGGCAACAGAGTGAGACTCTATCTCAAAAGAAACCAACAAACAGGCCGGGCGCAGTGGCTCAAGCCTGTAATCCCAGCACTTTGGGAGGCCGAGATGAGTGGATCACAAGGTCAGGAGATCGAGACCATCCTGGCTAACATGATGAAACCCCGTCTCTACTAAAAAATACAAAAAACTAGCCTGGCGAGGTGGCGGGCGCCTATAGTCCCAGCTACTCGGGAGGCTGAGGCAGGACAATGGTGTGAACCTGGGAAGTGGAGCTTGCAGTGAGCTGAGATCCGGCCACTGCACTCTAGCCTGGGTGACAGAGCAAGACTCCGTCTCAAAAAAAAAAAAAAAAGAAATCAACAAACAAAAACCCAGAAATGAACTGTATTTTTCCCCAGCTATGTTAGAGGGTACACCAAGGGCAACTAAACAATAGATTTTACTTCAAACCAAGTAATTTTGTCCTGATCATTCTATTGTTCCATTTCCCTGCAAAACAAATATTATGCCTTTTTTTTTTTTTTTTTTTTTTTTTTTTTTGCTTATCTCTGTCTTATTCCAGAAATGATATAAGGTACCTTGTAGGAATACATCCAACTTTAAAAATAGGTGAATGTAAGTGAGGCAAGTAGAAAATAACTTGAAATGAGATATGAAATGAGGAGTAAGATTGTTTTCAAAATGCTATAAGGGACTGGACACAGTGGCTCAAGCCTGTAATTCCAGCACATTGGAACACTGAGGAGGAAGGATGGTTTGAGCCCAGGAGTTCAAGACCAGCCTCGGCAACATGCAGAGACCCTGTCTCTACAAAATAAAAGGAAAAATTAGCTGGGTGTGGTGGCACATGCCTGTAGTCTCAGCTACTGGGAGGCTGAGGAAGGAGGATCACTTGAGCTCAGGAGGTAGAGGCTGCAGTGAACGATAATCATGCCACTGCACTTCAGCCTGGGTGACAGAGCAAAACCCTGTCTCAAGAAAAAAAAGTCACGAGATCTAATACCCTTGCTAGAGTTGAGATAGCACAATCTGTAATGAGAAGATAACCAGCAAGTGATTATGGCCTCCTTAAGTTACACGTTTCCTTAGAGAGAGTGTTGTTTCAGTTTTTCCCCTACAACACAGAGTGAAATCCGGGAGTTAGGAATACCTTGATTTGAGTCAAACTGGCAAGTGTAAAGCAGGTAATGAAAAGACTGTGTGTGTTCACAGCCATGCAAGAAAATAACTAGAGCATCTGTATTACACCTTGTGGTGTGACCCAGCATTAGACAATGCACAGAGAAGTCCAGGGATTCACTTTGCACATACTTGCTCTATAGGGCTGACACCAGGAAATGAAAACCACAGTAACATCCATCTAGACTCTTCAGAGATGATGCCCAATTGTGTCATTTTCAAAATAACACAGAAGCTTCTCTCTGTTAAACAATTAAGCAAAGGGGCAACACGCTGGAAACATAATCAACCCCCTGATCTATTGTCCATATGAATGCATATTAGCACCTGACAAATGTTGAATGAATGAATGAATGAACAAGTGAAGTAAAATCTCTACAAGAGATATGCATGGCCATGGAGGAAAATTCTTAGTGTCTCTTTGCTGCTCTATCCAGTGCTTGACGAAGTGGGTTGAAAATAGATTAAAATAGATTCATATCAAAAACTAGTTCCCACTTCAATACTTTTATGAAACACCTGGCTTTCTCTGGAGTTGAGCTGCCACTGGTAACAAATTTCTCAGAAACATGGCTGGCCCTGGCACTGTCTCTATATAAACTGAATGTGTTAATAAAAAGTTTTAATTCCAGGTTCAAAGTTTATTCCATCCATTCATTTGTTCATCTGTTTAATAAACATTTATTCGTTGCTTATTTTGTACCAAGTACTGGTGATATAAAGTTAGAACTCATAGTTCCTTGTCCTCAGGGAAAATGAGACACAAGAAGAGACCATGACAAAACAACGAGGTATGCTCAGTGACAAAAAGAAGTACAGAGAGCACCAAAAGGAGAGCATATGTCTCAGCTCAGGAAGTAGATGTCATGTGGGGGTGGAGGGAGGAAGGAGCAAAGAAGGCAAAGGAATCAAATGACCCATCTCAGAATGATCACAGAATTTTTTCCAGAAGCAACAATTAATCCTTGAGAACCTTTGATTCTGACTGGAAGTCAGAATCACAGGTGACTCAAATGATGACCAGAAAGTCACAAATACCCAGATGATAAGTAGATAAGTATATGCTCTACCCCTTGAGAACTTGCCCACACCATCAGATTAGCAAGAAACGGCCAGAGATGATTCAGGCAAATCCTGTCCTTGACCAAGCACTGAAGGAGGCCACAACGACTTCTGGAAAGGTAGAGAGCAAAAGAAGGAGTCACAGGCTTCATCTCAGGCACTGAGGGTAGAAGGAGGTGGCCTGGCTTTGATCCAAAGTGAAAGGTTCAGTGGTGGATGAAGCCAGCGCATGAGATGTTGGGACATTCAGAAGGAAAGGCAGCACTGGCTAGAGCCTCTGTTTAGGACACTACCAAGGTCCTCTGTATTGGGAGAACCTGCCCTCGATAGTTAACGTGGGTTCTTTTCTATTTCCCTAAGCATCTCAGCTGGTTTGAGAAATAAAGAGAAAGAGTACAAAAGAGAAATTTTAAAGCTGGGTGTCCGGGGGAGACATCACATGTCGGCAGGTTCCATGATGCTCCCTGAGCCATAAAACCAGCAAGATTTTATTAACGATTTTCAAAAGGGAAGGGAGTGTATGAATAGGGTGTGGATCACAGAGATCACATGCTTCACAAGGTAATAAAATATCACAAAGCAAATGGAGGCAGGGCAAGATCACAGGACCACAGGATGGCATGAAATTAAAATTGCTAATGAAGTTTCGGGCACGCATTGTCATTGATAACATCAGGAGACAGGGTTTGAGAGCAGACAACCTGTCTGACCAAAATTTATTAGGCGGGAATTTCCTCATCCTAATAAGCCTGGGAGCACTACAGGAGAACGGGGCTTATTTCATCCCTTTGGGGCCGTTCATAGACCTACCCTCAGGGCACATTCTCTTTCTCAGAGATGTTCGTTGCTGAGAAAAAGAATTCAGTGATATTTCTCCTATTTGCCTTTGAAAGAAGAGAAATATGACTCTGTTCCATCCAGCTCACCGGCAGTCAGACTTCAAAGTCTTATCTCCCTTGTTCCCTGAACATTGCTGTTATCCTGTTCTTTTTTCAAGGTGCCCAGATTTCATATTGTTCAAACACACATGCTCTACAAACAATTTGTGCAGTTAATGCAATCATCACCAGGTCCTGAGGAGACATACATCCTCCTCAGTTTACAAAGATGATGGGATTAAGAGATTAAAGTAAAGATAGGCATAGGAAATCACAAGGGTATTGATTGGGGAAGTGATAAGTGTCCATGAAATCTTCACAATTTATGTTCTTCTGCCATGGCTTCAGCCAGTCCCTCCGTTTGGGGTCCCTGACTTCCTGCAACACCTCTGCATTCACCCTAATCTATATGCCAGTGATCAGCAAAATGCAGGAAGGATGAATGATGAAGTGATAGGAAAGGGTAACAGGTTTGCCTGGTAGAGAAGGCATCAGTGTGTACATTCATTCATTCATTACCAATTTAGCACATGCCAGGCACTGTATGTGGCCCTTGTGATGCTAATATTCCAATGGAAATAATTTCAGAATGTGTTAGGAGTAAGTAATCAGGTAAGCAGGGGTCTACTTTATATATGTAGTCAGAGAAGGCCTCTCTGAGGAGCCAATATATAAAAATGGGAAGAAACTAGTTGCACAGTGAGCTGAAACAAGAGTATTCCAGGCAGAAAGAACATCAAGTTCTGAGATGGGAATGAGTTTGCCTGCACACTCTAGGGCTAGAAAGGAGGCCACTGTGCATGACAGGGACTGTGGTGCAAGGTGAGGCTGGCAAGGTAGGAGGAGCCAGTGAAGGCAGCTGTGTGCACTAGGATAAGGAGTTGGGATTTTAATCCACAGACACTTGTCTTTTTCTTGAAGGGGCGCCAATTTTTAAAACTTGCTGAGTTGATCGAACTATGTGCTTTTTCTCTATCCTACCCAATAATGATGATCCAGGAGTAAGGATGGAAAAACAATGGGAACACTCAAATACCTCTGGAGAAAATGAAAATGGGTATCATCATTTGGAGAGCAAATTGCATTAGCTAGTAAAGCTGGGGATGTGTCTATCCAACACATGGAGGTTCCATTCCTAAATAGAGATAGCCTAAAGAAACTCACTGTATCAGCCCATTCTCGCACTGCTATAAAGAAATACCTGAGACTGGGTAATTTATAAAGAAAAGAGGTTTAATTGGCTCACAGTTCCACAGGCTGTACAGGAAGCATAATGCGGGAGCAGGCACTTCACGTGGCTGGGAGCAGGAGCAAGAGACAGAGGGCTGGGGGGCGGTGGTTCACACTTTTGAACAACCAGGTCACATGAGAACTCACTCACTACACTGTACCAAGCGGGGGTGGTGCTGAACCATTCATGAGAAACCATCCCCATGATACAATCACCTTCCACCAGGTCCCACCTCCAGCATTGGGGATTACAATTCAACACAAGCTTTGGGTGGGAACACGGATCCAAACCATATCACTCACGTTTACTCAGTGAAACAAAAACAAGCTTGTTCACTGAAGCATTGTTTGTAATAGAAAAACAACAGCAACAACATAATGTCCATCAACAGAATAGGTAAATTGTAATGTATTCACACAGTGAATTCCACACAGTACTGAAAACGAATGAACTAGAAATATCTGAATCAATACGAACAACTCTGAAAAACATTTTCACTTGGAATGAAAAAAGCAAGAGGGCAAAGGAACACATTCAGTATTATTCTATTTATATAAGGTTTTAAAATATGCAAAATGATCCCATGTATCATTTAGGTAGACATACTTGTGTAGGAAAAGTATAAAGAAATGCACGGGAATGCTTGATGTCAATTTTTGGGCTGGCGCTTACCACTGGAGCTATATGTGATGTTGGGAGCTATATAGCGGGCTGTGACTATTTCTTAAGCAACGTGGTAAGTTCAAGGGGTCTTCATTAACTATTCTTTATATTTTTTTAATATCTGAAATTTCTCTTTTTATATTTGAAAGACTAGCCAGAAGCAAGCAAGCAAATATAAAAAGGAGACTGGAAGCAATTATTGGGCAGAAGCAAACAATTTTGTGAGTCAGCAGAGGCTTTAGTTGAATTCTTCAAAGTAGACTAGGGAATCAGGCCACCAAGGCTGGAACTTAGACATTTCTTCTTATCCAGAGAACAGATGAGCTTTCTTTAATACAAAGTATATCTTTATTTTTTAACTCTACCCTTACATAATTCTCTAGAGATGGAGACCAGATTTAGAACTTAATATGAACAATCTAGAAATTCTCTGAGATCATTCAATTCATGGATTATCTAGAATGCACACAGGTCATGTGTCTCTATCTAAAAAAGATGTGTTACATTTTCCTGTGTTTGCGCTGCCTGATTTCTTTTCCCAGTGCCCAAATCAGGCAGGGATACTACACACTTCCATGCACTTCTAAGTTTTGACAATCCATTTGCTGTTGCATTCAACAGAGATGGAAAAACATAACCCAATTCCCAATTCCACAAACTCAAATGAGGTTTTGAGAACTCCTCTGGGACTAAAAGGCGATATCATTGTTTTTTGTCAATTTCATAACAAAATTGAGCCAGAGGATAGGATAAAATAATCCTCCTTCATACTCATATGTTGTTTATACTTTGAGTCTCATAATACTGCAAATTTTCAGCAAAGATATTAAGACTGAACAGTGGCAAGTGACTTCTTAGGTCTCACAGCTAAGCACCAAGTGGAGTTAGAAAGTGAGTCCAGGTCATCTGACCCCATCAAATATTCTTGCCTCTGTTTCTCACCAGGGCTCACTTTGCCAAAGACCAAATCCCAGAGAGGTCCAAAGAGTATATCACTCGGACTATCTCAGGGCAAGTCCCAGCTCTCCATCAACTAACTGTGTGCCCTTGGTCAAGTTACTGAACTTCCTTAAACTCATTCTCTCAGCTGTAAGATGAAAAAGATAAAATCAACTTCTCATAGTTGTAGTGTCTCATTCAGTGTGGGCTACTATAACAAACTACCATAAACGGGGTGGTTTGGGTAACTGGATAAATGTTTAGTCAATAATCATTTTTTACAATTCTGGAAGCTGGAAGTTTGAGATCAGGGTGCCAGCATGATCAGGTTCTGGTGAGGGCCTTCTTCTGAGTTGCAGACTCCCAATTTCTCGCTGTATCCTTACATGGTTGAAAGAGAGCTATAGACCTCTCTGGGTTTCCTTTTTGTAAAGGCACTAATCCCATTCATGAAGGCCGCACCCTCAAGCCCTAATCACCTCCCAAAGACTCCACCTCCAAATACCATCATGAGGGTTGGGATTTCAACATAGGAATTTGGGGAGGAACACAAACATTCAGACCATAACATGTACTGACCACTAGAGAGAATATGTGTGCAGTGCCTGGCCTGCTGTAGTTGTGCTTAGTGATGGAAACTACTGTAATAATTACAGAGACCAGCCTCTCACTGACACAGTCCTTCTAACCAAACCAGGGAATTAAGTCATCTTTCTTCTGGGGCTTCAGAGAATTAGAAATAATTATAGAGGCCAGGTGTGGTGACTCACGCCTGAAATCCTAGCACTTTGGGAGGCCAAGGCTGGGGGGGTCACTTGAGCTCAGGAGTTCCAGACCAGCCTGGGCAACACAGTGAGACCTCATCTCTAATTTATAATATATAAAAAAATAGTTATAGAGTTATTTTAGATGAGAGAATTAGTAGGAACTGAAAGCTGACATCAGAAAGGAATTATTTAATTACCAGTATTAAAATAAATGATGTTAATAAGTATTAACAATAATAGAAGTAACTTTGTACCACACAAACATATTTGTTTCTCCTTTACCCACAGAGAATAAACAGAAAGTGCTACATAAAACATACCCACACAATTTCCTTAAGCACACATTTAAGTCTTTGTAGTGTTTATTGTTTATCAGTCTTAAAACAAATAAAATTGTAAAGTATGGATCAATTTCTACTTCATTAAATTTTCTCTTTGTAATAGCATATGTAAAACAAAGACATGGTTTAAAATAAATTACATTCTAGTGAATGGCACTTAGCCCCCCAGAAGGAAGCAATCAGTCCAGATCAGTGATCTTCAAACTTTTCCCATTTTATGTCCTTAAGAAAACATTTTAGTGCGTGTTCCCCATTGCACATTTTTCAATTGACATCTATAATGATTCATCATGAAGTCATTTTCAATGTATTATAAATCTTGACATTTTGAAAGAAACATTACCTTCCAAAATGAATCCAATGGAATCTAAATACCACAGTAACATAATACTTGACATTATCCATTTAAAAAGTATATGAACTAGCTCTTTTTTAACAGGCAGAAACTCTGCAACATTCCTTTTATTTTCTTTTGAATTTACAGTTTCATCCTACTTCCTCCAAAGAAGTTTATTTGGGCTGTGATATATTTTTATGCTTGAAAATCTATTACTGATCATCTTCTCATATTTCTTGACTACAAAAGTAATATATTAAAATTTTAAAATGTAAAAGTTTACTTTCTATGACTTTAAGGCTCTGTGTTCAAAAAAATCCTTTGATTAACATTACAATTATTATTAGCACATAACTGATCAAAACAACATAGCAAATTTTAATGAAAGTAAAATTTCATTGGAAATGTATGATTCACTCTCCTTAAATTTGGTTAAACTCAAAGAATTACAAACTGCTTAACATGTATGTTACCCAGTCACCAGGGTCACTGATTTTCTCACCATGGACCCCTTGGGTGGAGGCTTGGAGGGTTGTGCACCTGGTACGCCCCCTCAGTGAGACACCAAGGTGAGGGGTCTGCCTTTCTTTGTAAATGGGAGATGAAGAAAGAGCCTACATCTTCATTACACACACAATCTCTCTCCATTCACATTTAGAGAAGGCATGAAACTCAGCCCATGGGAACTGATCCCCTAAGAAGGCTTTACCCCTGAAGGTCCTCAGATCCCATTTGAAGGTCACTGAATTAGACCACCCTCCAAGGGGAAAACATTGGCTGAACATCCAGAGAAAAGTTGACACCCCACGTATAGTATAACCAATTTTCCTACTCTTGCAAGATGCAAAATGGAGGTTCTTTCTGGTCATAAAGCAAAGACTATTATATAGACACACACACACACACTGCACACACTGTAGGGAGGAAAACTTTCTTCTCTACCACCTTATATCCTAGAGCGTGGAACCTGGAAAAAAGTGTATTACTCACGTGCAAGCACCTGAGAGAGAGCAGGAGAGAGGGTGGGAAGGAAGGACACACTTCCCAACAGCTAAGGGTAAGGATTTAGGTGAGAAGGGGCTTCAGTGGGAATATATGGAAGATTCTGAGAGGCTCATTTACAAAATATTCTTGGAATGTCACTGTGTTAAAAGTCAATTGCTTCTCTGAAGACTCTCTTGGAGAGTAGGCAGTGGGTTATAGCAATTGAATTCTCAGGGAGCTTTGCTTTAGTTAGATATGGGACATGCAGATAAGATTTATTTCTGCATCTGCTGTAACTAAAAAATGTTCAGTTGAAAATAACCTTTATGCCATTTTGGTGGCATGTTAGTCCTATCAACACACACCCACATCAACTCCCCCAAAGACCCTGTGGTCTATAGCCTTGCCACTCAGAGGGTAGCTCTTGAACCAGCAGCATGGACATCAGGCAAGAGCTGGTTAGAAATGTGGAATCTCAGACCCCCGAAATGTGTGCTTGCTGTAAGTTTGAGGAGCACGGATTGGAATCTATTAGTTCTCAACTCTGGCTGCACATGAGAATCACCCTGGGAGCCTTTCAAATCCCTGTGCCTGGGAAATTGGAACTCTCCCCATGTCACTGATAAAATTAATATTAAATTTTAAAATGTGATCATGCTTTTGTGGTTATTTTTGTAAGGGGTCATTCTTTTCGAAACACATACTGATAAACTAATAGAATATGATATTTGGGAATTGCTTCTGAATAATTCAGCAGGGGAGGAAAGAGGAAGAAAGTACCAATGGAACAAGAATGATCATGAACTGATCATCTTTCAAGCTAGGTGAGTGGTACATGAGGGTTCTTTGCACAATTCTATTTTGATATTTATTTTTAAATTTCCATATAAGTTAAAAACACATACATATATTTCATATTTTTATATATGCACACATTTTTATACACACACACACACACACACACATACACGGCCTGATTCTACCACCAGAGATTCCAAATTTATATTGGTTGGGGCGAGAACAGTGCATCACGTCTTTAATACCAGCACTTGAGAGGCCGAGGCAGGAGGATCACTGAAGTTCGGGAGTTCGAGACCAGCCTGTGCAACACAGACAAACCCTGTCTCTAAAAAAATAAAAATAAATTGGTTGGGGTGGAGATGGGTTTCAGTCATTCCTTATCCCCCACGTTTATTAAGGTAAAATGAATAAAATTATATGTATTTATAGTGTACAACCTGATACTTTTATAAATATATAGTGAAATGATTACCACAATCAAGTTAGTTAATATATACGTCACTTCACAGTTACAATTTTTTGTGTGGTGAGAACATTGAAGATCTACTCTCTTAGCAAATTTCAAGGATTTAATACCATATTATTAACTATAGTTACCATGTGTACATTAGATCCTTTGAACTTATTTATCTTATAACTGTAAGTTTGTACTCTTTGACCAACATCTTTCTCATTTCACCCACCCCTAAACTCCTGGCAATTACCGTTCTGTTCTCTGTTTCTGTAACTTTGACTTTTTCAGATTGCACAAATATATGATCAGATTTCAGATCATACAGTATTTGTCTTTTCTGTCTGTGCTATTTCACTTAGCATAATGCCTTCAAAATTCATCCATATTGTCACAAATGGCAAGATTTTCTTTTTTATGGCTGAGTAATATTCCACTGTATAAGTATATACCACATTTTCTTTATCTGTTCATCTGTCAAAGGACACAAGTTGATTTCATATCTTGGCTATTGTGCATAATGCTGCAATGAACATGGGGGTGTAGATAGCTCTTCAGGATACTGATTTTATTTCCTTTTGATATATACCCAGAAGTTGGATTGCTGGATTATATGACAGTTTTAATTTTAATTTTTTGAAGACTCTCAATACCCTTTGCCATAATGGTTGTACCAATTTACATTTCTACCAACAGTGCACAACGGTTGCCTTTTCACCACATCCTCATCAATAGCTATCTTTTATTATTTTGTTAATATCCATCATAATGAGTGGGGTGACATCTTATCGCGGTTTTGATTTGCATTTCCTTGATGTTTAGTGATGTGGAGCACTATTTTTCTGTACTTGGCTATTTGTATGTCTTCTTTGGAAAAACGTCTGTTAAGGTTCTTTGCCCATTTTTAATGAGATTATTTGTTTTTGAGTTGTATGAGTTCCTTATATGTTTTAGATGCTTGCCTCTCATCAAATATATGGTTTACAGACATTTCTTCCATTCTGTAGCTTGCCTTGTTGGTTGTTTCCTTTGCCGTGCAAAAAATTTTAGTTTAATGCAGGTCCACTTGTTTATTTTTGCTTTTGTTGTCTGTGCTATTGGTGTCATATCCAAAAATCATTGCCAAAACCAGGGTCAAGGAGATTTTTCCCTATGCTTTCTTATAGGAATTTGACATTTTCAGGTCTTACATTAATATATTTAATGTATTTCAAGTTAATTTTTTGTGAGTAGTGTAAGACAGGGATCCTATTTCATAGTTTTGCATGTGGATATCCAGTTTCCCAACACCATTTATTGAAGAGATTATCCTTTCTTCATTATATGTGTGTGTGTACATATATATATATATATATTTATTTATTTTCTTTTGAGAGAGAGTCTTGCTCTTGTCACCCAGGCTGGAGTGCAGTGGTGCGATCTCGGCTCACTGCAACCTCCACCTTCCTGATTGAAGCAGTTCTCCTGTGTCAGCCTCCCATGTAGTTTGGATTACAAGCACGTGCCACCATGCCCAGCTAATTTTTGTATTTTTAGTAGAGACGGGGTTTTGCCATGTTGGCCGGGATGGTCTCAAACTCCTGGCCTCAAGCAATCCACCCACCTTGACCTGCCAAAGTGCTGGGATTACAGGCGTGAACCACCACACTTGGCCCATTGTATATTCGTAATGCTCTTTTCAAATATCAGTTGACTGTATATGAATGGGCTTATTTCCGGGCACTTGATTCTGTTCCATTGGTCTATGTGTCTCTTTTTATATGAATACTATACCATTTTGATTACTATAGCTTCCTGCTTGTTTACCAGGAAGTTCGATGCCTCAGCTTTGTTCTTCCTCAGGTTTGCTTTAGATATTCAGAGTCTTTGTTGGTTCCTTATGAATTTTAGAACTGCTTTTTTATATTTCTGTGGAAAATACCATCAGAATTTTGATAATATCGAATCTATAGATCTCTTTGGATAGTGTGTACATTTTAAGAATATTGGCCGGGCACAGTGGCTCACGCCTGTAATCCCAGAACTTTGGGAGGCCGAGGCGGGCGGATCACGAGGTCAGGAGATTGAGACGATCCTGACTAACATGGTGAAACCCCGTCTCTACTAAAAACACAAAAAATCCATCCTGGCTAACACGGTGAAACCCCGTCTCTACTATAAAATACAAAAAACTAGCCGGGCGAGGTGGCGGGCGCCTGTAGTCCCAGCTACTCCGGAGGCTGAGGCAGGAGAATGGCGTGAACCCGGGAGGCGGAGCTTGCAGTGAGCTGAGATCCGGCCACTGCGCTCCAGCCTGGGCGACAGAGCGAGACTCCGTCTCAAAAAAAAAAAAAAAAAAAAACACAAAAAAAATTAGCGGGGCGAGATGGCGGGCGCCTGTAGTCCCAGCTACTCGGGAGACTGAGGCAGAATGGCGTGAACCCGAGAGGCGGAGCTTGCAGTGAGCCTAGATCTCGCCACTGCACTCCAGCCTGGGCGACAGAGCCAGACTCCATCTCTAAAATAAATAAATAAATATATATATATATATACACACACACACATATATATATTGCCCTTTTGTATAATAATTTATATATATATAAATTATTCCAATCCAAGAACATGGTACATCTTTCCATTTATGTGTGTCTTCCTCAATTTCTTTCTTTCTTCTTTCTTTCTTCTCTCTCTCTCTCTCTCTCCCTCCCACCCTCCCTCCCTCTCTCTCTCTCTCTCTCTCTCTCTCTCTCTCTCTCTCTCTCTCTCTCTCTCTCTTCTCTTTCTCTCTCTCTTTCTTTCGACAGAGTCTCGCTCTGTCACCCAGGCTGGAATGCAGTGGTGCGATCTCAGCTCACTGCAAACTGCCTCCCAGGTTCAAGCAATTCTCTGCTTCAGCCTCCAAAGTAGCTGGGATTACAGATGCCAGCCACCACACCCAGCTAATGCCTCAATTTCTTTCATCGATATCTTATAGTTTTCAGATTTTTCATCCCCTTGGTTAAATTATTCCTATTTTATTGTTTTTGATGCTATTGTAAATGGTACATTAAACAATACATTCCTAAATAACACATGGGCCAAAGAAGAAATCACAAGGGAAAGTAGAAAATACATTTCAGATAAATGAAAACAAAACGCAATATACCAAAACATAGGATGCAGCTAAAGCAGTGCTCGATAGAAAATTTGTAGATGTAAAGACCTATATTAAAAAAGAAAAAACTCTCAAGTAATGTACCTGTGTGACTTTGTTCTTTTTATTTAGGATTGCTTAGGCTATTTGGGCTATTTTTTGTTCCGTATAAGTTTTAGAATAGTTTTTTCTAATTCTGTGAAAAATGACATTGGTAATTTGATAGGAATTACATTGAATCTGTAGATTGCTTTAGACAGTATGGACTTTTTAATGATAACTCCATAAGCATTAAATATTTTTTCCATTTGTTTGTGTCATCTATAATTTCTTTCAGCAGTGTTTTTTAGTTCTTGTAGAGATCTTTCCCTTCCTTAGTTAGATGTATTCCTAAATATTTTTGGGTGTGTGTGTGTGTGTGTGTGTGTGTGTGTGTGTGTGTGTGTAGCTATTGTAAATACACTTGCATTCTTGATCTGATTGTCAGCTAGAATGTTATTGGTGTATAGAAATGCCACTGATTTTTGCACGTTGATTTTTTTTATATCCTGAAACGTTACTGAAGTCATTTATCAGGTCTAGGTGTCTTTTCATGGAATCATTAAAATTTTCTATGTATAGAATCATATCATCAACAAAGAGAGATAATTTGACTTCCTCTTTTCCTGTTTGGATGCCTTTTATATATTCCTCTTGCCTGATTGCTCTAGCTAGGACTTCTAGTACTATGTTAAATAGGAGTAGTGAGAGTGGACATCCTTATCTTGTTCCAGTTCTTAGAGAAAATATAACCAAATTTTGCCCATTTGGTATGATGTCCCACTCTTACCCAGGCTGGCATGCAGTGGCCGATCTCGGCTCACTGCAAACTCTGCCTCCCAGGCTCAAGCAATCTTCCCACCTCAGCCTCCTGAGTAGCTGGACTACAGGCATATGCTCCCATGCCCAGCTAATTTTTTGTATTTTTAGTAGAGATGGGGTTTCACCATATTGCCCAGGCTGATCTCAAGCAATCCACCGACCTTAGCCTCCCAAAGTGCTGGGATTACAGGCATGACCCAGTGTGCTTGGCATGAATTGCACATGTTGAAACATTCTTGCATCCCAAGGATAAAGCCCACTTGATTGTAGTGAATTATCTTTTTGATGTGCTGCTGGATTCAGTTTACTAATATTTTGTTGAGGATTTTTGTGTGCATGTTTATCAGGAATATTGCCTGTAGTTTTCTTTTTTGTTGAGTCTTTGCCAGATTTTGGTATCAGGATGATACTGGTAAAAAAAAAAAAAAAAAAAAAAAAAAAACAAAAAAAAACTTGTTTCACAGAATGAGTTAGGAAGGAATCCCTCCTCTTTTCTCCTATAGTTGCAGTAGGATTGGTACCAGCTTCCTGTATATCTGGTAGAATTCGGCCATGACTCCCTCTGGTCCAGGGCTGTTTTTGGTTGGTAGATTTTCTGTTACTGATTCAATTTTGTAACTCATTATTAGTCTGTTCAGTGTTTCAATTTCTTTCTGGTTCAATCTTGGGAGGTTGTGTGTTTCCAGAGAATTATTCGTTTCCTCTAGATTTTCTGGTTTGTGCACATAGAGATGTACATAATAGTCTTGGAGAATCTTTCATATTCCTGTGGGATTGGTTGTTATATCTAACACCGTTGTCATTTCTGACTGTGCTTATTTGGATCTTCTCTTTTTTTTTTTTCTTTGATAATCTAGCTAGTGGTCTATCAATCTCATTTATCCTTTCAAAAAACCAACTTTTCATTTGTTAATTTTTGTATGGTTCTTTAGGGTCTCAGTTTCATTTTGTTCTGCTCTGATTTTAGTTATTACTTTTCTTCTGCTAGCTTTGGGTTTAGTTTGTTCTTGGTTTTTTAGTTCCTTTAGGTGTGAAATTAGGCTTTTAATTTTAATCTTTCTATTGTCTTGATGTAGGCATTTAGTGCTATAAACTTTCCTCTTAACACTGCTTTTGCTGCACTCCAGAAGTTTTGGTACCTTGTGTCTCTATTTTCATTTGTTTCAAATAATTTTTTGATTTCTGTCTTAATTTTGTTGTTTACCCTAAAGACGTTCAGGAGCAAATTGTTTAGTTTCCATGTATTTGTGTGGTTTTGAGAGTTCCTCTTGGTATTGATTTCTATTTTTATTCCACCGTGGTACAAGAAGATGCTTGGGATGATTTTGACTTTTTTGAATTTATTGTGATTTGCTTTGTGACTGAGCATGTGGTTAATCTTTGTGTATGTTCTTTGTGCATATGAGAATGTACATTCTGTGGTTCTTGGGAGCACTTTGTTTTATTTATTTATTTATTTATTTATTTATTTATTTATTTATTTATTTGAGACAGGATCTCACTCCGTCACCCAGGCTGGAGTGCAGTGGCACAATCAGGGGTCACTGCAGCCTCAAGCCTTCTGGGCTCAAGTGATCCTCCTGCCTCAGCCCCCATCCCAACTCCGAGTAGCTGTGACTACAGGTGTGTGCCACCATGTCTAGCTAATTTTTTATATTTTTCGATGGAGTTTCACCATGTTGCCCAGGCTGGTCTCAAACTCCTGGGCTCAAGTGATCTGCCCACCTTGGCCTCCCAAAGTGTTGGGATTATAGATGTGAGCCACTGCGCCTGATGGGAGCACTATTCTTGCAGCCCCAAAGAAACAATCTGAGTGGTCACAGTGTCTCATGCCTATAATTACAGCACATTGGGAGGCTAAGGTGGGAGGATTGCTTGAGCCCAGGAGTTTGAGACCAGGAGTTTGGGCAACATAGGAAGACCCTGTCTCTAAAAATTAATTAAATAAAAATAAAAATAAACAATCCAAATGCCCACCAATTGATGAAATAAAATGTGATATACTCATACATGGAAACATTATTTCGCAATTTAAAAAATGAAATGTTAATAAATGAAACAGCATTTATGAGCCTTGAAAATACCACACTAAGTGGAAGAAGCCAGCCACAAAATACTACATATTATATGATTTAATTTATATCAATTGTTAAGAATAGACAAATGTGTAGATACAGAACATAGACTAGAGGTTTCTTAAGGCTACAGGGATGCCAAGATAGGGAAATGATATCCAAAGGGCACAGGCTTTCATTTTTGAGTTAATAAACATATTCTAAAATTGACTGTGGTAATTGGAGAGGCTTGTTTTAGGCAGGACAAAAATGTTCTAAAATTAGGTCGTAGCGATGGTTGTACAAACCTGTGAATGTACTTAAAAACATCAAATTGTGTACTTTAAATGAGTGAATTAGCATGTGAGCCTTGTGAATTAGGTCTCAATGAAATAATTTTGGCCAGCCATGGTGGCTTACACCTATAATCCCAGCCCTCTGGTAGGCAGAGGTGGGCGGATCACGAGGTCAGGAGATGGAGACAATCCTGACTAACACAGTGAAACCCCTTCTGTACTAAAAATACAAAAATTTAGCCGGGTGTGGTGGCATGCACCTGTAGTCCCAGCTACTCAGGAGGCTGAGGCAGGAGAATCACTTGAACCTGGGAGGCTGAGGTTGCAGTGAGCCGAGATTGCGCCACTGCACTCCAGTCTGGGTGACAGAGTGAGACTCCGTTTCAAACAAAAAAAATTTTTTTTACATCATCAGGCATAGTGAGTGGCCTGCACCTCTAATCCCAACACTTCAGGAGGCTAAAGCAAGAGGATCACTGGAGCCGAGGAGTTTAAGAACAGCCTAGGCAACATAGTGAGAATCTGTCTCTATTTTTAAAAATTTCAGAATATTTTTCATTATTTTTTTTCAAATATTTTTTCCTGATCCCTGCCTCCTCTAAGATTCTAATTACCTGTAAGTTATAGCTCATAATGTTGTCTACAGGTCACTGATACTCTGTTGATTCTTCAGTCTTTATACTCTTTCTTCCATTTGCATAGTTTCTTTTGTTCTCTTCAAGTTCATGAATCTTTTTCTTTATCAGTATCTAATTTTCTGTTAAGTCTCAGTAAATTATTCACATAAAATATTGTATTTTAAATGCTCGAAGTTTCACTTAGTTCTGTTTTAATATCTTTAATTTCTCTTGTTCTATTCATGTTTTTCTTTAAATATCTGACCACATATACATAAATTATTTTAAAATCCTTTTCTGCTAATTCCATCATCTTTGTCATTTCTGGTTGGTTTCTTTTATAATTAAATTAAGTTTAATTTAAAAAAATTTATTTAAATAGAGGCAGGGTTTCGCCATGTTGCCCAGGCTGGTCTCGAACTCTTGGGCTCAAGTGATCCGCCTACCTTAGCCTCCAAAAGTGCTGGGATTACAGGCATGAGTCACCATCTGGCCTCTGGGTTGGTTTCTATTTACTGATTTTTCTTCTGTCTAAGGTTCATATTTCCTGCGTTTATGTTTAGTAATTTTTTACTGGATTAACATTGCAAATTCTATATTGAGGAGTGTTGAATTCTGTTATTTTTGTCAATGGATCTAAGACTTTGTTCTGTGAGGCTGTTGGGTTACTTCTGGATCACTATGAGTCTTTCAAAGTGAAAAAGTTTTAAAACCATAAAAGAAAACTTTCTTAGCTGGACATGGCTCACACCCGTAATCCCAGCAGTTTGGCAGGCTAAGGCAAGAGGTTTGTCTGAGCTCTGGAGCTGGAGACAAGTCTGAGCAACACAGCAAGATCTCATCTCTACTTCTAATTAAAAAATAAAAATAAAACAGTAAAAAATACTTTTAAAAAATTTTAAAGTTGTTTCCCTACTCACGCTATACTTCTGATATCAAATGTGTGTGTTGAGGGAGGAAGGGTTCCCACACTAACCAGCCGAGTGTCCTGACATTCCATTCATTTCTATTGATAACACTATCTACCTGAAGTTAGTGTCAGCTCCCACAAGTTAAGTGTTCGGTTCCACAAGTCTGTTCCCACTTCAGTTGCAAGTCCTGGACCACCCATACTTTTGACCAATCAGACATAAATCAGAGGTTCCCACAACCCTCAAGTTCAATAATTTGCTAGAATGGCTAACAAACTCAGGGATACACTTGACTTAAAATGTTCTGGTTTATTATAAAGTATACAACTCAGGAACAGCCAGATGGAAGAGATGCGTAGGGCAAAGTGTGCCTAGCTCATGGGATTTCAGCAATACTCAAAAGAAACTCCTGTGCAGACTTCTGGAGCTCTTTCTCTGCATAGCTCTCTTCTCTACAGTTGACTGCCGTGCCAATTCCAAACCACCTTCTTGAACTCCAATCTGCTTCTTCAACTCAGTGAGATGACTGTTTTGTGCTTGGGATCCCCCAATCTGTACCTTAGTCTAAAAAGAGCCCCTTGGCCAGGCTCGGTCACTCACACCTGTAATCCCAGCACTTCAGGAAGCCAAAGCAGATCACCTGAGGCCAGGAGTTTGAGGCTAGCCTGGGCAACAGAGCAAGACCCTATCTCTACAAAAATTAGAAAGGCCATACTAGAAACCAACCCTGGCCAGATATAGTGGCTCACACCTATAATCCCAGCACTTTGGAAGGCCAAGGCAGGAGGAATGCTTGATCTTAGGAGCTCAAGACCAGCCTAGGCAACATAGCAAGACCTCACCTCTATTAAAAATAAAAAAATTTAGCCGGGTGGTGGCACAAACCTGCAGTCCCACCTACTTGGACGGCTGAGGCAGGAGGATCACTTGAGCCTGGAAGATCAAGGCTACAGTGAGCTATGATCACACCACTGCACTCCAGCCTGAGTGATAGAGCAAGACTCTGTCACAAAAATTTTTTTAAATTAAAAAATTAAAAAGAAAGAAACCAACCCTGACAACACCTTAATCTTGGACTTCTGGCTGTCAGAACTGTGAGAAAACAAATTTCTGTTGTTTAGCCCACCCAATTGGTGGTATTTTGTTATGACAGCCCTACCTAACTAATAGAGCCTCCAAGGAGAAAACTTGAAACATTTTGTTGTAGTTCCTTGGTATTTATCTTTCTCTTGGGGATCAACGCCCTGCACTGTCTGTTGTCCAATTTCTGAGTGTAGTTATTTCACATATTTTGTCTACTTCTAGTTATTTATATCAGGAAGGTGAGTCGGGTCCCAATTACTTCAAGTCCCTTTGCAATGTGTTTTTTTAATCTTTTAACTAAATGAGTTTCAGAAATTTCTGAGAAGGGAAAAAGAATGGGGAATTGCAACTCTATCATAAGGGACCCTTGAGAAATCTGTCATCACTGCTTATTATCTTCCCAGAGAAGGACAAGTAAGTGCATCACGCCATCTTGCCTGGGGTGGGAGGGAGCATCCTATATACTGTATACCAGGTAGCCCATATGCCTTGCTAGATTTCAGCAAGATAAGATATCTAGGTCCTACTTATGCTTGTATTGAATGAGAATATGGAGGTTCTCATTCAGTCCAGAAGGGTAATCAGTTTAATTTCTATCATACAGGCTGGGTACGGTGGCTCACGCTTGTAATCCCAGCACTTTGGGAGGCCAAGGCAGGTGGATCACCTGAGGTTGGGAGTTCGAGACCAGCCTGACCAACATGGAGAAACTCTATCTCTACTAAAAATACAAACAATTAGCCAGGCATGGTGGCGCATGCCTGCAATCCCAACTACTTGGGAGGCTGAGGCAGGAGAATCGCTTGAACCTCAGAGCCGGAGGTTGCAGTGAGCCGAGATTACACCATTGTACTCCAGCCTGGGCAACAAGAGTGAAACTCCGTCTTAAAAAAAAAAAAAAAAAAAAAAATTCTATCATACAATTTTCCTTGGAATAAGGAAAATTCGTCCCCTAAGTGAATATCTAGGATCAGTGTCTTTCCTGAAATAAATACTCACAGTGTATTTTCCCTAGAGATCAAAGGCAGGATTGACTGGTCCACAAAAGACAAGGATGACTTCTCAGAAAAACAAGAAGGAATAATCACATTAAACCACTAGGCTCTTTAATTGCAATGAATCTCATATTCTCAGGACAGGAAAAAGGCTCCTTAGCCAATGAGCAGAAAACAGACAAGAAAAAAATTTAAATGATACCCAAAGTTTAAAAGCTAAATTGTAAAGATGAAACTAGATTTAAGAAGGGTAAAAGAAAACTCAGAGGATACAAGGGGAATGTAATCACAAAAGTGAACATTAATTTTTAAATGGAATATATTACTTATAAATTATTAATCCAAGGTTGAAGATGTCTGGAGTGTGATGCTGAAAGTGCCCAGCATGCTTTTGTTGGAACCTCTACCTCTTCATCCTGCTCTCTGCCCACCATAGCCTCAGTGCAGACAGATTCACCCCTAAAAGCCAGATCTGATCTTATTCATCAGTATCATCAGCTCAGAAACTCTCCTTGCTTATTATCCATACAGTGCAGTCCAATTCCTCACCTCAGCTGTCAATGCCCACAGCCAGTTTCCCTGCATATCTCCCTCCACCCCCACCAATATACACTACGGTCCAGCCCCCTTCCCTATAGGAATTATCACAGAAACCCTGTGCTTCTGCTTTCTCATCCCTGAAGTGCTGCTCCTCCTGTGCACTGTCCCCATTTATGGAAAATTATATACTCAAGCATCTAGAACCAATGCCCCTCCTGCTCCTATAGGCCTCATGAGGCTTCTTGTCGTTTTGCCATAACATTTTTGTGATTCTCTCCTCTGCTATACCATATGCACCTTGAATACAGGAATTGTGCCACACGTCTTCACAACGGTTACCCCCTACGGTACCTAGCACATAGTAATCCCTCCATAAATGCTCTCAAGAAGCTAAATGGAAACAGTATTCTGGAGAAGGTGGAAAATTAAATAGGATTGACTTTCGAACTGTAAATTTGCTTGGTCCTCAGTACAGATTCCAAAGCTATTTCCCACCCCTCAGTCAGCCTAAGTAAAGGTGAAAGCCCGGAGGATTAACACAAGTTATTTTCATTGTTGGAAGACATTTCTGAAATCTACTGGTCTGGAATGTTAATCACCTCTTACCATCCAACTCATTAGTACAAATGCTTTGAAAGAAAATAAACCATACTAAAACCAGTCTTTTCTTTTTTCTTTTTTTTTTGGTCACATTTCAAAGCTGCTTCTCACCACAGCTTCACATTCCCACACAAGTTCAAAGAAAACAGGAAGTGCCCTAGAAACACTGTGAACCCTCTTTCTTTGTGTCTTCTGGGGTAGTCCTCTAGCCACTTCAAGCCTCAAAAGTAGTTCTTTGGCTTTTTTCCTCTAATCAAAAGAAGAAAAGACCTAATAAGAGCTATTTCCCTTTGTTGGTTTGTTATCCTTGACAATCTTTCCCACTAAAATGTTTGTTACCTTGAATTTAGCCTTTTATTTCATTATTGGAATGAAAAGCTTCCTGTTTGTTTTAAGCATAAATATGGAAAAACTACTCACAGAGGCAAGGGAGACTGCTTGAAATGACACTAAGTCTCCTTAACAGCTTTCAGCCTTTCAGAGTGGCTAGGAAACAAGCACTGCCCTCTCCCGTCTGGGGCCTGATTAGGATAAGACTCTTCCACCCCAGCTCCCAGCTAGAGGTGGTAGTTAAGAACAGGATCCATTACAGGACCCAAAGAAGCCACTCTGCGTGAGCCTGGAGAGTAAAACCCCAGTTGAGAACCATTGCCTTAACCATATTCATTCATTCATTCAGTCAACATTTATGGAACCACCACTTTAGCCTTCCTCAAGACTGTTCTCAGCATGTTTGTCATTACTTTCTACAGTATTTAATTGCTTTTTCTGGTATTGTAACTTTGTGTATTATTTTAAAACTCATTATCTTCATTTTCCATATAATCTTCCCACATGCATCTTGGGGATACAAAGTTCCTGAAACACATCTTCTTCTGTTACTGCAATAATCCTTAAGCATAAGGCTGTACTGCAGATTATCTAGAAAACTTATACAAATTTGAAGATGACTCTATAATGATCACCTTATTTCTTAAGATGCTGTCCACACATACACACATTCCTCCACACATTCCTCCAAACCCATGGGGAATAACATGCAGGGGTTACACACAGCCTCAGGAGAAACGCATTTCCCGAGCATTCATTTTGCTTAAAGATTTAGGGAGTTAAGAATAATAAAACAAAATTTTTATATTAATCCCAGCAATGAACAATTTGAAATAAAATGTTTTGGGGATGAATTTTAAAATGAGACATCAACAAAATTGTGTTTTGCAATAGGCCACATTAGGCCATGGTCCTAGGCAGGCCAGTGCTTCAGCAAAGTTGAGATCTACTTGAACACAGCATTTCACCAAATTAAAACGGCAAGAATGTTGAGAGAACACGTGATCCAAACTGCAGCTGAGATGCAGGTGTGCTGTTTTTTTTTTGAGATGGAGTTTTGCTCTGTCGCTTAGGCTGGAGTGCAGTGGTACAATCTTAGCTCACTGCAACCTCTGCCTCCCGGTTCAAGCAATTCTCCTGCCTCAGCCTCCCAAGTAGCTGGGACTACAAGGTGTGCGCCCCCATGCCTGGCTAATTTTTGTATTTTTAGTAGAGACGGGGTTTCACCATGTTGGCCAGGCTGGTCTCAAACTCCTGACCTCAGGTGATCCACTCGCCTCAGGCTCCCAAAGTGCTGGGATTACAGACATGAGCCACTGAGCCCAGACACGTGTGTTGTTTTTAAAGTTACCTTACACGTGAGGTAACCATGTTGCCTGGGACACATAGCTGGTAATCTCTGTGTGTTTTCAATTCTCATCAAGTAATCAGTGAACAGGACAAATGGTCTGAAGAACTGCAATTTATAAACTTGCTTTTGGGTAAGGATCTTTCCAAGTGGGAAAATAGACCCAGTCAATCTGAAACCTCAATTTCTTTATATTAGGATAAGAAATTATTATGTAAACTTGCCTTCCTCTGGTGTATCTTGCACCACATACACCTGCCTTTTTCAGTTTATTTGAAAAATTTCAGCTCATCTTAGCTAAAGCATAAATGTGAAGTGAAATTGAGATTAAATTTGTAAGATTGCCTTGTTACTGTCTTCTTTCTTCCCACCTAATTCCTGACAAAGTCCTCTGCTGTTATTCTGCTTTCCCCAGGCCCCCCCAAGGGTGCAGGGTTTGTTTGTTTGGTTTTGTTTTGTTGTCATAAGCTATATAACCAGGGCAAGACACTTAACCTCTCTTGGCCATTTTTTTAAATTTGAAAATTGAAGTACTGAAGTAGATCTCAACACCAAATTCCTATACATCTGTATAAAACACAATTTTACTGGAAGAATCACATTTATGAGTCACCTGTTGCTCATATACATTATATACTTTAATATATTAAAAATTAATTTTATTCCTAAATTTTATGAGCTGTTTAAAAGACAAAATTCATCAGCATTTTCTAATACTATTTTTTAAAACGCTTAGGGAAAAATGTCAACAGCACACTCTCTTTCAAACAGATCTGCTCTTAGCAACTCAAGAGTAATAAAGGAGTTGTAATTGTTTTTTTCCTCTTGTAAGAGTTGCTAGTACACAGAACAGACAAGTATGGCCAGTGGCCCAAGGGAGTGTTGGTAGCAATCTCCCTAGGCCTTAATATTTTTGTTTCTTAACCAAGCAATCAAGTGCTGGCTCCATCCATTCTAGACAACTCTCAAACAGGTTAAATAGCTACCTGATCTGAGCAGCCTATAACCACAAAGCAATAGGCTTGTCTTAAACAATTATAACCCTGAATGAGAAGGAGGTTGGGTGGAAGTGGTCAATAAAGGAAAAAGGGGTTAACAGATGACAAAATGGTCAGGGAGTAGATATCAAGTGAGGAAGTTCCAAGATAGGAAATGTGACACACAAGTTGGACCAGAGTACTTTTCTGGGAGTTTAATCCATGCTGTCCTTCTTCCCTTCCCCTCCTCATCATCCCCCTTTCTCACCCCCTTCCCCAACTCTCTTCCCTAATTATGGTGAGGTTCATGGAGAAAATGAGGCTAATTTAGAGGAGAGTTCTGATTCTCTCATTTGAATCCCTGAAGCCAATTCTACATTGGACTTTGTCAGTTACATGAACTAATTAATCCTTCCAGGGAGTTGGTGGGGACAAAATAGTAAACTGGGTTTCCCTGGCAATTTAAACAGTTCTATTATGGTTAATTACTCTAATAAAGCTAAATATGTAAATTTTTCTCTACTCAGAATTCCAAGAATTTAAATAGATTTTCGTTTAATGTGAAAATCAAAATCAGTTGTCACTGTAAATTAAGGATAATGTAGGCGTGCTATTGCCTGGTTTGCTCTGAGAAAATCTGGCAATTAAAACCAGTTATTTTATATTATACTCAAAGATTTAACACTTCCTTCTAAAAGAAATTCATGCAAAAGATTGTAAAGTGGTAACAAGAAAGGATGTGTTGCATTGATAAGACTGGGACAATTAAGTTAGTGTTTTCTTAGAAACATAATCTCCCTCTCATATCATTCTTTTTATCTCCTGAGATCCCATTTTGCTGAATTTGTGTTAAGTCATTCTATACATGTGATGCATCTAGGACGAGTCATGAATCTTCTTCTGCATTCTGCTGTGGTATGGCGCTACTCAGTGTAGACCAGCGGTCCCCAACCTTTTCTGGCACCAGGGACTGCTTTTATGGAAGACAAATTTTCCATTAACAGACCGGGGGGGCTGGGGGGATGGTTTCGGGATGAAACTGTTCCACCTCAGATCATCAGGCATTAGGATTCTCAAAAGGACCACACAACCCAGATCCCTCGCAGGCACAGTTCACAATAGGATTCGGGCTCCTATGATAATCTAATGCGCTGGTCTGACAGGAGGCAAAGTTCAGGAGGTAATGCTTGCTTGCCTGCCATTCACCTCCTGGTGTGTGGCTGGGTTCCTCATAGGCCACAGACCACTACCAGTCCATGGTCCAAGGATTGGGGACTCCTGTTCTATACACCACAGACTAACAGTATTTACATTATTTTGAGGCTTGTTTGAAATGCAAATTACCTGGCACCATTTCAGATCAACTAAATCAGAACCATTAGGAGTGGGATCCAGAAATTTGTCCCAGTGATTTTTAAGCACATTAAAATTTTAAAACCACTACTGTTTGTCTGTGTGCTTTTTTATTCTGCTCATGCTTAACATAGGCAAAAGAAAACGTTCTGTTAGTCTTGATATAGAATGGATGACTTTACAGCTTTCTACTGTATCTGAAACCAGTTCATATTTTTCTTCAAGATACAGTTTGGAGCTGGGTCTGTCTCTTTTTTGTTGTTGTTTTCTGTTTTTTTTGTTTGTTTGTTTGTTTTTTGAGACGGAGTCTTGCTCTGTCACCCAGGCTGGAGTGCAGTGGCCGGATCTCAGCTCACTGCAAGCTCCGCCTCCCGGGTTTACGCCATTCTCCTGCCTCAGCCTCCCGAGTAGCTGGGACTACAGGCGCCCGCCACCTCGCCCGGCTATTTTTTTGTATTTTTTAGTAGAGACGGGGTTTCACCGTGTTAGCCGGGATCGTCTCTCGATCTCCTGACCTCGTGATCCGCCCATCTCGGCCTCCCAAAGTGCTGGGATTACAGGCTTGAGCCACCGCGCCCGGCCTGTTTTCTGTTTTGAGACAGGGTCTTGCTCTGTCACTTGCAGTGGTACAATCTTGGCTCACTGCAGCCTCAACCTCCTGGGCTTAAGCAATCCTCCTGTCTCAGTCTCCCAAGTAGCTGGGCCTACAGGTGCATGCCACCATGCTTGGCTAATTTTTTTTTTGTAGAGATGGAATTTTGCCATGTTGCCCAGACTGGTCTTGAACTCCTGGGCTCAAGCAATCCACCCATCTTGGTCTCCCAGCCAGGAGCCACTGCACCTGGCCTGTGGATCTATTTGTTTCTATTTGCTTTTCTGAAGCCTAGGGGAAAAGGATCCAGCTGAATTTTTTTAAAAAGTCTGATCTTTGCTCTTTCTTCTGAGATTGTTAAATTGTCTATACCAGTTAATAGAGGGAAAGCATTCATTTTGTTTCTCTCCAGATTTAAGGACGTTAGTGTGTTTCAGGAATTCTGCAGGTTGGGGGTAAAGACGGACAGTGATGGAAACTGTTCCACTTTGCACCACTCCAGCATAGAATACATCACAGAGCTATTGACAGTTCAGCAGCACTGAAGCACAAGTAGACTGTGAGGCTTGAGAAGTAGTGTAAGGTCCAAGAGGGTGGTAAGACTTGAGTGCCAGGCTGACAGTGGGTGGTAAACACTGGTCAGGTTAAGAAGCCATTAAAAAGTAATGACAATAATTTTTATAATGCAAAATTTTGCAAGTATAGTTACCATATAATGTGCTCTAGTGTAGATTTAATTCCACAAAGTAGGAGTTCCTTTCAAATCAGCTTAATAAAAGTTTATTTTCACAATGCTACAGAGGTAAGTCCCCAAACTTTACAATCCTCATTTGTTTCTTTCAAAAAGTACTTTTTTAAAAAAAGGCTTTAGAATACCACACCATGTTTAAAATCCTGTAAGCTATTTTTGAAACCTAAATTAAATTCTGACAATGATAAAATGTTTGCCAGTCAAAGTCCCAAACTAATTAACATTCAAAGTAAGAAAGGATCATCATTGGGATCTCATTATATTTTGATAGCTATAAAGGCTGACTGACTCCTGTCATTAATAGTGTTAGTATCATAAGCAAATAAATCACTTATATTCTAGAAAAAGAAATAAGCATATTTGTCTTGCACTTCTTACACACTGAGGTATAAAGCCATGTTTTACCAATTTTTTTTATTAATGTACCAAATAATTTCTTCCACAATGGCAACTGTGTTAAAAACCCCCACAGCATTAGCCAACCTGCTGGCATGTTCTATGGTCTTCTAATTAATATAGTGCACAGACATTTATAAACTACACTGCCACAGTAATTTACAAGTAACTAATAAATATTGAAATGTTGGAAATATAACAAAACTACATTCTAAATAGTTTACTTTCCCTTTTTCCTTATATTATTACTTTTATATTCATTCTTCCCACTCATTTTTTCACTAGACTCTATTAAAGTCAAGATTTAAATATGGCTAAGCATAAGACAAAACAGATGAGTGTCAACAATATAGCTGAATTTTATCAGTGTCTAAGCCACTTAAAGCTATTCTCCAAAAGACAAGTTATTCAACCCAAAGCAAACAGAGAAAGTTGTATTTGAATCTTAGGTTCTTTATATTTTTAACTGTCAGGTCCACAGGAACATCCAAGGCTCAAGTTTTGAATGTCTACATGTCATGAAGTTAACTGTGGCACTAGTGGAATGTCGATCACTGAAGATGAACCCCTAGACACATTCAGCAAGACATTCAACTTGCAGAAGGCAGGGAATTTGGAGTGGTACACAATCAGATAACAAGATTTCAAGCTCTAGTCAAAGATGATGTTATACCTGAATAACAATTTCTAAGGAACTTGAATAACAATCTCTAAGGACTCTTGTCACTATATGAAGAACTGAGGTTAATGGCTCCACACTCTTAATTAAAAGGACAGTCATTTAATCAATTTTCTGCAGTAAATTATTAAACTAACTTCCTAGCATCTGGAGATTACAGTATGTTCCACCTTGAAGCTATCACAATCAAGACCATTACCTGACATGCATTCAACAAATATTCAATGACAAACTATAAGGTTAAATGTTACAGAAAGTTAGGTCTTTAACACCTAAGTGTTAGGTGGACTCAATGTTGAACCTTTCTGAGTGCCAACATGACACTTAAAGGAAATGCTCATGGAACATTTCAGATTTCATATTTGGGATGCCCAACCGGAAGTATAATGCAAATATTCCAAACTTTGAAAAAATTATGAAATCTGAAATATTTCTTGTCCCAAGCATTTTTGGAAAAGGGATACTCAACCTGTACCTTTATAATTTTTCCCTAAATCACTTTTGGCTCTACCACTTCTATTCCTATATGGAAGCTGAAGTATGTTATGACTGCTGTTACATGACTATTTTTCTACATTCTGGTTCTATTTCTGCTAAGTTATTCTTACAGTTTTTAACAATTTAAGTTTTTTTAAAAACTGCCTTTTTAGAACTCTGAAACAGTATTTAAAAATTAAATTTAAAAAATTTTAAGTTTTGTTCATCATATACAATAAAATTCTGATATATGATGTTAAACAAATTATTAGTCAGGTAATTTCTGTTCACCTAATATCAATGCTGTAAAGAGGTTCAAGTGAACTTTCTTTAGTGAGATGAGTTTCAATGATCCTACAGATGGTAAATGAACCTATTATTTGTATATCTAAAGTGTGTGTACTCTTATGAAATTATCCATAAATCAAAAACAAAAATTTCAGCAGACAATTGTTAAATATAATGTTAACAGGTACACTGAGCAATAAATTGAAACTTTTAAATTTAACTCATATCTGCTTAGTTTTTTATTTAGTTAAGTATAAAGGCCCAGTTAATTAATCAACTCATTAGATTGGTCAAGGCATGACACTTGAACTACACAATAGGATTTAAAAAGCAGTTGGTTTTTTTTAGTAGTTCTCTGGTAATCACACGCACATACACACATACACAAAAATTTGTAGAGTACTCTGAATATAGGATTTCCCCCATAATCTTGCATCTGCTATATTTTGTAAACTATATAAACCGGACATGGCCAAATTAGAGATGTCTGATAAACTCTTATAAAGTATTTGGGAACTTCAACTGGATTCCCAAAGAATCAATTTTAAACTATAAAAAACAAACATTTATATAAAAGCACAACAGATTTAACAGACATCTTTGGAAAAAAAATCAAATTGTAACTCAATTTTCTACTTTTTCAAATATGACTAAGAAAAAAAGTTACAGGTAGTAATGTCTACCTGAAAAAAAAAAACAACACCACACATTAACTGGGTGATTTTGTGGGGGGTGGGGAAAACTATACAGTATTATTGCACTCCATGAATGTGCAGAATTCCAAAATATGCCAGCACTGAAAAACTATCTTGCATTGAGGTTTTCCAAGAGGTACAACGAGCCTGCCAAGAAAGCATCTGGTCTGTACTAACAGCTTGCTGTCTTCAGTACAGGCCTTCATAATGTCAGTCACGCTGCTCTTGCAATGATCTCTTAATGCCTGAAAGACATACAGAAAAAAGAATATTTTATTTCAAAAATCACTCATAAAAACTCTTTAGAACGTCAATTCATTGATCAGAAAGAAACTGAGAACAACTCCGCTAAGCAAAAGTTAATTAATACCTCTCTGTGTTCACACATTAGTCTATAAATTTTTTATCTTGAGTATGTTCAAAGAATTTGCATACTCTCAGGAACTAATTACTTGAAGGTAAGGACAGGAAGTACACACACCTCTAGCATAATATATCAACTCTGGCCATTAGGAATTTAGAGTAAAGAAAATAAGGTTTTCAGACCCAATTATTAAGCCTTGAAGATAAAATTACTAACAACCTGACTTTATTTTGGCAGGTCCAAACTCTCTTCATACACTTCAACATTTTAATGAAGAATACATCCCTCTGTTTAATCTTAAATTGAAAACTCAAGTGATAATTGTCAGGCCTCTGAGCCCAAGCCAAGCCATCACATCCCCTGTGACTTGCACTTATACGCCCAAATGGCCTGAAGTAACTGAAGAATCACAGAAGTGAAAATGCCCTGCCCCGCCTTAACTGATGACATTACCTTGTGAAAGTCCTTTTCCTGGCTCATCCTGGCTCAAAAAGTCCCTCCACTGAGCACCTTGTGACTCCCACTCCGGCCCGCCAGAGAACAACCCCCCTTTGACTGTAATTTTCCTTTACCTACCCAAATCCAATAAAACGGCCCCATCTCCCTTATCTCCCTTCGCTGACTCTCTTTTCAGACTCAGCCCGCCTGCACTCAGGTGATTAAAAAGCTTTATTGCTCACACAAAGCCTGTTTGGTGGTCTCTTCACACAGATGCGCATAACAATAATATACGTAATATTTACCAACTTGCTGAGTCGTAAGAATAAACAGGAACCTATACATTAGCTATATTTTAAACAACTTACAAAAGAGTTTTCAGTGCTGATAGGTGGTGCTATGATCGATGGTGTGGGATTGAATCCATATGCACATTGAGCTTCATTTCATTGTCAAGAATTTGAACAAGTTGTTGCATGGATGGAAGATGACCAGATTCCAGCTTAGACCACACAGGTACATCTATAAAAATAAATGGCACCACCCCCCAAAAAATTAAAGATAATTTTATAATATGCATTCATCCCACAAATATTTATTATCTATGTACACAACTGGGGATACAAAAGTAAGCAAAAAAGTACACTGCTTGCTCTTAGGGAATTTACATTCCAGTAGGGAAAATGTCAAAAGAACTACACAAATGGCTACAAAATTACAACTGTGTACTTAGAGCTAAAACTGAAAGGCACTACTGTACTAGGAGGGACATACACACAAGGCTGTCCCTGTCTAGTCAGATAAAGAGTATCATTTAAATGAGATCTAAAAGATAAAGAAAAATTACCATGACAGAGTGGGGATTCATGAGAGTAGAAAACCTTTGAGGGAGAGAACAGAAATGTAAAGACCAGAAAGGAGCTTGGCACATGAAATTAAGAGAAAATCAGCATAGCTGAGAGAAATATAGAAGAGGAGTGATATAAGGGAAGATGGGAAGGTGGAAAGGATTAGACTGGGGTCAATAAACTGTAAAGGGACAGAGAATAAACATTTTGGGCTAGGGAAGATACACAGTCTCTGACACAGCTATTCAACTCTTGTAGCCTAAAAATGCAGTTGTAGCAATGCATAAACAAATGGACATGGTTTATTATTAATAAATCTTTATTTACAAAACAAGCAGCAGAGGATAAGATCCATAAGACCTTTGTTTGCTAACTGCTAAACTAGATAATACAGAGCCTTTTGGCCACATTAAATGTTCTAGTCTTTATCTTGATAAAAAAGTCAAGTCATTTAATGAATGGGGAACACTCAAGCAGCAAGATAAAATTTGCATTAAAAAAGTTATTGTTTAGGCTGGGCGCAGCTGCCTGTAATCCCAGCACTTTGGGAGGCCTAGGCGGATGGATCATGACATCAGGAGATCAAGACCATCCTGGCTGACAGGGTGAAACTCCGTCTCTACTAAAAATACAAAAAATTAGCCAGGCGTGGTGGTGGGCGCCTGTAGTCCCAGCTACTTGGGAGGCTGAGACAGGAGAATGGTGTGAACCCGGGAGGCAGAGCTTGCAGTGAGTTGAGATTGCACCACTGCACTCCAGCCTGGGCAACACAGCTAGACTCCGTCTCCCAAAAAAAAAAAAAGTCATTGTTTAGAACAGATATTGGTCAATTTTTCTGTAAGAAGGCAGATGCTAAATATTTTACGCTTTGTGGACCAAGAGATAAAAATCAAGAACATTATATAGGTACTTATATAATATAAATTTCTATGAATTTTTCATTGATGCAACTCAAAACTTTAGTTATAAGCACAGAAGTTTGAATTTCATATAGTTTCCATGTGTCACAAAATATTACTTTTATTTTTTTTAACCAAAAAGTGTAAAAAACGTTGTTAGCTCATAGGCCATATTTGCCAACCCCGGTTTAGAGAATGTAGAAAAGGGTAATAAGTTAATTGTGGCCTGGACTAGGGTGGTGGCAGTTAAGATGAACAGAAGGTAGATTTTTGAAAAATTTAGGAGGTGGAATTGAGAAGACTTGGTAATCCATTAAATAGGGGGACTAGGGAAGACGATGATGTTATCATAGGTTTCTGGCATGGGCAACTGAGTAGACAAATGATGGTATCATTAAATAAATGAGAAATGTCAGAGGAGGAGCAAAAGAGTTTACAGACATTATAGGAAGGAGAAGTAAGCAAGCGTTTATTTTAGACTAGGTTATGTTTAAGATTCCTGAGCACAGCATTTTAGGAGAGAGACTGACAGATATACATTTAGGGATCATCATACAGATGTTATTTTAAAGCCATGGGAGTACATAAAGTTCACAGAGACAATCTGATATAAGAAGAGGGCCGGCCGGGCGCAGTGGCTCAAGCCTGTAATCCCAGCACTTTGGGAGGCCGAGACGGGTGGATCACGAGGTCAGGAGATCGAGACCATCCTGGCGAACAGGGTGAAACCCCGTCTCTACTAAAAAATACAAAAAACTAGCCGGACGAGATGGCGGGCGCCTGTAATCCCAGTTACTTGGCAGGCTGAGGCAGGAGAATGGCGTAAACCCGGGAGGCGGAGCTTGCAGTGAGCTGAGATCCGGCCACTGCACTCCAGCCCGGGCGACAGAGCGAAACTCCGTCTCAAAGAAAAAAAAAAAAAAAAAGAAGAGGGCCAACTCCTCAAGGAATTCAAAGATGTGAAGTTCCAGTAGAGGTAAAGAGATTAAGCTGAGGGAGCGAATTTAAAAAAAAATAAGTTAAAATTTTCTAAATTCTTCTATCTCCTGAATTTTCAAATAAACTTATTTTTATACAAACACTAAAGAAGTTTCTCTTATTATAAAAGATAAAAGCTTGATACTTGATTATAAATCATTTAAAATCTATCACAAAATGCAAACTATTCAGAACCTACCATTTAAAGTTATCTCAAATGCACCTGTTGACATACACTGGTTCTCAATCATGTTGCTCAAGAAGAAAACCATCATACATGCATAGACCTAAAAGAAAATATAATTAAGCACAACAGGCAAAGTCATTTTTGGCAAATGCTCTTTTCAATCTACTTTAAAAGTTCCCATAAAAACTATTACTGCTATTCCGTATGTTCGGATAACATACATAAAGCAAAAGTAAACCAATATTAATTTGCAGCTCTACACATGCTGAAGCATTTATAGATGATATTCATAATGTACACAGAATTTCTAAGAGATTTCATAATAGCCTTAATAAGCTAAACAAAAATACACAAGCATAAGAGTTCACTTTACCATTTTTATAATATATGAATTCATAAGAGACTTTTGATGCAAAATTAGTAACTCCATATAATATTCAATACAACCTGTATATGTTTCAAACAAATCATTTTAAGTCAAACTAATAAAGTACGCTAGAAAGCACAGGCATATCAAAGCACATTCATTCACCTTTCAAAGGCAAATCTATACTCTCCTAAAAGTGGCGAGGTGTTTCTTGTTGGCCAGCAAAGTTTTACTTTAACAAAATCACTGGACTAAAAGTAGGATGCAGTGAGAATGCCAATTCACAGCAAGCTGTTTCAGAAAAATAAATCAAATGTTCACAGCAGATGAGAAAGAGCTTTCCCTACTACCCCACAGGAGCTAGGTGGGGTTTGTTTTTACAGGAATTACTCTACCATTTGGGAATGTTAAGTATATTTTCATGGGAACAATACACAAGGAAATGTCATAAAACCTACCAGGTAGAGATATATTTCAATTAGAGATACCACTTGAAGATATTTATATTAAGAAGTCCTGCCTGTTACTAGAAAGAAATGGTTACCGAAGAAAAAAGCACAGCTACGCAGGAGTCCGCTAAAGGTATTCAGCCTAGAATTAAAGGACAAGACCAGATAGAAGACTCCAAAAAAGAAGACTTCATAAAAGGAAGCCTAGAAAAATCTAATCCATGAGAAAAATAAAAATTAAACCCATTTCAGACAGGATGGTAAGCCCTCCAGAAAAAATTATTTTAAGTAAAATAAATTAAAATAAGAGTAATCTAGAAAGAATGTATGCAGCAATAAGACCCTACAAAAGAAAAGAGAAACAGCACAAAATTCTTAAGTATATTTATATTGTTTCTTTCAGGCAATTATTCAAACAGATCCATAAACAGAAGAGGCAAAGGACAAAGAATTTAAAAAGAGACAGATGAGTTTTGATAAGAACAAGTTAATGGGAATCCCCTTTTTAATGTGAATCAACCCACTAATATGACATTAATTGGTTTAAAAGGTCTACATTATGTATATATGTTTTGTCAGATATGATGTGACCTAAGTAATACAATCAAAATCAGATAACAAATTATTTTGTGCCCAGGTTATACTAAACTAACACCTCCCTGTCCCCCAAAATTAAAAAGGATAAGACCTAATCATTCTTAATATATCAATATGGAAATGAAGGTCAAGGGAGGTTAAGTGACTTCCCCAGAGATAAAACGGGTATAAATTTAAATAATACATGTTAACAGTTGAATCAATAACAAGTATTCAAAATAAGAAAATTTATTAGAATATTTCATTGACAATGTAAAAACCTACAGTTACCAAAGCTATTAAGTTACATACCTTATTTTCTTGGCCCCACTGCCAGATGCTAGGAGCTTGCATGCCAAAGAAAGCAAAAGGATCCTTGCCAACAATTATTAAGCCTATTAATACTAGTTTGAAGACTGATAGGAAAGATGCTATGTGTCTATCAAAAGAAAAGAAAGAAAATAATCAGAAGCCACAATTTCAAACCTACTTTAAAATTTAGTAATTCAAGTGTATGTAAAGATTTTCTAGACACCAAATCTAAAAGTTACTTATGGAAAAAGCAGGCTGGGCACGGTGGCTGAAGCCTGTAATCCCAGCACTTTGGGAGGCCGAGGCGGGCGGATCACGAGGTCAGGAGATCGAGACCATCCTGGTTAACACAGTGAAACCCCATCTCTACTAAAAATATTTTAAAAATTGCCGAGCGTAGTGGCGGGCGCTTGTAGTCCCAGCTACTCAGGAGGCTGAGGCAGGAGAATGGCGTCAACCCAGGAGGCAGAGGTTGTAGTGAGCACAGATCGTGCCACTGCACTCCAGCCTGGGTTATAGAGCAAGACTCCGTCTCAAAAAAAAAAAAAAAAAAAAAAAAAAAAAAAAAAAGAAAGCAATTAAAGTTTATTGTGCAATTTTAAAACAAAAAAGTTTAATATATTTAAAATAAACTGAAAAATTAACCCACAAATTTATATAGAATTGGTCTTTAAAAATACTATTATTTTATGAAACACAGAATACCAGTTTCTGTAAAAATTTAGGATTGTTATTCTATTTCTACAATTAAAAATACATAGGAAAATACATCTTTAGAAGGGTTGCCATCTCTGAAATGACCCTATTTCTTCTTAAAGAAAAAGCCTTCTATATTGGGTCAAATAAACTTGTTATATATAAAACAGCATTCTCTCTATATTATTACAACCAACTAAGTAATTACAATAACTAAGGACAGCTAATTAAACCAATTCACAAACATTTATAAAATCAAATAAATTACTTTCCTTTTAAGTTATTAAAATTTCTTACCTATATATTGGTTGAGGGAGGTAATTCTCTCCTTCAATGCGGATGTCTGGGTACCGCTGGCTGATAACCCGCATGTACTCCTCAAACACCCGCCTATAACCTCAGGAGACACTGCAGAAAAAATAAGTGTTTCTATTAAGTCATTTAGCATATACCTAGATTTATTTTGTAGTTAGATAAAGCCTAAAAATTATCAAGATGACAAATTTTTCTCAAAATCAGTCACAAATTCATAATAATTGAACCAGGATGACAAATACATGGAGTTTTTTTATAATACATTTCACATATTTCAGTTACCACCCCCTCAAATCCTTCCATTAAGACATTAAACTATATATGCCAGTAATGCGGCCTGATTTTTTTTAAGTTAAAAAGAAAAAAAGAACATTAAACTTTATAGATTTGGGTTACTGTTGGACAACAGCAAATACCTATTCACATTCAGCATACTTTGAGCTCTCACACAGATTTGGCCATTTTGGGGGAGTATCAATTACTTGCATAAACAGTGAAATGAAAACAACTCTTCTTATTCATCTGAGCTAGAGACTTTCAAATTTGGGACACAAGACTTTAAAAAAAAAAAATTCAAGGCATGAGAGAATAAAACTCTGGTTCTTATTCCCATTCTGCCCCTAACCAGGCAAACTTGTTTGCCCAAGCACAACAAAAGGAACTTAGACCTAGATCCCTTCTAACTCTAAAATTGGATTCTACTTTGCAAAGGAAAATTAAGATTGGGAACATAATTTTCAGCAATATGGACAGAAAATCCTTATCATTACTCTAGAGAAGAAAGTCTCTAAAGTCTCTTAAGCAACTCATTTTCAGATATATGTTGCACCAGCAAAAGAAAAAAAAAAAAAAAAAGGAAATATGCCACCAGAGTGCATATGAGAGAAAAAAGAAGATGGTACCATTATATCAACAGAAGAGCTTACAAATTCAGGTAATATTGTTAAACACTAAAGTTCACTAAATTCTAAGTTAAGGAACAGATAAATATAAGGTACCACTTGGTACAGAGGAAGTAGGGTCAGTAATTAAGTTACAGTAAAACCTGAGGTGCCAGCTTTGTCAATCAAGGAAAAAAAAACGATAACCACTACTACCAACCCAAAGGAACAGCATGGAGTTTCTATCTGACAGGGTAAAATGGTAAAAAATATTAGTAGATCTCAATTTAAGAAAACCTGTTTTTTTTGGGGGGGCGTGGGGGAGCGGTATGTGAGAAATTCACCAGTCTTTATAGTGAATATTTCCTTTACATTTAGAATGAATGTCCCTTACAAGTCTAAATATTTTGCAAAGAGACGCAAATCTCTATACTTAAGTGAACTTATAAATCTCCAAATACTATCCTTAACATCCACCTAATGTTTTATTATTACCATTGTTGTACTTTTTATTCTGTCTCACTACATGCTGAGCTTTTCTGAGTTCAAATTACTAATTTAATATAATTTCAAATTTACAGGAAAGGTGCAAGAATAGTATAAAGATCTTACATAAACACTTCATCTAGATTCATCACATATTAATATTCTGCCACAATTGCTTTCTCTGCAAAAATTTTTATAAATCCTTTCTTTACACCAAAAAAGCAAAAGCAAACATAAAAAAAGTTTAATATTGCTTTTTACAAAAACAATCTAGATAACCTATAAGCCTAACTACCTTAAAATCAAGAAATGCCACCAGATATCAATGCCCAAGTTTGCACTGGTGTTTACAATGGAATTGATTATCTAAAATAACTGTATCTTTCTAACCTTTAATGCAGTAATTTGAGAACTAGAGACTTGGTTAGTCAAAACTTGTATTTTATAGATGAAGGGGGGAAAATGAAACCCAGAGAGATAAAGTGACTTTTCCAAAGTTATGCATCCAATGTATTATTTCACTCACTCAAATATTTACTGAATGCTTATTACATGGTAAGCACTGTAGTAGGCAGTGAGTATTTAGTGGTGAGTAACACAGATACGGTCCTGTCCTCACTTAGTGCCAGGGCTGGGACCAGAACATAGTCTTTGTGATTTGGGTTTCTAGGCCCTTTCCACGAGACCCCAAATTTAACAATTTGATGATTCAAGAGCTATCCTTCATATGTCCAGGAAGTAAGTTCCCTTTGTCCACAATGCCACCATCGGGTACCCATAAAATTGGCCTCCTGGGTTTTTCCATGATGAAGATACAGAGATTCTTCTGAGAGAACCAAGCTTATGAGCCCTAAGAAGTACCTTAAGGGAAACCCTAAGAGACTCAACTAGAGATGTGCATATGCGCAGGCTGAACTAACAGTCAGATTCCCCCTAGTTACCCACTTTTCTGGCTAACGTGTTTAGAAGCATAAATCTACTTGGTTCATCAGGCCCTAAATCTTCAGTTAAGTCTTAGACCTTTGTGTGAAACTCCAAATAGAATTTAGCTAATAATCTCAGATTCCAAAAAGGACTTTAAAACGGAACTTTTCTTTCTTCTGAAAAATAAAGCAGTTTATAAGACGGCCACAACATATTTTTAGACAAGTTTACTTATGCATATTCCTCCTTATATTTGCTTCCAGACTTGTGAAGAAAAACCAAGGAACTTTTTTTCCTATATAATTGCTTTCCCTAAAATAATTTTTCTGTTGTGAAGCAGCAATCACTACTACTAACAGATGTTTTCCAAAATGTAACATACCAAGGTGGACAAATGTTAAAGGTATATATGGTAAAGAGCTAGTAACCATCACCTCTACCACCTCACCCAGTTCTTTCAAATGATTCCACTCTTTCTAGGTCAATGAGTTAAAACTGCCTCTCCCAGTACACCTCCAAAGAAATATATGAACATAAAAATGTTGCATCAGCTGCCTATCCTTCTGCCCCTGGACTAAATGTCCTTAGTAATCAAACCTAACTCCTGAAAAGAATCTTTTTTTTTTTTTTGAGATGGAGTCTTGCTCTGTTGTCCAGGCTAGCGTGCAGTGGCACGATCTCGGCTCACTGCAAACTCTGCCTCCCGCGTTCAAGCAATTCAACTGCCTCAGTCTCCTGAATAGTTGGGATTACAGGCGCCTGCCACCATGCCCAGCTAAATTTTTTTTGTATTTTTAGTAGAGATGGGGTTTCACCATGTTGGCCAGGCTGGTCTTGAATTCCTGACCTCATGATCCAACCGCCTCGGCCTCCCAAAGTGCTGGGATTATAGGCGTGGGCCACCACATCCGGCCAAAATGAAATCTTAAGTCTATCACTTTGCAAATCCCTTTCTAGTAATACAGAGATATCTTACTATATGGAATCAACTGTTGCAATTGCTTGATTTAAAATATTTTGGAAACTACTTTTCTAAAAGAAGATCTTGCTTATATATTAGATGATCTATGCATAACAGAAAGGAAATTTTGAAAATACAGCAAAATCTCTTGTCCATGCTATTTTAAATTGATTTTGTGCTTTTTAAAGTCTATCATAGGCTGGGCATGGTAGCTCACATTTGTAATCCCAGCACTTTGGGAGGCTGAGGCAGGAGGATCACTTGATCCTAGGAGTTCAAGACCAGCCTAGGCAATACAGTGAGACTCCGTCTCTACCGAAAAAAAAAAAAAAAAAAAAAAGAAAAGAAATATTAGCCAGGTATGGTACCACATACCTGAAGTACCAGCTACTAGGGAGGCTGAGGTGGGAGGATCGTTTGAGTCTAAGAGGTGAAGGCTACAGTGAGCTGAGATCACACTACTGCACTCCAGACTGGATGACAGAGCAATATGTGTTCAGTGTCCTAATTCATAGTGCCAACCATCCCACTTTTACCTTCTCTATTACATTTGCTGCTAATTGGAGTCAAATGCCTACTTATATCAAACCTGGGCCAATCATAAACCCCAGTCTCTCGCATCCTCATTAAAAGACAACATGAACAAGATCGCAGATATTTACTGTTACAAAATAAATATTTGTTTGTGGTTTTCTATTTTCACAATATCTCCAATTCACCCTCCCATTTGATTCACAATAGTTATCCACGCATAGCATTGAATCCCATTTACACAACGAGGCCCCATTCCTTGCCATAGCTGATGTTCCAGAAATACAAACCTGTAACAACAAGATCCAAACAGAGTTTCTTCTCTAGAAATGAAGAATTGGGATTTTAAAAAGTGACTATCAGCCAGTGCAGTGCTGTAATCCTAGCACTTTGGGAGGCTGAGGCAAGTGGATCACCTGAGATCAGGAGTTTGAGACCAGCCTGGCCAACATGGTAAAATCCTGTCTCTACTAAAAATACAAAAATTAGTAGGGCATGGTGGCACGTGCCTGTAGTCCCAGTTACTTGGGAGGCTGAGGCATGAGAATCACTTCAACCCAGGAGGCGGAGGTTGCAGTGAGCCGATACTGTACCACTGCACTCCAGCCTGGGAGACAGTAAGACTGTCAAAAACAAACAAACAAACAAACAGCTGCAAACACTCTGAATGCAGATAAAAAGAGTGCTCAGTTATTTATTTTTTTTTAAGTTATAAAAACAACACTACACAAGTAAGTAGTAGCTTATCAGGTTAAGGAACTACATTACATGAGACCAGGTGATTTCTCTTACAGCTGCCACACTCTTAGAGCATTACACTGTCTACCACTGTAGAAATACACACAAAATGAGCCTAACACGTGGCTTCTAAGATGTGGAAAGTCCTGGCTTCTTTATTGGGTTCATTCAAATGTCACCTGAAATCAATCTACAATCAACAGGTAAAAGTACAAGATAAACAGGAAATAAGCAATCCTTCCACCTCAGTCTCCTCAATAACTGGTACTATTGGCATGTGCCACCATGCCCAGCTATTTTTTAATTTTTTGTCGAGATGAGATCTCACTATGTTGCCCAGGGTGATTTCAAACTCCTGGCCTCAAGTGATCCTCCCGCTTCGGCCTCCCAAAGTGCTAGGATTACAGGCATGAGTCACCATGCCTTTCCTGAATTTGTTAAAACAAACTTTTTTTTTTTTTACATTTCCATAATTACTAAATAAGAGAAAAGATTTAAGACTAGTTATAAGAAACACAGGTTGGAGAGAGATGAGAGGGAAAAAAGGAACACAGACTGAGAGAAACAAACGTACTCTGAATGTAATATTCCTCACATATCCAGCCTGCTTCTCTCAAAGCAGTCCTCCAACTCAGCTCCATTATTTGCTTTTTCTATTGCAACTGGGCTTATCACCACATACCCATAGCTGCCTTTCAACTATTATAATAATTGGTATGCTGCTTTCCACCTATCCTTCCTCCAATCAATTCAGCTGCCTGAGTGTAGATTCCATCATAGTATTCACCTGCGTAAAACCATTTCTCACTTTGGCTGGGTGCAGTAGCTCACGCCTGTAATCCCAGCACTTTGGGAGGCCAAGGCAGGTGTATTGCTTGAGCTCAGGAGTTTGAAACCAGCCTGAGTAACATGGTGAAACCCTGTCTCTACAAGAAATATAAAAATTAGCTGGGCATAGTGGTATGTACCTGTAGTCCCAGCTACTTGAAAGTAGACATTCAAATAGCACTTGATTAATATTGACACAGGCCCACTTTATTCAAATGACAATGAATTACAGAATCAATTTTAACAGATGTTTTATAGAAGTATTTATATGGTCTATATAATTTCAATTGTTTTCCCACTTCAAGCCCTCTGTGAAACAACTCATAAATTCTAAATTAATAATATCTATTTCTTATAAAAATGATTTTAAAATTCTTCCATCTTCTTACCTACTGGATTTTTGTTCTCTTACCTCTTTCCTAAACCTATCAAGGTTCATCTGAATTACCCTGGCTTCTTTAAATATTCTTCCTAGCTGAACTAACCATGAAAGAGAAACCCTGGATCCTAGTTCTAGCTCTGTCACTAAACAAAAATCTTAGATAAACCTACAAAGTCTACTTTTCGTATTTTCATGTGTAAGATCCTTTCTAGCTCTAAATTCTACACTACTCCCTTCTAAAATCCTCCATTAAAAACAAAACAAAACAAAACAAACCCCCCAAAAACCCCTCCATTTCTAGTCACATCTGACCTGCTTTTCCAAGCAATAAACTTCAGGTATACTTATTTTGACTAACATTTAAAATCTGACAAGCTAATCTGTAGCTTCTAAGAATTACCAGCAGGAAGGACATGCCTTACTTGAGCTTCCTCTCACTAGTCATCCCCCACCTGCCTCCATTCACAGCTCCTAAGAATCTCCAACAGAATACCCAGCTAACTCGAATAAAGTTTTATATATCTGTTTCCTTTGTACTTGTTAGCATTCTCAATTTATAACGTTTATTATAACAGCGTCTATAAGACCAATTTATCTTTTTCTGTGGTGCCACTACTCAAAACTGTTCAATAGCACCTTACCTTCTCTTGATCCCAAAGCCTTGGATTTTTTAAAAAATAAACATGAAGTGTACTGTCTCTTGATGAATACCTGCATGTGCTTTCTCCTGTGGCCAGGGTGGCTTGATCACCATTCCTCTTTTGCATCTTGTACAAAACCAGTAACATATCTATCTGTACCTGTAACTACTGCCAGTCTTCAAGAGCAGAAGAGCCATCTTGCAAAGATCCTCTCTCCAAAAAACCTGTGAATCAATCAAGTGGCCAACACACCATGTGTTGAGAATCTTAGGGAACCTAATGAGATGAATGCACCGTCACGTTAATTTAACCTGAACCTCTCAATCATCTCTGGGTCTTTTTCTCTTAAAAAAAAAAAAAAAAAAAAAAGTTCCCATCTTCTGCATAGTTTAGTGAAGAGAATGTCCCTAAAGTATTTAACCTTAGATGCATCAAATTTTACAATTACCTTCCTTTATTCACTTTTGTGCAACTGCAATTTATATGACATAACACTCCACAAAACAAATCAAAAAATGTATTAAGATGTTTGCACTATGTCCACTTTTTTTTCAGAAAACTACCTTCAGACTATTAAGTTATACTAGGCAATGCTTTCCACATATAACAAAGAAACATGCTTTAACAGTGATTTAAAATTTTAAACAAGTGTGTTTGTGCTATGGTTTGAATATGCCCTACAAAAAGCATAGGATGAAAACAATCCTAATGCAACACTGTTGGGAGGCAGGGTCTAATGGAAGGTGAGGCTGCAAGTTCAATCACCTGCTTTCGCTTGCCCTCTCTTTGACCTTCCACCATGAGCTGACTCAGCAAGAAGGCCTTCAACAAATGCCAATACCTTGACAGTGAACTTCCCAACCTCCAGAACTATGAGAAAGAAATTTTTCTTTATAAATTACCTTGTCTGTGATATTCTATTATAGCAACACCAAACTACGACAGTTTTTTATGTATAATTCTGCTCAAAAACCTTTAAATCTTTCGGACTCTTTCATCTTCAAGAAGGTACAGTAAAAATGTGAATAATGCCAAGAACTCTAACTTAGATCTTGAAAAATAGATAAGCTGGAGTTTGTGTGTGGGGAGGGATTCTGTCTAGAGTCACAAACAATCTTAATGAGAAATATAAAGTATCTTTTAAAAACTCTGCTTCAGAAACATGGCTTTTTGGTTTTAGACAATGTGTCTAAAGGATAAGCACAAGAGATGAACATAACCAAAAATAAACTGGGCTAATTAAAATAATAAAAGCTAAAACAAAATGAACTTTGGAGATTAGTGCAGAATATAACAAAAGTGGCTTTTTAACTATGGGCAAAATAAGAAGATGGACAAAATAGGCTTACCAGCAGTTTTAACTCTTATTTCTGTTCTAATTCAGCCAACAGGGGAAAAAACATTAAGATTTATCAGATACTATGTCCTTGAACAAACTAGCTAGCTAGCTAAATTCTTACTAAACCCTCAAGACAATCCTTTGAAGTTCTATCATGCCCACTTTATAAATGAGCAAACAGACTCAGAGAGGTTAACTTGTTTTAGTCATATAACTAGTAGGTGGCAGATCCAGAATAAGAATCGAAATTATGGTCTCGATTCTTATTCTTATGGTCTCAGCGGCTGGGCCCCCGGGGGCGGCCAGGTCAGGCTCCGGACAACTGTGCTGCCTGCGGAGGATGGTGAGCAGTGCGGCCGGGCGGCAGGCAACGCCAGCTTCAGCAAGAGGATCCAGAGGAGCATATCCCAGAAGGTGAAGATCGAGCTGGATATGAGCGCAGGCATCTTTACATATGTGATTATCATAAAAACTTAATTCAGAATATTCGAAACAGAAGAAAAAGGGAGTGATGACGATGGAGGTGATTCACCTGTTCAAGATATTGATACCCCAGAGGTTGATTTATACCAATTACAAGTAAATACACTTAGGAGATACAAAAGACACTTAAAGCCAGCAACCAACCAGGACTTAATAAAGCACAACTTGTTGAGATAGTTGGTTGCCACTTTAGGTCTATTCCAGTGAGTGAAAAAGACATCTTAACATATTTCATCTAATCAGTGAAGAATGACAAGAACAAATCAGATCTCAAGGTTGACAGTGGTGTTCATTAGAAGATGTGGAATTGAGACTAAAAACTTGGATGTTAACACTGTTTACTGCTTTTTCACATGTAGAAATGTTCTTTGTGTATTTTTTCTACAAAGGAATTTTCTCTGATTTAATTTTGTTTCTGACTCTAATAATTAGTTGGAAACTGATGTAAAATGCGCTTTCCTAAATTAAAAACTATTTTAAATAAAGGTTACTACTATTAAAAAAAGAAAACAAAAACAAATACACACACACACACACACACACACGACTCATGATGCAACAGTACTGTGGCAAGACCGTTAAATACAGTCAGGAAATCAGCTCTCTCACTGACAAACAAGACAATAGTCAAGTCCATTAACCTGCTTTTGTCACAGTATCCACACCTGTACAATAAGTAGAATGACACCTGCAACACACAGGTAATTCTCAGAGTACTCAAGAGATAAGGCATGTAAAAGTGATACATGTATGTAGGTAGGTTATCACCATTATTAGAAAAATGTTAACAGCATTTGGATACTTTAAATGTTAGTAAAACATTTTTTAGTCTCCTTTCCTGAAGGAGTTCACAATCTAATTTCAGAGAGACAAATACACAGCAAACCCTGGGGAACAATTATAAGGTAATGCAGAAGCAAGCCCAGAAAGCAATGCACAAATTACAAACACAAATTAAAGAGCAAGGAGAGAAAGAACAATAATTTCACTGGTGTATCTTTCTATCACACTTCTCTTAGGTCATCAATTGTGTATATTCTATCCTTTTCTTCTCTCTACCAGCAAAATTGAAAATAATGAAACATGAACCCCACCTAATTGAAATATTAAGACTGTTTTTAGTTACTAAGATGCAAATTTGAAGAAAAACCAAACACAGTGACATCCTGAATTTGTAGTGCTGAGATAACCAAATCAATCAACCTTAAATAGTTCTGCTTAATGACATAACTACTTATCAAATGAACACCTTGTCAATGAAAAGGGTACCTTTATACCTAACGAAAAGACTGTCTTGCTTGAGGTACAAATGCTAGGTTTCATAATACCAAACTATAACAAAATTAGTTAAGCGACCTTCAAAAGTAAGCACTGTAATATGACAATAGAGACCGATCATAAGTAAAACAGTTGGGTTTCACTTTCATTCATATAACTACTAGGAACCTTTGATATCATTCACTCTGTTCCTCATTTTTTTCTACCAGCCAAAATTACCTTTTAAAACATTAAACTACTGAAATTCTCTAATGTAATGTAATTTCAGTACATAGCCTCTATCAAATTCTTACTCAAATTCTGAAATCACAAAAATTCACAAAAATAAATCATACCAAACACTGACACTAACAACCTAATGACAAAATCTAGGTGAAAATTATATTAATTACAAGGTAGACAGAAAGGTCAAGATTAAGAAAAATTACCTAAACTCTGCTTCAGGAAAATTCCTATCTGAAAGCTCACAGATCTAAGGCTCATCCCAAAGGAAGAACCAAATAGCTGGTCAGCTTCAGTGAAGTAAGGTACTCTCCATGCTCCCATTCCCAACTTTCTATATCCTGACAGAGGATGTGTTAAAAAGAAAGAAAACACCAAGGCTGGGCAAGGTGACTCCTGCCTGTACTCTTGGCACTTTGGAAGGCTGAGGCAGGACTGCTTGAGCCCAGGAGTTCAAGACCAGTTTTGCCAACATGGAGAAACCTCCTCTCTTACAAAAAATTACAAAAATTGGCCAGGCATGTAGTGCCTGCCTGTAGTTCCAGCTACTTGGGAGGCTGAGGTGGGAGAATGACTTGAGCCTGGGCAGTTGAGGCCACAGTGAGCAATGACTGCACCACTGCACTCCAGCCTGGGTGACAGAGTGAGACCCAGTCTCAAAAAAAGAAAAAGAAAACATCAACAGAATAAGTAGCAAGGGTGTGTCAGGGTATCAGGGCAGCAGGAAAAGGACTAGCAGTAGCACAGAGAATTCTGGAAATTTATAGTCCCATCCGTAGAGGCATGGAGGCCAGGCCGAAAAGTTACTGATGGCGCAGTGTATTCAAAACTTAAGTTTTACCCTCAACAACTTAAAGTAACATACCTCAAAATAGTAAGAGCCATCTATGACAAACCCATAACCAACATCATACTGAATGGGCAAAAGTTGAAAGCATTCCTCCTAAGAACTGGAACAAAACAAGGATGTCTACTGTCTCACCACTCCTATTCAACATAATACTGAAAGTCCTAGGCAGAACAATCAGGCGAGAGAAAGAAATAAAAGTCATCTAAATGGGAAAAGAGGAAATCAAATTATCTGTCTTTGTTGATTATTTCTTTTTTTTTTTTGAGACAATCTTACTCTGTTACCCAGGCTGGAATGCAGTGGCATGATCCTGGCTCACCGCAGCCTCTGTCTCTTGGGTTCAAGCGATTCTCTTGCCTCAACCTCCCGAGTAGCTGGGATTACAGGCATGCATCACCATGCCCAGCTAATTTTTGTATTTTTATTTTTAGTACAGACAAGGTTTCACCATGTTGCCCAGGCTGGTCTCAAACTCCTGAGTTCAAGTGATCCTCCCACTTTGGTCTCCCAAAGTGTGGAGATTACAGGCGTAAGCCACAGCGACCAGTCTACTGTTGATGTATAATTCTATACCTAGAAAACCCTACAGATTCTGTCAAAAGGCTCACAAATCAGATAAATTACTTCAGTCAAGTTTCAGCATATGAAAATCAGTAGCACCAGTTGTGATGGCATGGACTTTGTAGTCCTTATACTCCACGGGTGAGGCCAAAGGATCAACTGAGCCCAGGTGTTAAGGCTGCAGTAAGCTGTGATTGCACCACTTAACTAATTTCGTTATAGTTTCACATTATGAAACCTAGCAACTCCAGCCTGGGCAACAGAACATGACCCTGTCTCAAAAAAAAAAAAAAAAAAAAAAAAAAAAAAAATTAGTAGCATTTCTATACAACAATAACGTTCAAGCGGAAAAAACAAATAAAAAATGCAATCCCATTTATAACCACAAAAGACATAAAATACCTAGGAATACATCTAATCAAGGAGATGGAAGACTCTACAAGGAGAACTACAAAACACTGCTGAAAGAAATCATAGATGACACAAATGGAAAAACATTCCATGCTCATGGATTCTAAGTGTCAACATCATTAAAATGTCCAGACTGCCCAAAGGAATCTTAAAGACTCAGCACAATTCTTATCAACTTACCAACCTCATTTTTCATGGAATTAGAAAAAACTATTATAAAATTCATATAGAACTAAGAAAGAGCCCAAACTGCCAAAGCAATCCTATACTACAATGCTACAGTAACCAAAACATGGTACTGGTATAAAAATAGACACATAGAACAATGGAACAGAACAGAGAACCCAGAAATAAAGCCACACACCTACAACCAACAATGGGGAAAGGACCTCCTAATCAATAAATGATGCTGGGGAAACTGGCTAATCATATGCAAAGAATGAAACTGGACCCCTACCTCTCACCATATACCAAAATCAACTCAAGATGGATTAAAGACTTAAATGTAAGACCTCAAACTATAAAAATCTTAGAAGAAAACCTAGGAAATACTCTTCTGGACATTGGCCTAGGCAAAGAATTTATGACTAAATCCTCAAAAGCAACTGTAACAAAAACAAAAATCGACAAGTGGGACCTAATTAAACTGAAGAGCTTCTGCACAGCAAAAGAAACTATCAACAGAGTAAACAGACAACGTACAGAATGGGAGAAAATATTTGCAAACTATGGATCCGACGAAGGACTAATATGCAGAATCTACAAGGAAGTTAAATCAACAGGAAAAAAACAAATAACAAGCAAAGGACAGGAACACACACTTCTCAAAAGAAGACATATGAGCAGCCAACAAACATGAAAAAAATTCTCATCACTAATCATCAGAGAACTGCTAATTAAAAACACAATGAGATACCATCTCACAACAATCAGAATGACTCCTATTTGAAAGTCAAAAAATAACAAATGTAGGTGAGGATGAAGAAAAAAAGGTAACACCTAATACACCATGTCCTTTCCCTATCGTTTTATTTTTGTTGACTTTGTTGAAGATCAGTTAGTTGTAAGCGTGTGGCTTTATTTTTGGGTTCTCTATTTCTCCCCTTGGTGGGACTGCAAATTACTTCAGCCCACGCGAAAAGCAGAAACTTCTCAAAGAACTAAATCAGAATTACCATTTGACTCAGCAATCCCATTACTGAGCATATACCCAAAGGAAAATAAATTATTCTACTAAAAAGACATCTGTATTAGTATGTTTACTGCAGCACTAATCACAATAGCAAAGACATAGAATAAACTTAGTTGCCCATCAATGGTGGATTGGATAAAGAATATGTGGTACATATATACCACGGAATACTAAGCAAAGATTAAAAAGAAAAAGAAAAAGAAAAAGAAATCATGTCCTTTGCAGCAATACAAACATAGCTGTAGGCCATTATTCTAAGTGAATTAATGCAGAAACAGAACCAAATATCATATTCTCACTTATAAATCAGAGCTAAACATTGAGTACACACAAACATAAAGATAGAAACAAAACAGACATTGAAGCCTCCAAAAAAGGGGAGGGAAGGAAGAGGGTAAGGGTTGAAAAATTATTTACTGGACACTATGTTCACTATTTGGGTTTAATAGAAGCTCAAACCTTGGCATCACACAATATACCCATGTAACAAACCTGCACATGTAGCCCCTGTATCTAAATTTTTTTAAAAAATTAATTCAGGGTATATTAAAGTACAGAAATACAGAACAGTATTTCATGTTTAAAAATGAAACAATATGCCAAAAAGAATTACAGGCAACATTTTTCTGATCTTAGGGTAAGGAAAGCCTTTCAAGGAGAAAAAGTATCCTAAAAGAAAATTGTTGGCCGGGGGCGGTGGCTCAAGCCTGTAATCCCAGCACTTTGGGAGGCCGAGATGGGCGGATCACGAGGTCAGGAGATCGAGACCATCCTGGCTAACACCGTGAAACCCCGTCTCTAATAAAAAATACAAAAAACTAGCCGGGCGATGTGTCGGGCGCCTGTAGTCCCGGCTACTCGGGAGGCTGAGGCAGGAGAATGGCGTAAACCTGGGAGGCGGAGCTTGCAGTGAGCTGAGATCCGGCCACTGCACTCCAGCCCGGGCGACAGAGCGAGACTCCGTCTCAAAAAAAAAAAAAAAAAAAGGAAATTGTTGGTATCTCTGACTGCATATCAATTAAAAAATATCTGTAGCACAAAAAGTACCATAAATTGAATTCAAAGGCAGATAGGAAAAAGATATTCAAAATACATTGCACAAGATGAATAGTGTTAGTATATAATTTTTCTTTTTTCTTTTTTGAGACAGTCTCTCTGTGTCTCCCAGGCTGGAGTACAGTGGCATGATCGTGGCTCACTGCAGCCTCCACATTTTGGGTTCAAGTGATTCTGGTGCCTCAGCCTTCAGAGTATCTGGGATTACAGGTATGCACCACCATGCTCAGCTGATTTTTTTTTTTTTTTTTTGTAAAGATAGAGTCTCATTCCATCACCCAGGCTGGAGTGCAGTGGTGTGATCTTGACGCACTGGGCGTCTCCTGGGTTCAAGCGATTCTCATATCTCAGCCTCCCAAGTAGTTAGGATTACAGGTGTGTGCCACCACACCCAGTTAATTTTGTGCTTTTAGTAGAGAAGGGGTTTCACCACGTTGGTCAGGTTGGTCTCAAACTCCTGACCTCAAGTGATCCACCCGCCTTGGCCTCCCAAAGTGCTGGGATTATAGGCGTCAGCCACCGCCCCAGCCTAATTTTTGTATTTTTAGTAGAGATAGGGTTTGTCATATTAGACAGGCTGGTCTCAAATACCTGATCTCAAGGGATCCACCCTCCTCAGCCTCCCAAAGTGCTAGGATTACAAGCATGAGCCACTGCACCTGGCATATAAATGTTTTAACTAAAACGAAAAGAATAAACGCCTCAATTTTTAAAGAGGCAATAGTTATGACCAGCCAAATCACAGAAAAAGCCATGTATCAGAACACATTTAATAATAAATTTAGACTCACTAATAATAAAAGAAACACAAAGTAACTATAGGCCTCTATTTTTCACTTACCACAAATGTTTTTATTAGTAGTATCAGTACTATTATAACACCAAATGCTGGTTTGATGGTTTCATGGTGTATAATTATCTCCGAACACATCAAGTTGTATATGCTAAATATACAGCTCTGTCTGGGCAGAGTCGCTCATGCCTGTAATTCCAGCACTTTGGGAGGATGAGGTTGGCAGATCACCTGAGTTCATGACCACCCTGGCCAGCATGGTGAAACCCCGTCTTTACTAAAAATACAAAAATTAGGCGGGCATGGTGGCATACGCTTGTAGTCCCAGCTACTCAGGAAATTGAGGCGCGAGAATCACTTGAACCTGGGAAGGAGAGGTTGCAGTGAGCCAGGATTATGCCACTGCACTCCAGCCTGGGTAACAGAGTGAGACTCTGTCTTAAAAAAATAAATAAATAGGCTGGGCACAGTGGTTCATGCTTCTAATCCCAGCCCTTTGGGAGGCCAAGGCAGGCAGATCATGAGGTCAGGAGATTCAGACCAGCCTGACCAACACAGTGAAACCCCATCTCTACTAAAAATACAAAAATTAGCCAGGCGTGGTGGCACGTGCCTGTAGTCCCAGCTACTTGGGAGGCTGAGGCAGGAGAATCACTTGAACCCGGGAGGCAGAGGTTGCAGTGAGCCGAGATCATGCCACTGCACTCCAGCCTGGGTGACAGAGCTAGACTCTGTCTCAAAAACAAGAATAAAAAACATAAACAAAAAATAAATATCTACAGGTTTTATACACCAATCATACCAAACACCAAATGCTGTCAGTTGTAGGAACAGTATAAACTGGTACAACTTCTTCAGAAAACACTTTAATAATATCTACAAATAGCTTAAACAATGTCCATACAACTTGTCTCAATGGAGAAGAGTTTCTTTTTTTTTTTTTTTTTTTGAGACAGAGTCTTGCTCTGTTACCCAGACTGGAGTGCAGTGGTGTGATCTTGGCTCACTGCAACCTCTGCCTTCCAGATTCAAACGATTCTCCTGCCTCAGCCTCCCAAGTGGCTGGGACTACAGTCGTGTGCCACCACACCCGGGTAACTGTATTTTTAGTAGAGATGTGGTTTCACCATGTTGGCTAGGCTGGCCTTGAACTCTTGACTTGAGGTGATCCACCCACCTCCCAAAGTGCTGGGATTATAGGCATGGGCCACCACCCCTAGACGGAGAAGTTTTTTAAATGCACTGCTTTTATAGAATAAAATGCTACGAAGTTATTGGATGACAGGATTTTCTTTTTTTTTTTTTTTTGAGACGGAGTCTCGCTCTGTCGCCCAGGCTGGAGTGCAGTGGCCGGATCTCGGCTCACTGAAAGCTCCGCCTCCCGGGTTTACGCCATTCTCCTGCCTCAGCCTCCTCAGTAGCTGGGACTACAGGCGCCCGCCACCGCGCCCGCCACCACGCCCGGCGAGTTTTTTGTATTTTTTTTTTAGTAGAGACGGGGTTTCACCGTGTTAGCCACGATGGTCTCGATCTCCTGACCTCGTGATCCACCCATCTCCGCCTCCTAAAGTGCTGGGATTACAGGCTTGAGCCACCGCGCCCGGCCGGATGACAGGATTTTCATCTTCTTTTATACGTATCTGTATCTTCCAAATTTTTACATTCTAAATTTTTATAACAGCTACCAAGCTGAAGGAGAGGCAAACCAGGTAAAACCTACCAAAAAGAAACTGTATTGGCAACTATCAATTTATATGCATTAGGGATTTAGTAAGTGGGGGAGGGAATGTGTAGGATAGGTTATTACAAGGCCAACAACAGTGGACTACGACAGGGTGTGCTCATTTTTTAATATTAACTGATGACAGCTACTATTCTGGGCCTTAGAGATACAATCTAAAGCAAAACAGACAAAAATCTATGCCTTTTTGGCACCAGCAACATTCTAATGAAGGTACAGTTAGTTAATACCTAAAGCTGTTTCTGTTGTCTTGCTTGAGAAAGGAGAAAAAAGAAAAAAAAAAAACCTGAGGGACTATGGAGAAAATGTCACAAAACAAAAAAGCAGTAGTTCAGGTCTGTAATCCCAGCTGTTTGGGAGGTAGTGGAGGGAGGATCATGAGGCCTGGAGTTTGAAACCAGCCTCAGCAACACAGTGAGACTCCAGTGTCTACAAAAAGTTCAAAAAATTAGCCAGGTGTAGTGGTATATACCTGTAGTCCTAGTTACTGGGGAGGATGAGGCAAGAGGATTGCTTGAGCCCAGGACTTACAGCAAGACCTCTGTCACTTTAAAAAAAAAAAAAAAGCAGAAACAGTAATCAAAGATTCAAAATAAGCACCTACATCCAAAAACATTCTGCAACAGGCAGAAGAAAAGGATGATAAAAGAGATGCGGAAGAACTACAAGGAAACTCAAAACCAAAAAGCAGATTTAAAACATATTTTGGGGCCCTTGCAATTAGGGCCATTAGAATGGCCACTATTAAGAGAACAGAAAGTTACAAGCATTGGTGATTCAGAGAGATTGAAACCCTTATACATTGTTGGTGGGAATATAAAATGGTACAGCCATTATGAAAAACAATATGGAGCCAGGCGCGGTGGCTCATGCCTGTAATCCCAGCACTTTGGGAGGCCGAGGTGGGCGGATCACGAGGTCAGGAGATCGAGACCATCCTGGCGAACACGGTGAAACCCCGTCTCTACTAAAAATATGAAAAAAAAAAAAAATTAGCCAAGCGTGGTGGCGGACACCTGTAGTCCCAGCTACTCGGGAGGGTGAGGCAGGAGAATGGCGTGAACCCAGGAGGCAGAGCTTGCAGTGAGCCGAGATTGCGCCACTGCACTCCAGAATGGGCGACAGAGCGAGACTCCATCTCAAAAAAAAAAGAAAAACAATACGGAGGTTCCTGGAAAATGGAATTACCATATAACCCAGCAATCCCACTTCTGTGTATATATTCAAAATAATTCAAAGCAGGATCTTGAAGATACATTTGCACACCATGTTGATCACAGTATTATTCACAATAATCAAGAGGTGGAAGCAACCCAGATGCCCATCAATGAATGGATAAACAAAGTGTGGTATATAGATTTGAATGGACTATTGTGCTGCCTTAAAAAAGGAAATCCTGTCGTTTGCTGTAACATGGATGAAACTCGAGGACATTATATTAAGCAAAATAAGCCAGTGCCAAAAGGACAAATACTGTATGATTCCACTCATAAAGTGGTCCAAATAATAAAAAGTGAGAGTAGAAAAGTGGTTGCCAAGGGCTGGGAGGAAGGAGAGAGGGAGAATTAATGTTTAGTGGATACAGAGTTTAGGTGTTGCAAGATGAAAAAATTCTAAAACTCTGTTGCACAATAATACAAATATGCTTAACACTAATGAACTGTGCACGCAGAAGAGATTAAAATAATAAATTTAATGTTATGCGTTTTTTACCAAAGTTTTCTTAAAAAACCTATCGAGGCCTTAAAGAGAAAAAGTAATGTGGTAGAAAAAATTAAAATTACAGATCTGAATAGTATCATTATAGATGAATCTTAATAGACAGATCAAAGCTTTTTTCCTATAGAAAATACCTTATCTCTGCAGCCCACAAAACATTCACAAAAACTGACCATGTTTGTTAGGTCACAAAGAAAACCCAATAAGCAGAAACAGTAAACGTCATTCTCTGATTATAGTGGAACAAAATAGAAAAATTTTAAAAACTCAACCTGTCAGACCTCTGGGTCCAAGCTAAGCCATCATATCCCCTGTGACCTGCATGTATACATCCAGATGGCCTGAAGCAACTGAAGATCTACAGAAGAAGTGAAAATAGCCTTAACTGATGACATTCCACCATTGTGATTTGTTTCCGCCCCACCCTGATCAATGTACTTTGTAATCTCCCCCACTCTTAAGAAGGTTCTTTGTAATTCTCCCCACCCTTGAGAATGTACTTTGTGAGATCTACCCACTGCCGGCAAAACATTGCTCCTAACTCCACCGCCTATCCCCAAACCTGTAAGAATTAATGATAATCCCACCACCCTTTGCTGACTCTCTTTTCGGACTCAGCCTGCCTGCACCCAGGTGAAATAAACAGCCTTGTTGCTCACACAAAGCCTGTTTGGTGGTCTCTTCACATGGATGCGTGTGACACAACCCACCTTATGATCTTCCAGTAGGAGTATTAACTAATTCAACTATGTCAATATTTAAAATGTTATACCTTTTGTATTAACATTTTGCTTTTATACATTTATTTTATGGAAACAATTGGACAAGTACACCATATTCATCTTGGCAAAGAAATTTTGTAAAAAAAATTGGGCCAACATAAATGTTAACCAATAAATATTATGCCTGTTGATGCAAATCTGTATTTACTGACATGAAAACATAAGTGAGGGTGAGAGGCAAATTTTTTAAAAAGCATACAACTATGAATTATGTAAAATTATTTCATATAGTACGTGCCTATATAGAATCATTTTGAAGAAGACTATATAGACACATACTACTGTATTATACAGGATTTTTAACTGTCTTCCTTTTACTTATTTTTATAACTAAAATGTATTATTTTCATAACCAGCTATTTTCACGTTTTTTAAAGCTGAGAGGAAAGTTTCAAAGGCTTATTTAACAAATATCTCATCATAGCATTAAACACTATTAATAATGAGGCCGGGTGCGGTGGTTCACGCCTGTAATCCCGGCACTTTGGGAGGCCAAAGCAGGCGGATCACGAGGTCAGGACATTGAGACCATTCTGGCTAACACGGTGAAACCCCATCTCTACTAAAAATACAAAAAATTAGCCGGGCGTGGTGGCGGGCGCCTGTAGACCCAGCTACTCGGGAGGGTGAGGCAGGAGAATGGAGTGAACCCAGCAGGCGGAGCTTGCAGTGAGCCAAGACCACACCACTGCACTCCAGCCTGGGAGACAGAGGGGAGACTCCGTCTTAAAAAAAAAAAAAAAAAAAAAAGACAATAATGAAAATAACAATAATAAGCAATTAATTGATAAACAGCAACATATAAACTGAGCTAGGTGTTTTAAACTGATCAGGGGACTTCAGCTTTCCTCATTTCCTGTCCCCACCCCCATATGATAAATCAGGCTTCATTTGCATATGCTCTTCCCTTAGTTTGTAAAGCTTCTTCTCCGTATCTCTTGGTGGAGTTCTCTCTAACCTTTGAGGTGAATGACAAGTAGCCAAAAAAAAAAAAAAAAGATTTCCAAGTGGCATTAAAAAAAAAAAAAAAGGCATAAACAAAAATTTAAAATATGTCCCCATCACTACAGGACTTGATTTATCAGCAGTTCATGCTAAAACCTACGCAACAAAATTTTTTCCTCACCAATTCCAGGCTGCTTGTCAATATTCCTTCCCTCCCACCAAAAACATTCATAGAACTCATTTATTTTAATTATCATTCCAGTGAATGGTGTAGCGTCACCACAGAACTCAGGAATCATCTTTGACATCTCTCACTTCATGCCACCTCTTTTTCCCCACAAACATATAATTCATCATTAAGAGCTGTTAAATTTACCACATAAAGATCTTTCAAATACGTCTCTTTCTATTTCTACCACCTCCTTTCTTTTCCAAGTTCCATCATCTCTTGCCTGGACAACTCCAAAAGCCACCCTAAATGGTTTCCCATCTATTCTTTGACTCCTGGAATGTCTTTTCCACAAGGAAACCAAATGGTCTTTGTTAAGCATGGCCTGCCAGACCCTCAAGCTCTTAACGGCACCTTCTTTTAGGTCTCTGAGGTCAGTAGGCTTAGGCTTCTCTGGTGAAACTGTGGTCTTTCCTACTATAAGAACACTGCACGTGTTACTCCCATTGCCTGGAAAGTTCTCGCCAAATAAATCCTATCCTTCGAATCTCAGTTCAAAGTTCATTTCCTCACGGAAACCTTCCCTGATCCCGACTAGCTATCTCTCATACCACCACATACATAATCTTTATTCACAGCACTTAACACAAATTGAATTTTATGTGTGTGGTCAGTACATGGATTAATGGCTGCATCTGCTCTTGCTGTGAAGTCCATGAGAGTACTGAATTGAATTCTCTGCAGGAAGCAAAGTGCCTGCACAGAGTAAGTGCTCCAATATCTGTTGAATATGCAAATATCAAGTCTACAGTAAAGTAAGCAACATGATCTCTGTAACTCACAATTTCTCCAATTCAGCATTTTACTACTAATCTTGATGAGTATCAACATCCAAATCAGCCTTTGGTCTTTATTTTCTTGCTGTCATACTATGAAAGCCAAGGCTGAGTAGTTGTAAATTTAAATAAAAATCTGTTTTTGTAACAGTTTTTCATTTACCTCTTAAAACTATATTTAGAAGTTGGCTGTCCTAAAATTACAGCAGTAGATTCTCAAATTAACAAAACTTTGAAAATCCTGCCATATTCTACTTATGTTTTGAAATCTCAATTTCATTTAATCTACTATTCTCAGCAAATCAATTGTCAAATGTTCAAGTAAATATTAACTGTAATGGGTTGTAGCCAATAATCTCTTTAAACTGCAACTAATTCAATGATAAAGATTTGATTACATGTTAAATCACAGCTACTTGTGAGGCTGAGGCAGGAGAATCGCTTGAGCCGGGGAGGCAGAGGTTGCAGTGAGCTGAAATCCAACCACTGCACTCCAGCCTGGGCGATAGAGCAACACTCTGTCTCAAAAACAACGGAATTTTAAGCTCTGATTAGAGAACTTCCTTTTTCTATGTTAAATGTTAAATGTCCAAATAAGTGGAATAAATTTTTTCCAAGTATGAAGCCAATATAATCAAAAGTTTATCTAATTATATTGCTCAATCGATATAATAAACCAAAGACTCAGATACACAAGTAATACTATGCCAGTCTGATAGGTTCTTGAGATGGTCACATCTTTAGCATATTTAGTTCCTGGCATACATCAGGTATTACACACAGCCTGGGCAACATGGCAAGACCAGGTCTCTACAAAAAACACGAAAATTCCGGGCGTGGTGGTGCGCATCTGCAGTCCCAGCTACTTGGGAGGCTGTGGTGGGAGGATCATCAGAGCTCAGGAAGTCAAGGCTCTGTGATCATGCCACTGCAGTCCAGCCTGGGTGACACAGAGAGACTCTGTCTCAGAAAAAAAAAAAAAAAAAAAAAAAAGGAAGAAAGAAAGGAAAAAAAAAACGAGAATAGGTAAGTTACTCTACAAGGTTGATCTCTCAGCACTGTGTTGCTATTTTGTTGACTAACAATTGCAAAAGTGGTACAATTACCAGGTGAGATATTGAGGTATAGTTATTTTTGATAAAGTACTCATGATCAATATGAGGGGAAACAATCAGTTGAAATGAAGGTAAAATAGTTCTCTTTTGACTGTTAGCAGTGGTAATTAATGAAAAACTGCATTTTATAATGCTGACTTCAAATGGAATTTTAAAATTCTCACGTTTATCCTCAAATGTATTAGCTTCCTGTCCTTTCTCAAACAAACTTGCAAATTAATGTCAAAAGATTCTAGCAAAACCAGAAATCCAATATTCACTTTACCACAAACAGATTAATCTATGGAGGAAAAAGCAACAAACAACAAGCTAAGGTGATATGTATTTGGTGGGTCATATTAATAAAGTTATTTCCCATCTACAGATTTTAAAAAATGATCTCTGGTGGATAGTGTCAGAAAAATAAAAATAAAAATAATTTTTAAAATGGAAGTATTTTTGTTATATAACATGCTCAGGGTGACTGTAAAAGAAAATTATTAGGCTTTTGGGACAGGTCTGTACTTAAAAACAAACAAAAACAAAGTATCAAAAGTTCAAGTGAAGTACTTACTACTTTTTTTTTTTTAAGTTTATTTGAAGGACTGAATGCCCTTCCCTACGTTTGTTTACACATTTTGAAAACCTTGCTATGAATAGCGTTGGTGGAAGATACACCTGGTAAATCATTGTGACAAGTGTTCCAAAACAAGCAAATGTAAAAGTGATATTTTGGAAAAGCAAAAATGCAACCAAGAGATAAAGTAGGATACAGAAAAATTATATTAATTTGAAAACTGCAGTTTTTAAACTACTTAAATCTGTAAGTATCACAACACTTAACAATCTTTAGGTTGGTAAAATGATTACTACCTTCTAATTTAAAAATTAAGGAAAAAAGTTAATGGTTAAACCATCCTCCCATTTGCAGTATTACATGAAAGATGATATATTTCAGGCACATAGTACACCGTACAGGGAGGTTTTTTGCTTCTTTTTTTGAGACGGAGTTTCGCTATTGTTGCCCAGGCTGGAATGCAATGGCGCGATCTCGGCTCACTGCAACCTCCGCTTCCCGGGTTCTAGCGATTCTCCTGCCTCAGCCTCCCAAGTGGCTGGGATTACAGGCATGCGCCACCACACCAGGCTAATTTTTATATTTTTAGTAGAGACGCGGTTTCTCCATGTTGGTCAGGCTGGTCTCGAACTCCCGTGGTCTCGAACTCCCGACCTCAGGTGATCCGCCAGCTTCGGCCTCCCCAAGTGCTGGGATTACAGGCATGAGCCAGCGCGCCAGGCCTTGTTTGTTTTTACTCAGAAGAAATTGCAATGTTTTTAGTTTTTACTCCAAAAATAAAGTCTCACCATCTTATTTTCTAACTCAAACATCACCTTAAACTGATTTTTAAAAATTATTTTAAAGATTTGCTTGGTGTTCAGTGAGTAAGCAAAAAGCTAGTTGGAGAAGTAGAAAATCTAAACTTTAATATACTAATACATGAAGTTCTTAAAAGAAGGGTTTAAGTGAATGATGGCCAACACCAGCATTCCGATGTATCAGGACTCTGATGATTTACTAATCTGGCTATCCTGGGATGGTCAGTTTATCCTGAGAAAATGTCATCTTTGGGGGTTTAAGATTCTCATTTCTATAATTTTACAATTTTGGTGTTTTTTCCCCCAATCTTTGGAGCTTTTCAATCCCCACCCGCAACCTCCCTTACCGTATAAAAGGCATCATTGCCCTGTTCCTAACGATTAGGTTAAAAACAAAATCATTTAAAGAACACTGTCGAAAACTGCCGAGATCTTTTCTGTGAATACACAAGACAACTGAAAGGTAGAACGAGATGCCAGAGCAGGCAACTCCTGGGAGGCAGGTGAGGGGTGAATGCGAGCGAACTGTCAAAGTTTAGAAGAACAACGTGCTCCTTTTCTGACACTCTGGAAATGGCAAACAGAACCAGCATCCCCAGACCTCCCCTTCACGCCCTCCAGCTGTCAGACGCCCCATTCGCAAACTCAACAGTCCCCCCAGCAAGTCCTGGAGAAAAACGGCGTCTGTCACTCCCGGATCCTCTCCAACGACCCGAATTAACCTTCACCTAGCCAGGGAGCGAGGCCGCCCAACATACCCCGGAAAAGCAGGAAAAGTGAACTGAGTGACAAATGCTTGGCGCTCCTCCGCTGACGCGGCGCCTACTCATCCCCATCTCCGCAGGCAGTCGGGGTGGCTATGGCGTGACGCCGCCGACAGGTCCTCCGTACTAACAGGTGTCCCCCCGTCTTCGCCTTTCAGCGTTTAACCTTCTCGCGCCCTCTTTCCCCACTCCCACTGTTCTAGGAGGCAAAAATCAAGTGAGCAGTTGTACCTGGAAAAGGAGGGCGGCCTGACCGCTCTAAAAGGGCCCGCGAGAAGGCTGGCTGTGGAAGGGCGCCCGCACCGTTCTGCGAGGCCAGCGAAGATGCAGCCAGCTAGGCCGCGAAGCCGGGGCCTCGCGTACCCAGCGGCGCCGAGCACAGGCCCGGCGGGGTGGCCGGGGCCCACTGCACATACTCACCAAATCTGGAACTTGAGCAGCGGCCCCGTGGCGTACTGCATCTTTAATCTCTTGCTGGGCACGCCGCCCAGATTGGCCGAGGCCTCGCTCCGGACCATCGCCGACGCCGCCACTAGGAGAAGCAGCAGAAGCCTCATCTTAATTGAGCCAGCCGCTTCGGCCGCCCTCAGACTGAGACTGCAGCCAGCCCAAAGCCCAGGCGCGAGCTGCTCCCCACTGCGCAGGCGCGATCAGCCAAGGTCGGGGGAGGGGAGCAGTAATGCGCCTGCGCGGCCCGGCGCCTGCGCGCACTACTGGAGTGAAGAGCCGACTCGTTTCACTGTCCTGACTCACCACCATCTTGGTAGTGTGCAAGACTCTGGGACGGCATAAGAAAGGAAGAGAGGGAGCAAAGGAGCTGGTGGGGTGTCACAGGGCCCATGTATGAGGCAGATTTGAGTTCTATATCCAGTTTTGCAATTTATCCATTTATCTGCCTGAGACACTTGGAAACACCTACTTGACAGCCCTGATTCAAGTGTTGGCGGATAGGAGGGAGGAGACTCCTGACCCTCAGAATGGTAATGCTGAAATTTTTGGGGTGCCCTGTTTATGGCCTTTTCTTTGATCTTACAATATTGCTTTCTCCTAAAAGAATATTAAGCATAAGTTTTAAGAAACCTTTGAACAATTCCAAACGTATATTATACAAAAATAGAGTAACTACCTTAGCAAGCTTTAACAGTTACTAACATTTTGACGTTCTTGATTTGTCTATATCTCTAAACACTTCTTCCCTTCCTGGGCATATTTGGAAGCAAATCTCAGACGTCATATCATTTCATCTCTATATATTTAAACACGGTCTCACTGTCACCCAGGCTGAAGTGCAGTAGCATGATAGCTCACTGCAGCCTCACACCCCTGGGCTCAAGCAATCCTGCCTCAGCTTCCCAAGTGGTTAGGAACACAGGCACAGGCAACTATGCCTGGCTTACAATTATTTAAGCACATATCTCTAAAAAAGAACTATTGTTTGAAAAAAAAAATGACCACAGTATCATTATCTCACCTTTAAAAAATAGTAATTGCTTAGTATTAAATAGTGTTCAAATGTCTCAATAACTACTTATTTCCTACTGTTCATTTGTTAAAATAAGAATCAAAATTAAATTTATACATTGTCATTGGTTGATGTGTCTTTTAGAACAAGTCAAAAACTTTTAAGACCAGGAACACACCAGTAATTGAACAATTTTGTTTATTATTAATTGCAGCAAGAGGGATGCTATGGTTTGAATATATCCCCCGAAAAGCATGTGTTGGAAATTTAATGCCCAATGTAACAGTGTTGGGAGATGGGGCCTATGGGAGGGGTCCACCCTCATGAATGGATTAATGCCAATTATGAAAGGACTTGAATGGATTAATGCCAATTATGAAAGGGCTTAAGGTTTCGATTTCTGTCTATTGCTCTTTCACTTTTGCACTCTCCTGCACATTTACCTTCCTCCATTGGACGACAGAACACAAAGTCCCCATAAGATGTGGAGCCCTTGATCTTGGAATTTTCAGCCTCTAGAACTGTAAGAAATAAATCTGTATCTTTATTAATTACCCAATCTCAGTTATTCTGTTATAGCAGCCCAGATGGACTAAGACAGGGGAACGCACACCACGGGAAACCATGAGAAGACTCAATAAGGAGGTGTTAGGATCTGAGGCTTGATTGGATGATTTGGAAAATGGAGCTGGGGTGCTGAGTGGTTCTTTTATCAGAGGTGTTCAATCCAGAGTGACTTCATCTTGAGTAGGGACTAAGTAAAATGAGGTGGATACCTGCTGGGCTGCATTCCCAGGAGGTTAGGCATTCTTACTCACAGGATGAGATAGGAGGTCAGCACAAGATTCAGGTCACAAAGACCCAGCTGATAAAACAAGATACAGTAAAGAAGCCAAAACCAAGATAGCGACAAAAGTGACCTCTGGTCGTCCTCACTGCTCATTATATGCTAATTATAATATATTTGCATGCTATCTCCTTTACTGCTTATTATATGCTAATTTAACACACTAGCATGCTAAAGGACACCCCCACCAGCACGGTGAAAGTTTACAAATGCCATGGCAACGTCTGGAAACTACCCTATATGATTGAAAAGGAAGAGGAACTCTTTATTCTGGGAAATTCTTGCCCTTCTCCCCAGAAAACTCTTGAATAATTCACCCCTTGTTTAGCATATAATCAAGAAATAACCATAAAAATAGCCAATCAGCAGCCCTCAGGGCTGCTCTGTATATGCAGTAGCCATACTTGTATTCCTTTACTTTCTTAATAAACTTGCTTTCACTTTACTCCATAGACTTGCCCCCAATCCTTTCTTGAGATCCAAAAACTGTCTCTTGGGGTCTGGATCAGAACCCCTTTCCAGTAAAATTAGATTTTTTTTTTTTTTTTTAAGACATAGTCTCACTCTGTCTGCCTAGGAAACCAGCCTGGGCAACATGATGAAACCCTGCCTCTACAAAAAATTTAAAAATTAGCTGGGCATGGTGGCACACACCTGTAGTCCCAGTTAGGAGACTGAGGTGGGAGGATCACCTGAGCCAGGAAGGTCGAGGCTGCAGTGAACCCTGATGGCTCCACTGCACTTCAGCCTGAGTGACAGAGTGAGACCTCGTCTCAAAAAAAAATAAGATAATGGGTGGTACAGCTAGCCATAAAATGTATTTAAAAAATTGCCCCCAGGCATCAGGGGTGGTGTGACTGAAGTTCCATACTCCTGTTTCCCTGGACCTGATAAATTTTGCATACCTTGCCAGGCACAGTGGCTCACGCCTGTGGGGAAAAGAAAGAGATCAGCCCGCTACTGTGTCTATATAGAAAGAAGTAGACATAAGAGACTCCATTTTGTTCTGTATTTGAGATGCTGTTAATCTGTGACCCTACCCCCAACCTTGTCCTTGCAAGAGACATGTGCTGTGGTAACTCAAGGTTTAATGGATTTTGGGCGTGCAGGGTGTGACTTTGTTCCTAGAAAAGCTAGGTATTGTCCAAGGTTTATCCCCATGTGATAGGATGAAACAATGTTGCTAAAAGGTTTATCTCAAGGCACAGGATTTTCCTTTAAACTTATTCATGTCACAGATCCTTGTTCTTATGTCTTACTGCTAATTTCCTCCCTAAAAATGATCCTATTGTCCTGCCACTCCCTTATCTTTAAGATGGTAAAGATAATTATCTATAAATACTAAGGGAACTCAGAGGCCGGTGCCGGCGTGGGTCCTCTGTAAGCTGAGCGCCCGTCCCCTGGGCCCCCGCTTTTCTTTCTCTATACTTTGTCTCTGTGTCTTATTTCTTTTCTCAAGTCTCTCGTTCCACCTAACGAGAAACACCCACAGGTGTGGAGGGGCAGGCCACCCCTTCAACGCCTGTAATCCCAGCACTTTGGGAGGCCGAGGCAGGCAGATCACAAGGTCAGGAGATCGAGACCATCCTGGCTAACACGGTGAAACCCCATCTCTACTAAAAATACAAAAAATTAGCCAGGCGTGGTGGCGGGCACCTATAGTCCCAGCTGCTCAGGAGGCTGAGGCAGGAGAATGGCGTGAACCCAGGAGGCAAAGCTTGCAGTGAGCCGAGATTGTGCCAGGGCACGCCAACCTGGGTGACAGAGCGAGACTCTGTCTCTAAAAAAAAAAAAAAATTTGCATACCTTATATAGCTCAGGCTACTCAGGTATTTTCCTTTCCTCGGGTTGAATTGTTAAAGCAGCAGCAGTCCCTCTTCGTGACCAAGAAAAGGAATGTTTGGTGTTTTGTGGGTAGCACAGTGACCTGTTTTTGGTCTGAGCTTAACAAAATTAAATATCTTTTTTTTTTTCCTTTTGCAATTTCTTTCATCTATATATCTCCCAACCTGCCTCTTTGTCTCTTTTTCCCTTGCGACTTATTTGCTGAAGAAACCATGTGTTTGTGGGTTTTGCTGCTGATTACAAACTCATATACCGTCCTTTTTTTTTTTTTTTTTTTTTGAGACAGGGTCTCGCTCTGTTGCCCAGGCTAGAGTGCAGTGGCGCCGTCTTGGCTCACTGCAAGCTCTACCACCTGGGCTCAAGGGATTCTCCCACCTTAGCCACCTAAGTAGCTGGAACCACCATGACCTGCCTTTTTTTTTTAAAAAAAAATAAAGATGGAGTCTCGCTATGTTGCTCAGGCTGTTCTCAAATTCTTGACCTCAAGTGATCCTCCCACCTTGGCCTCCCAAAGTTCTAGGAATACAGGCATGAGCCACCGTATCCTGCCATGGTGTACATTAATATATATCTCTGTCCTGTGTATTCTCTGTAAATTAGTAGTTACATCTAGAGGACTAGACACTTTTAAGTTTAATCCTTTTGGCAAGACTATAAAGAAGGTTTTTATCTTCATAATTTATTTTAAAAATTAGACGTAAGTACAAGAACAGACACAGAATGATTATTGCCATTTAACATAACCCTTGCAAATAACAGATGGTAAATTGGTACCAACATGATTATAAACAAAAAGCAAAACTCTGGCACTAAGATGGCATGGTAGTATTGATACTGGTGAGCTAGGGAAGATCTCGAAACGCTGGTGGGACCCTTACCCTGGTTGTTGTCCAGGCTCTTGATGCCATCTCGGGAAGGAATTCAACAAGTCAGAAAATAGTGAAAGTGGTTGGGAGTGGTAGCTCATGCCTGTAAACTCAGCACTTTGGGAGGCTGAGTGTGTCCATTTCAGTATCAAAAGTAAGAAATAAGATACCCCATACAAAAATTGATTAGCAAGCTCAATTATCTTGTGGTGGCTTCTTCATAATAAAAATATAATAATAATAATAATAATACAGTGGATACATGTTTTTCTCAGCATCTATTCCTTCTTCTGGTAATGGTACCTCAGTTTCTCTTCAGGGGACCAGCAAGACCCCATTGCACACAGTCTTGGGACTACCACTTGAGGTACTCAAAACATTCCCACCAGAGGTGTACCTGTGTCCAAAGCCAAAAGGTATTGAAGCTGATTAATTCTAATAGAAGAACCCTAAGGAAAGTTCTAGACCCCAAACTACTCTGGGTATTATCTTCTCCAGGGCCTCATTCTTCATCTTTTCCTTTTACTCTATGAGCTACCACACATTTTGTTTGCAAACCAAGAACCCTAACTTAGAGCCCTGCATCATCTTGGTTGATTCCTGAGAGGAGAACAGGGAACAGAGTGGCTCAGGAACAAAAACGGGAGGGAAGTTATTCTTATTGCATAAGTAACTTTTGCATTTTAAAATTTTGTGCTGTTGTCATGTAATACTTATTCAAAAAGTAAATCAATGTTTTAGAATTCAATGAAAAATAAAGTCCTTAACATAGAGTGTTAAAAAATTGAATTATGAAACAGTAAAGTGTTATCACATTATTATTTGTGTATTTTTTAAAGTACATAAAAAGGAAGACATGGATCAAAATGTTTTGCTTGGATATATTTCCTGTTAAACATATGTTATTTTGGTAATAAGGAAAAAAAGATAGTTGAGCATGGCGGCACGCACCTGTGGTCCCAGCTACTTGGGAGGCTGAGGTGGCAGAATTGCTTGAGCCCAGGTGTTTGAGGCCACAGTGAGCCATGACTGTACCACTGCACTCAAGCCTGGGTGACAGAGCAAGACCCCATCTTAAAAAAAATACCAAATAGGTCAGGTGCAGTAGCTCATGCCTGTAATCACAGCACTTTGGAATACTGCAGAGGGGAGGATCACTTGAGTCCAGGAGTTCAAGGCCAGCTTGGGCAACATGATGAAACCCTGTCTCTACAAAAAATACAAAAATTAGCCAGGCATGGTGGTGCACACCTGTAGTCTCAGCTACTGAGGAGGTTGAGGCAAGAGGATTGAGTCAGGGAGTTTGAAGCCGCAGTGAGCCATGATCACACCACTGCACTCCAGCCTGGGCTACAGTGCAAGACCTTGTCTTAAAAAAAAAAAGAAAAAAAAAAAAAGGCCAGGCGCGGTGGCTCATGCTTGTAATCCCAGCACTTTGGGAGGCCGAGACGGGCGGATCACGAGGTCAGGAGATCGAGACCACCCTGGCTAACATGGTGAAACCCCGTCTCTACTAAAAATACAAAAATTAGCTGGGCGAGGTGGCGGGCGCCTGTAGTCCCAGCTACACGGGAGGCTGAGGTAGGAGAATGGCGTGAACCCGGGAGGCGGAGCTTGCAGTGAGTGGAGATCGCACCACTGCACTCCTGCCTGGGCAACAGAGCGAGACTCCATCTCAAAAAAAAAAAAAAAAAAAAATAAGAAAAATTTACAAAGGAAAAATAGAGAAGTGGAAAACAAAAATCTCCTCAGTTCTTGGTGGCTCCTAACCCAGAGCCAGCAGTCTTGGTGTGATTGGCCACTACCTCTTCCTCTTCTAGGGAACAGGGGGATGTCCAGAAACAAACTAAAGAGCTGCTTATAGGTCAGAGGGAGGTGGAATTTTAGTACCTTCTATGCAGGGGTGGCATTATGGGTATGTGACCTATGCAGTCACACAGGACCCTGTAGTTGGTTTAATGCTCTGTTGTCACAGCTTTGACATTCTTAATAATTTTGAACAAAGAACTTCACATTTTCATTTTGCATTGGGCGCTGCAAATTATGAAGCTGGTCCTACTTCTATGCCCAAGGCTGATCGCTACTCTACCACCATTAATATTACCAAACTGTCCATTTGAAATTCCTTGAAAAAGTTTTTCACTGCAGTGTTTAAAATCCAAATGTCTGCCTGAACTTTGTGATCTAAATGTGTTATTTCAATCAATAAACTATGAGCCAGGCATGGTGGCTCACACCTGTAATCACAGCACTTTGGGAGCCAGAGAAGGGAGGATCACTTGAACCAAGGAGTTTAAGAGCAGCCTGAGCAACATGATGAGACCCTGTGTCTTAAAAAAAAAAAAAAAAAAAAAAGTTATTTTTTGAGACGGTCTTGCTCGTTGCCCAGGCTGGAGTGCAATGGCACGATCTCGGCTCACTGCAACCTCCGTTTCTTAGGCTGAAGTGATTTTCTTGCCTCAGCCTCCCAAATAGCTGGAATTACAGATCCGCACCACCATGCCCAGCTAATTTTTTTTGTGCTTCGTAGGAGAGAGAGAGTTTCGCCATGTTGGCCGAGCTGGTCTCCAACAGCTAGCCTCAAGTGATCCACCTCCCCCGGCCTCCCAGAATGCTGGGATTACAGGCATGAGCCACCACACCTGGTGTATAACTTTTTTTTAAATTTAATCAGGCATGGTGGCATGTACCTGTAGTTCCAGCTACTCAGGGGGCTGAGGTGGGAGAATCGCCTGAACCCAGGAGGTTGAGGCTGTACTAAGTCATGATCATGCCACTGCACTCTAGCCTGGATGACAAACTAAGACCCTGTTGCAAAAAAAAAAAAGGTGTGAATGTATTGTCTCAGATATGACTGGGGGAGTGGGAGAAGAGCCACAAGCTAGGGACTTCAGTTTCCCTAAATGGGGACCAGATGTCCCTGCTGGGAAGAGGGAAGAAGATGCAAAAACAAAACAGAGTGGGCACAAAGATTCTCTCCAGTGAAATCACAATTCTAGGATTTGCTCTTTAGCTTCAATGAACATAGTCAAACAAAACTGTGCCTGGAAGTAATTTTGCCCAATAGTGTAAAGGCAAAAACCTCTGCTTTGCCAGGCCTGAGACTCTAAAAAATACAGCTGACTTTACTTTAAAAAAGAATTTAAGTCCTAAAAGGTTTGTGGATGTATTCCCAATCATATAGTGCCTGATTTGCAACTACTTCTGGGGTAAATCCCTGGGTTACCCATTCCTGGTTATCCGTTCCTCTCACTTCAAGAGTACTTATTCCCAACTCTCCCACTCAGTCCTCAAAAAAGAAACTGAGGTGGTGTCCTGGATGATGGCTCCCACTTAATTGCAAGGTCTCTCCCTCACTGCCCCCTTTCCTTCTCTCTTTCTCTGTCCCTCTTACGTATATCTCTTTCTCCATAATGCCTTTCTCTCTTTCACTCCTCATCTCCAGTTTTTGCTTAATGATCTTAGAAAAATCTGTTTTCTTTCTTTCCCTTCCATCATTTTGTTTGTAAACGCTGGATTACTTCAGTCATGGTTAAGCTTGAGAATGGTGAATTTTATACCAGGGAAAAGAGAAGATAAGCTTATATAAAGAATCAGTATCTAAAGCACAAAAAGCATCCTTGGGAATCTCCTAAAAATTATTTTCCCATACTTTTTCCTTCATTTTAATCTGGTTTTTCTAAAATAAAAAAAGTATTCAAACTTTCAACAAGAACTTTCATTCTATTTTCTTATTTCTTATTCTGGCATTAATTTTTAAATACTACATAGTTTTTTAAAGAAAATTTTTGGGAGTTGTAGGTTCACAGCAAAATTGAGCAGAAAGTACACATTTCACACATACCCCCTGCATGTATAGCCTCCCTTACTATCAACATCCCCCACCAGAATGTGACATTTGTTATAAAGGATGAACCTGCCTTGACACATCATAATCAAAGTCCATAGGTTACATTAGGGTTCACCCTTGGTGTTGTATAGTCTATGGATTTGGAAACATGCTTAATGACACATATCCATCATTACAGCATCATACAGAATATTTTCCCTGTCCTAAAATATTTATGCTCCCCACTAATACCTGGCAGCTACTGATCTTTTCATTGTCTACATAGTTTTGTCTTTTTCAGAATATTATGTAGTTGAAACCATACAGTATGAAGCCTTTTCAGATTGGCTTCTTTCCATTAGTAATATGTAAGTTTTTTCTGTCTTTTCGTGGCTTGTTGGCGCAGTTTTTTAAATCCTAAATATATTCCATTGTCTGGATGTATCACAGTTTATTCACTCATTAAAGGACATCTTAGTTGCTTCCAAGTTTTGGCAATTATAAATAAGTTTGCTATCAATGTATGCAGGTTTTTGTGTAGACTTAAGTTTTCCACTCCTTTAGGTAAATACCAAGGAGTGACATGCTGGATTGTATGTTAAAAGTATAATAATAAACTATACTTAGTTTAGTAAGAAACTGCCAAACTGTCTTCCAAAGTGGCTGTACCATTTTGCATTCCCACCAGCAATAAATGAGAGTTCCTGTTGCTCCCAATCCTCATTAGCATTTAATGTTGTCAGTGTTTTTGGTTTTGGCCATTCTAATAGGTGTAAAGAGGTATTTGACTATTGTTTTAATTTGCATTTCCCTGATGATGTATGATGCGGAGCATCTTTTCATGTGGTTATTTTCCATCTATATATCATCTTTGGTGAGATGTCTGTTAAGGTCTTTGGCCCATTTTTTAATCAAACTTAACTTCATATATTAAACAACTTTTACATATTTTTAAATGAATTTTCAACTTTAATATATAAAGTTGTTTGCTTACTGTGGAGTTTTAAGATTTCTTTGTATATTTTCGATAATCCCTCTTTATCAGATACATCTTTTGCAAAAATTTTCTGTGGCTTCTCAGTCTCTTGAAAATTTAAGTTAAACTTTTTTTTTTTTTTAATGAGCCTATACTCAGTTTTTGCATTTAAGGGTTTCACAGGCTCACCTCAACACCAATGACAATTTACAATATTCTTTCAATGGGAAAACACAGTCCTCTTTGCAAATAGTTGACTTATAAACAAACTGTTGGAACGTGATTCATTTGCACCAATAAGAGATCACTATCACAGAACAAGTTTAGGAGGACGGTGGCAGTAAGTCTAATGGAAAAAGGCTAAAGAGGGTTAAGTTTGACAATGAGAAAAGACAGACTGGACAACAGTGTAAGATCCTGTCTCTAAATAAATAAATAAATAGCAGTAATCTAGGCTATTAAAATGGCAAGTTTTAAATGAGTGAACATATTTTCCAGTTATGTTCTAAAATTTTGAATTCCTCATTAATTTCCCTATACTCCAGATCTTTAGAACCCTCTAATGTCCATGTGAGGAACTGGTTTAGGTGAACCAAGTAAAATGCTTTTAATTTGTACATTCATGTTGTATATATATATACACATACATATGCTGGATGCAGTGACTCATGCCTGTAGTCCCAGCACTTCAGGAGGCTGAGATAGGTGGATTGCTTGAGCCCAGGAGTTTGAGACCAGCTTGGGCAACATGGCAAAATCCTGTCTCTACAAAAAATACAAAAATTAGCTGGGCATAGTGGTGCATGCCTATAGTCCCAGCTACTGGGGAGGCTGAGGTCAGGGATCACTTGGGCAGTGATCATGTCATTGCACTCCAGCCTAGGCAACAAGGCAAGACCCTGTCTCAAAATGTATACATATATTATAAAATACAAAAAACCTTTAGAAGTGTGCTTGTCTAACTTCCAATTTAAGATAACAGACTAAGCACATGCATCTGCCTCCCTCTTCTTAGGATCTGAGTGACATGACAGGAAAGTGGTATAAACAATAATTTTGTAGCAACATTGAAAAGAAAGAAGGACCAGTGGTCCAGAAACTGCAATCCTCCGGGAAAGAAGGAAGGACCAGTGGTTCAGAAACTGTATTAAAAACTCTAGAAAACAGAAAGATGGATTCATAATAACTGGTTTACTTATCATTTCCACAACATACCAGTGGTAAAATGAAGTTTGGGGCTGGCGAAGTACTAGAGAGGTTCCAAGAACAAAATGGAGCATTATAGAGGGAAGGAGTGGCCTATAAAGCAGCAGCTCAAGAACAGCCATGTGTCACATAACAGGGATAAGTTCTGAGAAATGTATCACTAGATGATTTCCTCACTGTGTGAACATAGAGTGTACTTACACAAACTTAGATGGTATAGCCTATTGCTCCTAAGCTACAAACCTGTACAGTATGTTACTGTATTGATACTCTAAGCAATGGTAAGTATTTGTCTATCTAAACATATGTAACATAAAAAAGGTACAGTAAAAATATGGCATAAAAGATAAAAAATGGTACACCCATATAGGATACTTAACTTGAATGGAGTTTGTAGGACTGGAAGTTGCTCTGGGCAAGTCAATGAGTGAGTGATGAGTGAACATGAAGGCCAGGGGCATTAGTATACACTACTATGGACTTTACACTTAGGCTGTGCTAAAAATATTTTTCTTGTTTTAATAATCAATTAACCTTAGCTTACTGTAACTTTTTAAATTTATAAACTTTTAATTTTATATAACTTTTTGACTCACAGTAACACTTAGCTTAAAATACACATTTGGCCAGGAACAAGCCTATAATCCTAACATTTTGGGAGGTTGAGGTGGGATGATCCCTTGAGCCCAGGAGTTCAAGACCTGAGCAACATAGTGAGACCCCGTCTCTACAAAGAGTAAAAAAAAAATTAGCTGAGTGCAGTGGTGCATGCCTGTAGTCCCAGGTACTTGGGAGGCTGAGGTGGGAGGATCACTTGAGCTTGGGAGGCAGAGGTTGCAGTGAGTCAAGATTGTGCCACTGCACTCCAGTCTGGGTGACAGAATGAGACCCTGTCTCAAAACAACACACAAAAAACACATTCACACACATTGTACAGCTGTACAAAAATATTTTTTCTTTATATCCTTGCTTTAAAAGCTTTCCTCTATTTAATTTTTTTTTAACTTTTAAAGACACAAACCCACACATTAGCCCCAGCCTACACATGATCAGGATCATCAATATCACTGTCTTCACTTCCATTTCTTGTCTCACTGGAAGGTGTTCAGGGGCAATAACACGCGTGGAGCTGTCATCTCCTACAGTAACAGTGCCTTCTGGAACTCCTCCTGAGGGCATGCCTGAGGCTGTTTTACAGTTAACTTTCTAAAGTAGGGATACACTCTAAAATAACAAGTATAGTATAGTAAATACATAAACCAGTAACAGTCATTTATAATTATCCAGTATTATGTACTATACATAATTGTATGTGCTAGACTTTTTTTTTTTTTTTAAGACAGAGTCTCGCTCTGTCGCCCAGGCTGGAGTCCAGTGGCGCGATCTTGGCTCACTGCAAGCTCCGCCTCCCGGGTTCACACCATTCTCCTGCCTCAGCCTCCTGAGTAGCTGGGACTACAGGCACCCACCACCACGCCCGGCTAATTTTTTGTATTTTTAGTAGAGATGGGGTTTTGCCGTGTTAGCCAGGATGGTCTTGATCTCCTGACCTTGTGATCCGCCCACCGTGGCCTCCCAAAGTGCTGGGATTACAGGCGTGAGTCAGTGCGCCTGGCCTTTTGTGCTAGACTTTTATAGGACTGGCAGCACAGTAGGTTTGTTTACAAACAGCATCACTACAAACAAGTGAGTAATGTGTTGTGCTAGGATGTTACAAGGCTATCATGCCACTGGGCAATAGGAATTTTTCAGCTCCATTATAAGCTTATGGGACCACTATCATAGTTGCAGTTTGTCAGTGACAAAAACATCTTTATGTGACACATAACTGTAGCTGATTAGATCACTAGCTACTACACTTCAGGGCAAAGACTTTCTTCCCCCAGGTGCAGAGAACAAATGGTTGCAGCATTTCCTCTGGTCGTAGTCCTGCAAACTGCTCACCAAAGACAGTACTGAGCCTCAGATGATGTAGACCTCCTCAAAGTCCTAAAGAGTAGAAAATGCTCCTCCCTTACAGAATAATTTTTTTTTTTGGAAATTGTGAGGCCCCTGTCATCCTACAACCACACTAACAGGACACTTGCCAGTCACAAGACCAACTGTGAGCAGGCACTCAGCCCCGCATTCAGGGCAAGCCTTTGGTGTAAGCAGCTCTTTACAACCGCCACCGTGTCCACGCCTACCACTTAACTTCATTGACTCTGCAGGGCTGAACTGTCCCTGAAGAGGTGTAATCTTATGGCTGGGCCTACGACTGACCATTGATCTGATGCAGGGGTTACAGACAGTTAGCAGGTCTATGGCTGTTAATGGACTGTGTCTTTCCACAGAGAGCTGAAGAGCCAAGAATAAAATGCTCACCTTACAATTTACTTTTGGAAAACTCAACATCTTACCTTTTCGCCTTTTTGGATTGCAACAAAAACATCACAGAATTTCTGACATTAACTTTATTTTGGAATGTATGTTGTATTCTTTTTTACTTGGCAAGGGGTATAAATTTAGGAAATGTTCAATTTAGTTTTTTAAAATCTGGTTTAACAGTTTGTCTGAAGCGGATTAGTGGCCCATGATCTTCATTAATCTTTTGGGCAATAAATGTTTAAATTGTTCAATCTGTGTCAAAACCAATCTGGCCCATTGCTTTATTTCTTTTTTTAAACAAAGTTTAAGGCCAGGAGCAGTGGCTCATGCCTGTAATCCCAAAGCTTGGGAGACCGAGGCAGGCGGATAACTTGAGGCCAGGAGTTGGAGACCAGTCTGGCCAACATGGCGAAATCCCATCTCTACTACTAAAAATATAAAAATTAGCCAGGCATAGTGGTACGTGCCTGTAAAAATCTCAGCTACTCGGAGGCTGAGGCGCAAGAATTGCTTGAGCCCAGGAGGCAGAGGTTGCAGTGAGCTGAGATCAAGCCATTGCACTCCAGCCTGGGTAACAAAGCAAGACTCTGTCTCAAAATTAGATGTTAAAATGCCAATTGCGGAGTCACATCTGATTCACTTAAGTAACTTGATCATGCTTCCACTAAATGAAAACAACAGTCTCAGAGTAATAACAGTACCAAATGTGAAAATAAATTGAGTTAAAAAACCCCAAACATAGTGAAGGAGAAAATCAGCAAGTAAAATAAAGATGATGATAATAGTAATAACAAAAAGTATTTACATTTTGTTGTTGTTTGTTTTGGAGGCAGGGTCTTTCTCTGTCACCCAAGCTGGAGTGCAGTGGCGTGATCATGGCTCACTGCAGCCTCAGTCTTCTGGGCTCAAGTGATCCTTCAGCCTCACTCTTATAAAGTACTGGGATTACAGGCATGAGCCTAAATTAGTGCCTGGCCTAAATTTTCTAATGTGACGGACGTGACTGAAGAATTCCACTTCCAGGAGTTTACACAGTCAAGAATACAAGAAGCAACATAATTACATGGTTATTTCCGTGTTATTTTGTATTCTTCTACAGAAGGAATCAGTAATATTTTTCTGTAAAATGCCAGAGAGTGAATGTTTTAGACATTGCAAAAACATGACTTGTTGTAAATATTCAACTCTGCAGTTGCAGCATGAAAGCAGCCATGGAAAACAAGTTAATGAGTGAGCATGGGTATGTTCAAAGAAAACTTTACTTATGGACAATAGATTTCACATAGTTTTATACCATTTTCACATGTCATCAAATAATCTTTTGATTTTCCAACCATTTAAAAATGTAGGCCAGCTGCAGTGGCTCATGACTATAATCCCAGCATTTTGGGAGGCTGAGGTGGGCAGATTGTTTGAGCTGAGGAGTTTGAAACTAGTCTGGGCAACATGGCAAAACGCCGCTGTTTAAATGGGGGGAAGTCCAAATGTTAGATTCTGGACTTGGCTCTTCCTCTATTCAGCTGCCAACCATGATAAACACTTTAAACCTTAAACAAACAAACAAACCATTTTCCTATTTAGAGCATGTTAAATCTTAGTTTTTCCCATAACGTCTTCCTTGATTCATTAGTTGTCCTTTACTTTTAAACAAACTGAAATTTATACTCTATATTGGTCTCCTCAGGTTGCCATAACTAAATACCAGACTAGGTGGTTTAAACAAAGTAAGTTTATTTTCTCACAGTTCTGGAGGTTAGAAGTCTGAGATGAGGATATCAACAGCATGGTTAGGTTCTGGTGAGGACTCTCTGGCTTATAGTCAGCTGCTTTCTCACCATGTCTTCACATGGCAGAAAGAGACAGAACAAGCTGTCTGGTGTCTTTTCTTGTAAGGACACTAATCCCAATCATGAAGGCCCCAAACTCTTCACCTCATTTAAACACACTTACCTTCCAAAAGGCCCATCTCCCAATACCATCACATTGGAGGTTAGGGCTTCAACATATGAGTTTTAAGGTGGCACATTCAGTCTATAACTTCCTGTCCATATATTAGTTATGTATTAGGTATTATGTATTACCTAATACATAACCAATCTGTATTAGTCAGGGTTTTCCAGAGAAACACACACACACACACACACACACACCCCGAGAGAGAGAGAGAGAGAGACAGACAGAGGGATCATGACCTCATCTAACCCTAATTACCTCCCAAAGGACCCACCTCCAAATATCATCATAGTGGGGGGTTGGGCTTTAACACGAATTTTGGGAGGATACAAACATTCAGTCCATAACACACCCAACTCACCTATTTATTTTTAATTTTTTTTTTTTTTAGAGACAGGGTCTCACTATGTTGTCCAGTCTGGTCTGCAACTCCTGGGATCTAGTGATCCTTTTGCCTCAGCCTCCCAAAGTGCTGAGTTAACAGGTGTGAGTCACTGCACCTGGCCCCCAACTCACCTTTGTAATGCCAATTTCAGACTTAAGTACCCTGATGGATAAACGAACATTTTAAGCAATCACATGGTGCTTCCTGACCACCAACATATGTTGCCTTCTTGGTCTCCTCATCGGTATGTGTGCAATAATCTATTTATATCTAATATCTCATTATTTTAACCACATGAATCAACAATGAAAAAAAGTGGTAATACTTAGAATAAAAACCTTTAGTCTTACAAACTTAATTCTGAGAACAGATGGAATTAATTAGGTGTGCCAAAAGAGAATATTACTACCACATACCCACAGGATTTTGTTCAAATGTAAACAAAGAATAAAATTGTATGAAATATTATCAATATACTGAATAGTATGTCCATAAAGCAAGCTGTAAAATATTTATATTTTAAGCTTTCTAGTGATGAACATATTCTACAGAAGAAAAAAGATCACTTTACTCTTACACATTTTCAGGAAAGTATTAATACTGTAGGAAACTGAATAGCATAGGCTAGGTCTGTTTCTCAAACTTTGCTAACATATTGGAACAGCCTGGGAAATCTTTGAAAAATACTGATACCTGATTTCTATCACTAGATTTTTTTTTTTTTTTTTTTTTGAGATGGAGTCTTGCTCTGTTGCCCAGGCTGAAGTGCAATGGTGTGGTCTTGGCTCACTGCAAGCTCCACCTCCCAAGTCCACGCCATTTTGCTTCAGCCTCCCAAGTAGCTGGGATTACAGGCGCCCGCCACCACACCCGGCTTTTTGTATTTTTAGTAGAGACGGGGTTTTACTATGTTAGCCAGGATGGTCTCGATCTCCTGACCTCATGATCCGCCTGCCTCAGCCTCCCAAAGTGCTGGGATTACAGGCGTGAGTCACTGCACCCGGCCCAATATTCTTATTTAATTGGAATGAAGGGGAACTTAGGCATTTGAATTGTAAAAGTTCCCCAAGTGATTTTAATGTGCAACAGAATTTGGGAATCACTGGCGTAAGTTATCCTGAGGATGAAAAGCATCTCCAAAATCTCAATGGTTTAAAAAACAAGTCTATTTCTCACTCATGCTACAAGTTCAAACTGAGTCAGAAGGGGGATTTTGCTTATCCTCCTTCTTTGCCATCTCAACCCAGGCCTCAGGGTCCATCACACCAGGCGAGAAGGAATGAAGAATCATGTACTGGCTTGTAAATGATTTTATGCAGAAACAATTCACACTTGTCCCTAACATTTCATTAGCTGAAGCAAGTCACTTAGTCATGCCTAATTTCAAGGAGATGGGAAGTGTAATTCTCCCACATGATCAGGAGATAAGAACAACTAGAAACATTGTTGAGGACAGTAATGTCTCCACCCCACCTCTCCCTTTTTTTGAGATGGGGTCTCACTCTGTCAGCCAGCCTGGAGTGCAGTGGTGTGGGCTCACTGCAACCTCTGCCTTCCGGGTGATCCTCCTACCTCAGCATCCCCAGTAGATGGGACCACAGGCATGTGCCACCATGCCTGACCTATTTTTTATTTTTGGTAGAGATAAGGTTTTGCCATGTTGCCCAGGCTGGTCTCGAACTCCTGAGCTCAAGCAATCTGCCTGCCTCGGCCCTGTAAAGTGCTGGGATTACACGTGTGTGCCAACGCATCCAGCCCTATATCCCATAGTTTTATATCAATGCTTTTTTTTTTTTCTTTGAGACAGAGTCTCGCTCTGTCACCCAGGCTGGAGTGCAGTCGTGCGATCTTGGCTCACTGCAACCTCCGCCTCCTGGCTTCAAGTGATTCTTTGGCCTCAGCCTCCCGAGTAGCTGGAACTACAGGTGCGTGCCACACCTGGCTAATTTTTGTATTTTTAGTAGATACAGGGTTTCATCATATTGGCCAGGTTGATCTCCAACTCCTGACCTCGTGATCTGCCCACCTCAGCCTCCTAAAGTGCTGGGATTACAGGTGTGAGCCACCACACCCAGCCAATGATTGTTTTTATAATTTCCCCATGCCACATCTTTTGGTACCAGGTCTTGAATCTTAAATTGTCTTTTATTTCATTTCAAAAACCAACTTATAAGTCTACGAGTAAGTATATCTACAAATAATTTGATTTTTTTTTTTTTTTTTTTTTTTGAGACAGAGTCCTGCTTTGTTGCCTAGGCTGGAGTGCAGCCACGTGGTCTGGGCTCACTGCAACCTCCACCTCCTGGGCTCAAGCGATTCTCCTCCCTCAGCCTCCTGAGTAGCTGGGATTACAGGGGCCTGCCATCATGCCCAGCTAATTTTTCTATTTTTAGTAGAGACACAGTTTCACCATGTTGCCCAGGCTGGTCTCGAACTGGGCTCAAGCGATCTGCCTGCCTCAGCCTCCCAAAGTGCTGGAATTACAGACATGAGCCACTATACCTGGCCACTTCAGTGACTTTTGTTAACATTAATGTGCATCACTGTGTAGCTAGTGTGTGTGTGTATATATATATATTTGTATAAATTATATAGTATACATACAGTGTATATATATTTATATATAGTATATATAGTACAGTGTAAATATATACTATAGTGTGTGTGTGTGTGTGTATATATATATATATATTTTTTTTTTGAGCAGGAGTTTCACTCTTGTTGCCCAGGCTGGAGTGCAATGGCACAATCTCGGCTCACTGCAACCTCTGCCTGCCAGTTCAAGCAATTCTCCTACCTCAGCCTCCCAAGTAGTGGGATTATAGGCATGTGCCACCATGCCCGGCTAATTTTGTATTTTTAGTAGAGATGGGGTTTCACCATGTTTGTCAGCTGGTGAACTCCTGACCTCAGGTGATCCACCTACCTTGGCCTCCCAAAGTGCTGGGATTACAAATGTGAACCACCACACCTGGTCTCCAAAATATTTTAAGGGAGTACAGAACCACTATGTTGAGTATAAGCTGGGCATGGTGATGCAAGCCTGTAGTGTCAGATAACTGGGAGGCTGAGGTGAAGGATCACTTGAGTCCAGGAGTTCAAGGTGCACTACAGCCTGGGAGACAGAGTGAGACCCTGTCTCTAAAAACAAACACCACCACCAAAAAACCCCAAACAGAACAGTGAGTATATGCCATCATTTTTTTTTTTAAGTGTATGTATATGTATACTTGAATACCCATATGGTATCTATCATTAGAAAGATACACAAAAAACTGGAAAATGTGGTAGTGGAACAGACTTAATTTTCATTGCATGCCTTTGTATTGTTTGAATCCAAAAAAAAAAAAAAAAAAATCCCGCATGTATACTTAAAAAAAAATTTTTTTTAAATAAAGGACTTTATGGGCCAGGCACGGTGGCTCACGCCTGTAATCCCAGCACTTTATGAGGCTGAGGCAGGTGGATCACGAGGTCAGGAGTTCGAGACCAGCCTGGCCAACATGGTAAAACCCCGTCTCTACTAAAAATACAAAAAATTAGCTGGGCATGGTGGCACACGCCTGTAGTTCCAGCTACTGGGGAGGCTGAGGCAGGAGAATCACTTGATCCCAGGAGGCGGAGGTTGTGGTGAGCCAAGATCATGCCACTGCACTCCAGCCTGGGTAACAAAGTGAGACTCCATCTCAAAAAAAGAAAAGAAAAGAAAAAAAGGATTTTATGTTACTACATAGGATACTCTTACAAATTAAGAAGAGTGTCAAACATCCAAACAGAGAAATGGGCAAAGGAAAAGAAAAATAAATACACTAAAGAAATACAACCAAGTATCAAACATGGAAAAGTACATAATCCATCTCTAACAAAAATAAATGTATATAACAGTAACGAACTATCATTTCTCCTTTATCAATGTAGGAAACATTTGAAAGCCTTATCACTTCTGATATTGACAACAGTGTGGAAAACTTTAAATGGTGCAAGTACAAAGCTTGAGATAGGGCAATTTGGCAGTATCCATGAAAACTAAGCAGGGTGCTTAGTGTTACTAAATGATGCATTACCTGGGGATATAGGAGCAGTATATCATAGTAACCTAAAGCATAGGCTCTGGGATTAGATGGCCATTTCCTAGCTTTGAGACACTGGCAAATTTCTTAATTTTATGGCCTTAGTTTTTTCATTTATAAAATAGAGATTATAATAATTACTTCATAGAGTCTTGTGAGAATTAAGTAGTTTTACATGTCTTATAAATTAATAAAGGATATCTGAACTAAGGAACTTATAATAAAAACAAAGTGATTAAATTTAAAATGTCTTTATTCATTTATATGGTATATATCACACTCCACAAAAAAATGACACTTGTCTTTCAATCTGTCAAGCTTAGCTTAAAAATTCATGTATCTCTTTTCTATATCACATATTGACATGATATAGGATGCAAGATATAAATATCAATTCAATAGACATTATTAAATAATTTTACTTACGTAGAATCTTAGATAAGTGGTTAAAATTATAGATTGACATTAAGTGTGGGAACAGGAATATTCTGTGTATACCAATGGGTTTAACAGAAGATGTGTTTGCACTGATTTCTGGTCATCAACTTGCTTTCTGTGAATCTTTAAATACCCAATTCCAAATCTTCCAGCTCCTGGAGAAGGGCTGTTTCTTTCTGAATTTTCTCCAACTAGAAAAGTTTAAAACAATGAAGTTATTATGAAATAGTTAGTGGATATGTAACCAAAATAATACAGAAAAAAACATGATATTTCTGACAATTTATTATGTTCACTAGTAAACACAGATTTTAAAACACAGGTTAGAAACAAATTCTGATTTGTTATCTGGTATGAATCAAGAGTGAAAAGAACAGACACTGTTTTATTGCATCCCTTTGGGCCCAAAACATTTTCAATTCTATATTTGGGATTAAAATTGTTGAAAGGAGGAGGGAAAAGGCAAACAGGGCAGTACAACTTGAGATAATAATCTTATATTTGTCTAATACAACAAATTGCTATTATTTTCAACAGTAATAGCATAGTATGCCTCTTAGGAATATTGACTTTTTCATTCACATGAACCATATCTCCTCTATTTAAGAGTAAAGCTATTTAAAAGTAAAAACATTAAAAAGAATATGGCATATGGTTTTCAAAATAAGTTTTTAAAATCTATGTGCTCTTTTACCTGACTAAATACTTGTTTATAATAAAAGGGGGAAGGCTGGTGGTCACCACAAGCCTAAATGGAAAATGCAGAAAGTACCTGATTTTTTTCTAGCTGTTTTCCAGTTGCTGCTTGTTCTTTCAGTTGTTCAATTGCTTTCAGTTTCTGCAAACATCAAATATGAGTCAAGTGGAAGGAAGTCACTTCAAATGCAAATTTCCTTATTAAGAATGTGAAACTCAAATAAGGAGATTAATAATCTTACATTTGTATCAAGAATGGTCTGTTAAAATGCTAGGATACACTATTTTTAAAGTTAAATGCTTTGGGAGGCCAAGGCGGGCAGATCACGAGGTCAGGAGATCGAGACCATGGTGAAACCCCATCTCTACTAAAAATACAAAAAATTAGCCAGGCATGGTGGTGGCCGCCTGTAGTCCCAACTACTCGGGAGGCTGAGGCAGGAGAATGGCATGAACCTGGGAGGCGGAGCTTGCAGTGAGCCGAGATCACGCCACTGCACTCCAACCTGGGTGACAGTGCGAGACTCCGTCTCAAAAAATAATAATAATAATGATAAGTTAAATACAAAATTGTAAATGTTAAAAACATGAAATTTCGAAAAATATTTTTCTCAGGCTTTTAATTAATGTTATCATGTATGTATGTGTATATGTAAATGTATCAGTAATGGCACATTTCAATGCCCCATTGGACCTGGGTGATGTTTCTGGCTTTGAGAGAAATCTCACTGAGAGCATTCTGAAAGACTGTTTGTCCAAAGTCCTACCCAATTAAAAAGAATGAAAGAGAAACCTCATAATGCAGCTGTGAAGCAGCTTGTTTTATCCCCAGGGCCACCCCAGCACACTGGCTGCAATATCACAAGTCAATACACTTCTTTTTCATCTCTGTCTCTTGATCTTCAAAACTAGAATATCTGCCCCTACTTATCACAAGGTTTCTAATGAAACACTGAGTATAAAAGTGTTCAGTGGCCAGGCATGGAGGCTCACGCCTATAATCCCAGCACTTTGGGAGGCCAAGGCACATGGATTACGTAAGGTCAGGAGTTCGAGGTCAGCCTGGCCAACATGGTGAAACCCTGTCTCTATTAAAAATACAAAAATTAGCCGGGTGTGGTGGCGCACACCTGTAGTCCCAGCTACTCGGGAGACTGAGGCAGGAGAATCACTTGAACCTGGGAGGCAGAGCTTGCAGTAAGCCGAGGTTGTGCCACTGCACTCCAGCCTGGGTGACAGGGCAAGACTCCGTCTCAATTAAAAAAAAAAAAAAAAAATTGTTCAGTATATTTCTATGCTAATGCACACTGAATTTTATTACTCCAAAAATCAAAGTATTAAGAGTCTTCAGACATTTGTGAATAGAACTAAAATCAATACTATTTCTAAGTGACAGTGCTTCTAGTGAGAAAACAACAATGAGAACTGCTAATACCAACTTCTTAGATACCTGTCTTTAGACATCTAAGTACTACCTTATTTATATAATTTTCATGTATACCTTTCAATACGCATGTCTATTTTTCATTTAAGTCTCTCACCTTCTTTAGGTTCTTGATTTTTTTGTCTATCTCAGGGTCCCCAGAAATTGACTGAGAGATAGTGTTTCGTGGTGTGCTCTGTGGGGCAGGAGTAGGTGCCAAATCTGGACTCTTGTCACTTCTTGCTTCCTGCAGGAAATATTTTTAAAAATTCAATTTAAAAAAACCAAAAACATTACAGTATTTAAATCAACATAGCTTTGGTATATGAAATACAGAAACTAAATATGTGATTTTATCCACATTTTATATAAAAAATCTGAATTAAAGGTCTCATGAAGTATGCTACATACTCCCATATTAGAAATAAAATGACCTTATCAGAGTAAACTAGGGGGTTTCTATACCAGCAAACAAGCATTCCAAACTTTTGGATATTCTGAGATGTGCCAGCAGATAGATGGTCTGAATATATGAGAGGGCTTTTCTATTTAACGTGTTTCAAGTTTCACTCTTACAAGGCTCTCTCCAAAACTATAAAGAATATGTATGATCAAGTATATGTAATGGATTATGCTACAAGAATAAGAATCCTACAGATGTTAATTCATAATCAGATCAATTCAGCTCTGCAACAAAGTACCACAAAACTTTTTTCCCCTTAAAGGGATGCTATATTGCTTCCAATATGATCAAACCTCTGATAACTTTTCTTGTCCCTCCTTACTGATTCTGAATCACTTTTATTTCTGCTAAGATGCTCTATACTCTTGCCCCTGGCCTTTGTGTACGTCTCCCTTCACCATGGTTTCAGTAACTAAGGGTCAACTGCAGCCCAAAAATATTACATGGAAAATGCCAGGAATAAACCATTCATCAGTTTTAAGCTGTGTGATGAAATCTCTTAGCATCCAGCCTAGGACAAGAATCATTCTTTTATCCAGTGTATCCACAGTGTATTCGCCCCCCCACCTATTTTTCACTAGTAGCTGTCTTTGTTATCAGATTGACTGTCACAGTATCAACAGTACTTGTGTTTAAGTAACCCTTACTTTACTTAATAATGGTCCCAAAGTGCAGGGTAGTGATGCCGGCAATTCGGATACGCCAAAGAGAAGCTGTAAAGTGCTCCTTTAAGTGAAAAGGTGAAAGTTCTTAATAAGGAATAAAAAATATTGTATGCTGATTTGCTAAGATTTACAGTAAGAATAAACCTATCCATGAACTTGGGAAGAAGAAAAAAGAAATTAGTGCTAGTTTTGCAGTTGCACCTTGAACTCTCTATCTTCTCTATCTTCTCTTTCTCTATCTTCTCTATCTTCTCTTTCTCTATCTTCTCTATCTTCTCTTTCTCTATCTTTGGCTACTTACTTCAGAGTCAGGACTAAGAAGGCCTGGATAAGGTGAGATTCTGTCAGGGGCCATTTAGCTTTGTTCCATCACACAGCCATAACTTTTACTAACTTCAGCCAGTCGTCCCCAAAATACATACTGAATAGTTTATCTTGCAAGTTGAAAACCTTTGCTATTACTGGAAAAACAACTCAAAAAGCAACTCTGCAATGAGGGATTACCGGTATCACCTTTGGTATCATCTTTAGTAAAAAAACGTGTGTAGGTGCTTGATGACTGTATTGGCTCTTTTAAAAAAAAAAACTGACAGTTTGTATAAACTTGTAACTGAGAGTTATAAATTTATAACTGATCAGCCCAGGTGATCATACTATTTTTTTTTTTTTTTGGAACGAAGTTTCGCTCTTGTTGCCAGGCTGGAGTGCAGTGGCACAATCTCGGCTCACTGCAACCTCTGCCTCCCGGGTTCAAGCGATTCTCCTGCCCCAGCTTCCTGAGTAGCTGGGATTACAGGCGTCCGCCACCACACCCAGCTAATTTTTGTATATTTAGTATACAAAATATACACCATGTTGAGCAGGCTGGTCTTGAACTTCTGACCTCAGGTGATCCACCCGCCTCGGCCTCCCAAAGTGCTGGGATTACAGGCGTGAGCCACCATGCCCGACGGTGATCACACTATTATCATGAGCTATAAAGAGTTACACATTTATAACTGAGAGTTATAATCATTATTTTTAATAATCATAATTTCATGTTAATGTGAAATATTAAATAATTTATATTATAAAACATAAATATAATTTGTATATATTATTTATATAATTAATATAATTTAGTATATTAATGGTTGTTATAATTATTAATAATTATAATCATGTCATTATGTAATTATTTATATAATAATTATAAAGGAATCTTTGTTCAGTATCACCAGTGGTCATATTAAAAATATCTTTTGATAAAGTGGAAGAAACTTTGCTTATAAAAATAGAATTCTAAGTTGAGTGGGTTTCAGAGAGGCCCTAAAACTCAAAGGGCATCTTAGTTATCAAGTTGTAAGGATACTACTACTGTGTTGTAATATCCAGGGCCAGTAGAGGTCCCTACTTGTACTGATGAAGGGACAAGACTTGCTTTTATACAAATCTAATATCAAATGCATGAAACAGATCGTTTTTACTTGGAATAACCTAAAGCTGACCAATTAAGATACTTCTGGGGATGAAATATATTAACTACAAATGAGCAGAATGGTTTTTCTAAAAGTCCAGATTTTAGCAGAATATGGTTGCATAAGACAATTCTACACCTTAAAATAGTAACTGCCTCCCAAAACACATAACTAGCCTAGACCTGTCAAAATTCAAGAATTATCAGCAAGACTGTACTGGTGATATAGCAATCAGCTGTTAAAAATCTGCTCTTTCGGCCGGGCGCGGTGGCTCAAGCCTGTAATCCCAGCACTTTGGGAGGCCGAGACGGGCGGATCACGAGGTCAGGAGATCGAGACCATCCTGGCTAACATGGTGAAACCCCGTCTCTACTAAAAAATACAAAAAAAACTAGCCGGGCGAGGTGGCGGGCGCCTCTAGTCCCAGCTACTCGGGAGGCTGAGGCACGAGAATGGCGTAAACCCGGGAGGCGGAGCTTGCAGTGAGCTGAGATCCGGCCACTGCACTCCAGCCTGGGAGACAGAGCGAAACTCCGCCTCAAAAAAAAAAAAAAAAAAAAAAAAAAAAAAAAAATCTGCTCTTTCTAGGATGGCCACAGTGGCTCACGCCTGTAATCCAAGCACTTCGGGAGGCCGAGGTGGATGGACCGCTTGAGCTCAGGAGTTTGAGACTACAGCAACATGGCAAAACTCGGTCTCAAAAAAAACCCCAAAACAAAACAAAACCAAAAAAACCTACCCCCATTTCCAGCCTGAAAAACATAGCGAAAACCTGTCTTTACAAAAATGAAAAAATTAGTTGGGAATGGTGGTGTACATGTATAGTCCTAGTTACTTGGGAAGCTGAGGCAGGATTACTTGAGCTAAGGGTTTGGGGTTGCAGTGAGCCGTGATCATGCCTCTGCACTCCAGCCTGGATAACAAAGTGAGACAGAGAGTGTCTTGAAAAAAAACAAAAACAAAAAAACCAAAAACCCTACCCCACTGCTACCATCTGACATATTGGTGTTTCCCCAAAATTCATAGTTTGGGACCTAATACCCAATATGATAGTATTAAAAGGTGGGGCATTTGGAAAATGATTAAGTCATGAGGAGTAGCTTTATAAAAGAGACCAGCGAGAGCTCCACTGCCCCTTCCACCATGGGAGGACACACAGAAAGAAGGTGCCATCTATGAGGAACGGGTTCTCACCAGATACCAAATCTGCCAGCACCCCAGCTTCTAGAACTGTGAGCAATAAATTTGTTTATAAATTACCCAGTCTAAGGTAGCAGCCTGAATGGATTGAGATATGTACTCTGCCTGAATTGCAAAAATGTGATCACCATAACTTCACTAACCAGACATCCCCAGCCCAGCTGATCACATTGTCACCATGAGCTATACAATATCACAATTTGCAATTATTTATACTGGTGTGGCTTTTCAACTACATTAAATAAAAAATATTCTGGAAATATCCCATTATTTGGGTACTTCTGGTATTTTGATTCCCAGTTAAATAATTTCATATAGTACTATAATACTGAGTGCCCAAATGGCTTTCTAGTCATGTAATTTCCAGCTTCTCTTAGTAAATATATGCTTCAAGGAAAACAAACTACACCACTTTACACAAGTGCCACCAAAAGGGTCTACAGCAAATAACATGCTACATAATACTATTAGTGTCCGAGGTTATGATGTCAGGTTCCATTTCTTTTGTTACCCATAATATAGACAGGATTACTTAGAAATTCATAGGCAAACACAAACAAAAGATATTCTGCCTATTTAAGTCTAACTACAACTACATTTTATAATGTAAGAGCCAAGGTTTTTTGTGTTTTCTTTTTTCGAGTCATGGTCTTGCTCTGTTATTCAGGCTGGAGTGGTACAATCACAGCTCACTGCAGCCTCAACCTCCCAAGCTCAAGTGATCCTACCATCTCAGCTTCCCAAGTAGCTGGGACTATGGGGTACATGCCATCATGCCCAGCAAAAAATTTTTCGTAGAGACAGGGGTCTCACTATGTTGCCCAGGCTGGTCTTGAACTCCTGGGCTCAAGCAATTCTCCCACGTTGGCCTCCCAAAATGCTGGGTTACAGGCATGAGCCACCACACTTGGCCACAGTCAAGTATTTAGGACCACAATTCTTTAAATTTTAAGGCTTAGCGCTAACTTAACTGCCTTTTTTTTTTTTGGAGATGGAGTCTTGCTCTGTCGCCCAGGCTGGAAGGCTAGATTGCAGTGACACGATCACTGGTCACTGCAACCTCCACCTCCCAGGTTCAAGCAATTCTCCTGCCTCAGCCTCCTGAGTAGCTGAGATTATAAGCCATGCCAAACTAATTTTTGAATTTTTAGTAGAGACAGGGTTTCACCACGTTGGCCAGTCTGGTCTTGAACTCCTAACCTCAAATGATCCACCCGCCTCAGCCTCCCAAAGTGCTGGGATTACAAGCGTGAGCGACTGCTCCAGGCCATAACTATTTGTTTGTTTTGTTATGAGGAAATCAGTGCCCCAAATACCTGCTTTGCGGCTTTCTTAGCTTCATGCTTCCTTTGATTTTTAAGAGCTGTTTTTGATAATGGCTTATCATTTCCTGATTGTGATTTCATATTCTGAGGTGGTTCCTCTTCATGCTATGGAAAATATAAAATAATTTTGAAATGGAGTCCATGTTGTAAACACCTACAACAACAAATTACACACTTCTGCTAATATAGGATAAACTTATTTTATCAAATTTAGGATCATTAGCAAAGATTATTTCAAAACTCATTGGTAGTGGCACACTCCAACTGTCAGGATGGATTTAATCAGGATCTTCGTATTAGTTGCTATATCTTTCAGTCATATCAGAGCTTGCAAAATTCACTTTAGTTTTGTTCAAACAACAGAATTTTTCTTAGCACTACTACAGACACATGAGTCTTATGAAAACTAGATACCAACAACAGCTTCTTCTGAGGCCTTTTTGGTTCTAACTACTGTCAACAGAAATCTAGTTGCCTCGCTTATTTTCTTCACACAAAGAATTACTTGCTAGATCTTTACTTGTAAAATCAGAGATTAGAAGATTAAAAATAAAAGCAAATGGAAAACCAAGAATAGATTATAAGAAAATAAGTGAAATAGAAAGGAATAATTAACTAGATAATTATAAATCTGGGACTGACACAATGAAGAGGCCAAAAAAAAAAAAAAGTACATGGTTTGTCAGATTACACAATGAAGATAATAATTTCCAACATCAGATATTTATGTAACCATGTAACAACTATATTCCACAATAGAAAATATAGTGAATTATAGGTTCAATGTATCTCCAGAATAGTTTTAGACAACATACAGTACAAGTGATGGCACTACAACTCCCTATCAGATTCATGTACTTACTGATTTCTATCTGTGTTGCTATTATTTTAATGTTAACTCTTAGACTCTATCATAACTCAGCATATCAAAAGTATCAGCTCTCCATGAAGTTTCATGAGTACTAGGTCTCAGATCTGCATTTTATTTATAAGTCCTATGTGGAAATGAGCAGAGCTCAAACACTTAAGATGCCGAATAATAAATAAGAAACCATAGAGTGACCTTATCTTAGCAATTCCATCAACTATTTCAGGTCATCAAAGTTCTGGGCATGTTCATATTCTACTTGAAACAAACTGAATATTATGAGAACCCACATTTGTAGAACAGCAGACACATTTAGAGTGCAAGGCTTTTTCATTTCATGTTTACCCATGTTGCATAAAATGCTACTTAAGTTATATAATATTTGCTGAACATTTGTTTTATACATAATATGAAAATCCTTTCAATAGCGGGCTCTTCTGTAGTAGTTTGCTTTGGCTAAAAAGTTTCTGCTCAGGAGAACTTTGATTAAAAATGATGCAAGAAGAAAAGGTAAGTTACAAGTCTCTTCCACACTTACGAGCATCATGTAAGCCACTGAGAGCCTTTCACTTGAGACGAAAAAGTCCACACAACTACTATAAATCATGAGTTTTTTCTGGTTTTGGTACTATGTGCTCATTATGCATAATTTCATTCTTATTAATAAACTTTGTTTATTCAGTTATATCAGTTATTATGGGACTGTTTTTGATGAACACATTTTAATTTCTCAGCTCAATGCAACCTCCTCCTCCAGAGCTCAAGTGATTTTCCCACCTCAACCTCCCCGAGTTGCTGGGACCACAGGCAGACACCACCATGCCCAACTATTTTTAAAAAATTTTTAGTAGTGATGGGGCCTCGCCATGTTGCCCTGGCTGGTCTCAAACTCCTAAGCTTAGGTGATCCATCCGCCTCAGTCTCCCAAAGTGCTGAGATTACAGATGGAAACCCCTGCGCCAGACCAACAAACACACTTTAAAAGGTGAAGGTTTTTTGGAAAGCTAATAAATATTCTTTAAGTATAATTTATATATAAATTTGTACTTATAAAATTTTTTTTTCTGCGGGGGAATAACCCAACACCTTTTTTCCACTGCTGTGTAACCCTCCTCCTTTGTAAAGTTATCTACCACGCTGTCTTTGTTTCTAGTAATTTCTTGACAGTATTTTCTTTGTAATTTAGCTCATTTCTGGAATTAGATACATGTAAAAATGTCTAATTACTGGGCATATAGCTACTTCAACTAAAATGATTTGACAGGACCACACAATCATCGTGCCACATAAAAAAGCAACAATTTAGTAGAAATCTTGAATGTTAAAAAAAAATCCCGGCCGGGTACAGTGGCTCATGCCTGTAATTCCAGCACTTTGGGAGGCCAACGTGGGTGGATCACCTAAGGTTGGGAGTTCCAGACCAGCATGGCCAACAGGGCAAAACCCCGTCTCTACTAAAAATAAAATTAGCTGGACATGGTGGCAGGCACCTGTAATCCCAGCTACTCAAAAGGCTGTGGCAGGGGAACTGCTTGAACCCGGGAAGCAGAGGTTGCAGTGAGCAGAGATAGTGCCACCGCACTCCAGCCTAGGTGACAGAGTGAGACTCTGTCTCAAAAACAAAACAAACAAACAAAAATCCTGATTTTAAGCTCTTACCTAATTTCATCACCATTTCCAAAGTATTATTTTCTGTATCAATTTCTCCCCCTCACCAAAATAAACCTACTAGTTTTATGGATCAAAGAATTGTGCCATCATGCACAGATAAAGAAAGCAGGATGGGTTGGAGTTACTTTTGTTTTTATCTGAGGTAAGGAAAATTCCAATACAGAAATAGGACAAATCCAAAGTCTACTATATATTTTCTTTTTAAATCTAAATAAATATGATAAATACAAATACCATGTGTTGTTTTTATATAATTTTACATAAATAAAACAATACTGTTTAAACAGTAAACTTTTTTTTTTTTTTTTTTTTTTTTTTGAGACGGAGTCTGGCTCTGTTGCCCAGGCTGGAGTGCAGTGGCCGGATCTCAGCTCACTGCAAGCTCCGCCTCCTGGGTTTACGCCATTCTCCTGCCTCAGCCTCCCGAGTAGCTGGGACTACAGGCGCCCGACACATCGCCTGGCTAGTTTTTTTTTTTTTTTTGTATTTTTTAGTAGAGATGGGGTTTCACTGTGTTAGCCAGGATGGTCTCGATCTCCTGACCTCGTGATCCGCCCATCTCGGCCTCCCAAAGTGCTGGGATTACAGGCTTGAGCCACCGCGCCCGGCCGAAATAGTAAACATTTCGATGGAAATTAAGAAGTTTCAGACCACTGATACATTTTGTCCAGTCCAAGAGAAAGGTGGTGGTGGTTGTTTGTGAGACGGAGTCTCGCTCTGTTGCTCAGGCTAGATGCAGTGCAGTGGTGTGATCTCGGTTCACAACCTCCGCCTCCAGGGTTCAAGCGATTCTCTTGCCTCAGCTTCCTGAGGAGCTGGGAGTACAGGCATGCGCCACTATGCCCAGCTAATTTTTGTTATTTTTAGTAGAGACGGGGTTTCAACATGTTGGCCAGTCTGGTCTTAAACTCCTGACCTCAAGTGATCCTCCCACCTCGGCCTCCCAAAGTGCCGGCATTACAGATGTGAACCACCACTCCTAGCCCAAAATAAAACTTTTTTCTATAAAAGTAGTAAAACTTTACTTACCAATTTGGAATTGGTGATTGGTTTATTTCTTAAAGCTGGGGGTCTATAAGCTGTTGCAACTTTAGGTTCCTCACTGGGTACTTCACTTGGAACTGCTTGGTAAGTTATTGTTTTTGCTGGAAATACTCCATCCAAAAATGGCTGCCAAGAAACCTGCCATAATTCTGCATTTGATGGCACATCGTACTTGTGCAAGATAGAGCCAGTATAATGCCAAATTTTGTATCCATTATTAACCCGTAACCTGGGAGCACATGTAGCTGTTAAAATATGCTCACCATCTGGGCACCAAGCAAAATATGTAGAATCAGAAGCCACTGGTTTAGAAATAAGTTTGTAGTTTTTCACATCCCACACTTCCATTTGTCCTCTCAGATTTCCAAATCCAGCTAATACTAATATATGTCCATGAGGGCTATAGTAGGCTGCATTACGAGGACCAGTTCCAAAGTCAAATACAGGATCACATCTCAAGTTGAAAATTGTCGCTTTGGCAGGCATAAAACCATATACAGCACAAAACTCAGTAGAACTAGAATTCCAAACTACATCATAAATAGGGCCATTTTTTGCTAGAAAAAGAATATAAAGCCCAAATTAGCAATAAAGAACTATATAAATATTTGTTAGCAAAAGTTACCATCATATAGTACTCACGAACACATCAAACAGATAAAAAAATTTCAAGGAATGTTAACATTAAAATACTCTTATATTATATACTAGGGCGATTAATGTATAATCATAAATTTATATTTAAGAACCCCTACTGAATCTTAATGTCTTTTAAACATTTTGGTAATATGGCCTTATAGTAATAGTTACTATTAATAAACATTTTTTTTGGAAAGGGTAATACGTGCAGACGGTAATCAAAATACAAACTATTTTATTTATTTATTTATTTATAGAAATGGGATCTTACTTTGTGGCCCAGGCTGGAGTGCAGTGGCATGATCAAAGCTCACTGCTGCCTCGACTTCCTGGGCTCAAGGGATCCTCCTGCCTTGGCATTCCAAAGTGCTAGGATTATAGGCATGAGCCACTGTGCCCTATATTTTTTAAAAAGGCACAAAAGGCCAGGTGCAGTGGCTCACGCCTATAATCCCAGGACTTTGGGAGGCCGAGGTGGGCAGATTACCTGAGGTCAAGAGTTTGAGACCAGCCTTGCCAACATGGTGAAACCCCATCATTACTAAAAGTAGAAAAATTAGTGGGGCATGGTGGCATGCACCTGTAATCCCAGCTACTCGGGAGGCTGAGGCAGGAGAAGCACTTGAACCTGGGAGGCAGAGGTTGCAGTGAGCCAAGATCGCGCCACTGCACTCCAGCCTCGGTGACAGAGCGAGACTCCATCTCAAAAAAAAAAAAAAAAAAAAAAAAAAAAAGCCACAAACACAGGTCACTTTACACAAAGGCAACCCTATGTTATATTTCTTGGATATCCTTTCAGAATTTTTTTTTGTTTTTGAGATGGAGTTTCACTCTCGTCACCCAGGCTGGAGTGCAGTGGCACGGTCTGGGCTCAACACAACCTCTGCCTCCCGGGTTCAAACGATTCTCCTGCCTCAGCCTCCTGAGTAGCTGGGATTATAGGCATGAGCTACCACGCAGGGCTAATTTTGTATTTTTAGCAGAGATGGGGTTTTACCATGTTGGTCAGGCTGGTTATGAACTCCCGACTTCAGGTGATCTACCTGCCTCAGCCTCCCAAAGTGCTGGGATTATAGGCAAGAGCCACTGTGCCTAGCCTCTATCAGCAGTTTTTGATGATGCAGGCTTCCCCCTCACTATACTTCAACCATACTGTGTAGTTTCATATTTTTATCTTCATCAGCCTATTAAGTGAAAATATCTATCTTGTTTTCATTTCTATTTTTTTAATTATAAGTTAAGCATCTTTTAATATAAGTAATTTTATTTCTTTTTCTAAGGGCTGATTTTTTTTCTTTTTTTTAAAGAGATGGTCGCATTCTGTCACCAAGGCTGGAGTACAGATGTGGGATCTTAGCTCGCTGCAGCCTCAAATTTCTGGGCTCACACAATCCTCCCACCTCAGGCTCCTAGATAGTTGGGATTATATGCATGAGCCACCACACTGGCTCTGAGGACTAATTTTTACTATCCTACGCCTATTTTATTTTTCTCCAATTATTGGTCTTTTACTTGGCTTACTTGATATATTAAGAACATTTACCCTTTCTCATAACACATCACTTGACTATTTAAAAAATATATTTTCCCCAAATTCTTGTTCATTTTGTTTAATTTATGGATGCTTTTCTTCTCTTACTGCAATAACCCATTATTCTTCTATGGTCAAATTCATCATTTTCCCCCTTAGTACTTCTGTCTTGTTTAAAAAGTCTTTTTCCACTCTTAAGATTAGAAAAAAAAAATTCTCCCATATATTCTTCTAGTTCCTCTGCAGTCTTATATATAAGTTTTTGACCCAACCAGAATTTATCTTGGTGAAGAAGATAACCTTTTGTTTCAAATGACTAGCCAGTTGTCCCAAACCATATATTAAATGATCAATATTTTCTCCTCCATTGATTCATTGATTCAAATGCTGACTTTATCATATATTAATGTCCACAAAAGTATGGATCTATTTCTGGACTCTGTTCTCTTCCACTGATTTATCAGTTTTACCAGTATATCCATATACCACAACCAAACTGTCTTAATTACAATTGCCTTACTTTTCTTTTTTGTGACGGAGTCTCGCTTTGTCACCAGGCTGGAATGCAGTGGCGCGATCTTGGCACACTGCAACTTCTGACTCCTGGGTTCAAGCAATTCTCATGCCTCAGCCTCCTGAGTAGCTAGGATTACAGGGACATGCCACCACACCCAACTAAATTTTGTCTTTTTAGTAGAAATGGGGTTTCACCATGTTAGCCAGGATGGTCTTGATCTCCTGACCTCATGATCCGCCCACCTCAGCCTCCCAAAGTGCTGGGTACATTTTAATATCTGGTAGTGTCAGAACTCCAGATAACTTCCCCTGCCCTGCTCTTCTTTTACACAAGTTTCCAAAATACTCTTGTGTGTTCATTTTTCAACACCAACCTTAGAGCCAGTTTATTTAGTTAAAAAAAAAAAAAATCAGTCAGCATTTAAATTTAGTTTTAGATTGATAGCAGAGAAATGACATCTTTATAAAAATAATTCTTCTTAGTAAAGGCCATAGTTTGTCTCTCTGAAGAGTTTTAAAGTTTTCTTCCCATTGGCCCTATATATTTGTTCTTATTATTTTTTTGCTATATATGGAATCTTATTTTTTTAAAGTAGCTGTTGGTTATAGTGTGACTTCGACTACATGAGCAGAGATGATTTTGTTTTCTTTCAAAACTGTATATATTCTACTTCTGCTGATTAGTTAGAGTGACTAGGTATTTCAGAATGTTATTAAAATAAAGTGAAAAGGGGAGCCATCCTTGTTTTTTCTTTGACTTCAATGGAAATACAGTTTTTTAAAAGGTAGATTACCCTACTTACATAAGTTCAATTCAAAACGAGAAAATTAGGAAGCTGTCAGTATTTTAAAACTATTATTTTAAAGTTTTAGTTCATTAAAACAACAGATGAAGTGGTAACATTCTTGGATATTATTATTTTGAGACGGGCTTTCACCTAGGCTTAAGTACAGTGACATGATCATAGCTCACTGCAGCCTTGAACTTCTGGGCTCAAGTGATCCTCCTGCCTCAGTCTCCTGAGGAGCTGGGACTACAGCCATATGCCACCATGCCTGGCTAAGTTTTTCTATTTTTTGTAGAGGCGGGGTCTCACTATGTTGATCAGGCTGGTCTTGAACTCCTGGGCTCAAATGATCTTCCCATCTCAGCCTCCCAAAATGTGTTGGAATTATAGGCATGAGCCACCATGCCTGGCCTCTTGGATATTACTAACAATTCTAAAGATAGTATTAAGCAATTTGCTGTCATAATTAGCTAAGTAAGCTCCAAAAGAGCTACTACAACGGAATTACCTCACTCAGGAAGTTTACTTCTAAAACGCTGGCATAACTCAAATAACTAATTGTATTCTGCCAAAATAAGGTATGTTTGAGGATGATTTTAAGTTTCTTAATTAAGAAGAATTTTATCTTGGCCGGGCGCGGTGGCTCAAGCCTGTAATCCCAGCACTTTGGGAGGCCGAGGCGGGTGGATCACGAGGTCAGGAGATCGAGACTATCCTGGCTAACATGGTGAAACCCGGTCTCTACTAAAAATACAAAAAACTAGCCGGGAGTGGTGGTGGGCGCCTGTAGTCTCAGCTACTTGGGAGGCTGAGGCGGGAAAGTGGCGTGAACCCGGGAGGCGGAGCTTGCAGTGAGCCGAGATCACGCCACTGCACTCCAGCCTGGGAGACACAGCGAGACTCCGTCTCAAAAAAAAAAAAAAAAAAAAAAGAAGAATTTTATCTTAAAGGTTATTAAGGTATTTGAATTCTATCTTTTGATCAAGAATTTAGATTATATCATCTTTATGGCATAGTATTTTTTACTACCATTGTTTCTAATCAAAGGAAGACTGCTGGAATACTCACGTAATTGCACTACAGCACTTTCGCCATTTGTTGCAATATAGTGCAGAGTTTGCTCTCCATAGTAGGAAGCTCCTGTCTTGTCAACATCTGTGCTAGCTATTACCAACACAGCAGTAGCTATAACAGTAAAAACTTTAATTAGATTTAAAACACAAATTACATGGGCATTGATTCTTCTGTTATAGGCACAGGAATATAGCCTAAATTAACAACTGGTAAACAAGAGGGATAAAATATACTTAGCATACCTTTTTTATTCCACAGCATTGTAACTTTATCTGCCTTAAAGAAACTTTTATTAGCTAAAGCTGCATGAGGTCCAGCAAAGTTGGGGTACTGATATAATCTAACAAATGAAGGTGCACCTTTACTTCCTGGAACATAGACAGCCACCTAAGATACACACATAAATCATTACTTAATTTTTTGAGAATAAAAACTGAGATGGACATGTTTTTACAGTCACAAAAAACTAGGAAAAGGTTTAAACACATAATATTCCACTTAAACAAAAACAGCAATTACCTTGTATGGTTGGGGTCCAGGTGATAATACAAAATCATTAATTTTTTGCAAATGCAATTTATTTGCAATTGTGTCTAAAAAAAAGAGTAAATTAAATCAGATTGATGAGAGAGGCTAAAAGGAACATGTTAAACTCTGAATACATTATAAAGGATTACTATAACTACACACTAATAGTACTCACTGTAGTCTCCTGCTGGTGACACACAGTAACACAGTGGAAAAAGCATGGGGTAGGAGCAAGACAAATGTAGGCTTCAATTTCTACTCAGTCATTTACTTGCAGTGTGAGCTCAGGCAAGTAATGCGATTATACCACCCAACTCTCAGTAATTGGTTTTAAGAGAACAGTGCCAGGCACATGGTAGGTATTTGATAAATGTCAGTTATCCTCTCTTCAATCGCTGAAATAAAGTGGTCTTAGAGCCTATTAGAAGGAAAAGATCAACCTTGGCCTGCTACTGCAGAATGTGGATATGGAAATTCTATAACTTAATGTGATAAATAGATGCATGATAACCATGATCACAACCATAGTAACAATGGCTGATATTAAAAGCAGTCCAAACCATGCTGCTATTAATAAAACTGCTACCCTAGTTAATTAGATCAAGAGCTACTATACTTTCTTTGTTTGATTTCAGAGATCAATGGCTTTTCAAACGCAGCGCACCAAACTGTCAAAGTGGTGATCCCTCTTCATTTGGCATGCTCACAAAGAGGCGAATCAGACAAGAAAGCAAGTTAACCCTGAAACAGCGAGGTGACAGTGCGCCTCAAACACAGGAAAATGAAAGGCATAATTATACTGATTGGATATTGCTCAAAATCAGCCTACATGCCATCTTTGGTATGTGTGAACAAAGTTACCAATTCCTATTCTAACTATGATATACTCAAAACTGTACAATCAGTAATGGGATGCTCTAAAGACAAAAATAACTGCAAACCCTTTTTAAAAAATTATTTTCAGCAATAGTGTCACTTTTTGGTATTAAGATTCTAAGAATACCCTGTGGATAATGTGGAACAAACCAAATGAACGCTTATGTGAATGTGATATTCTCAAATTATCATCCCTGGTATTCCAGAGAAACAAGATTCTTGGTGGTAACAAAAGGCAATACAAATAAGATAGAAGAAATTAAATAAAAACCTTGTAGTCTTTAATTTAAATAAAACTATAAGCATAAAACTTTAATTTTAAAAAAACTATGATTGTTACATTTTTTAAATAGAAAAAAATGCCTAGAAACAATGACCAATGCAACAGCTAATAAGAATCCCTAGAACCTAAATACAACTTTTTTTGCTAGACTCAGCCAATTTTTCAAGAAACCCCATTTCCTTTTAATGTTTCCTTTACTGAGATCAAGAGCTAATACTTTTATTTGTTCAATTTCAGAGATCAATAGCTATTCAAAAGTAGCACACCAAAAAGGAGATAGGGTTTCCTGAAAAATTAGCCAGTTCTAGGTGTAATGGTTAGAAATGTACAAATTAATCCTAGAATGACTTTTCTTACCATATAGCAAAGAAGTCACTAAAGACTAATTGGTCAATGATGAGACAATTTGCGCATCCATAAGAAAAATAACTACAATGGACTGAAACACATATATTTTCAATCCACATTAAGAATGGGACTAAAAAGTCCAGGCACGGTGGCTCATGCATGTAATCCCAGTACTTTGGGAGGTTCAGGCAGGTGGATCACCTGAGATCGGGAGTTCGAGACCAGTCTGACCAACATGGCGAAATCCCATCTCTACTAAAAATATAAAATTAGCTGGGCGTGGTGGCACATGCCTGTAATCTCAGCTATTCAGAAGGCTGAGGTAGGAGAATCGCTTGAACCTGGGAGGCAGAGGTTGCAGTGAGCCAAGATCGCACCTTTGCACTCTAGCCTGGGCAACAAGAGTGAAACTCCTTCTCAAACAAAACAAAACAAAACAAAACAAAAAAAGAATGGAACTAAAAAACAGCCTGGGCAACACAGTGAGATCCTGTTTCTACAAATAATCAAAAATTAGCCGGGCGTGGTGGTGCAAGCCTGTAGTCCCAGCTACTTGGGAGGCTGAGGCAGGAGAATTGCTTGAGCCCAGGAAGTCGAGGTTGCAGCAAGCCATCATTGCGCTCAGCTTGGACAAAAGAATGAGGCCCACTCTCAAAAAACAAGAATGGGGAAAAAGCTAATTGGTTACAATGAAGGTTGCTAGAGATAGAATACATTATATTAAAACTGATAAAAGCAAGAATATTGATCCTGCCTTTTCTATATAAATGCAGCACTAGGTAACCAAATAGTAGAAGGGGAAATTTTTCTTTATAGAGGCAGTACAGCTGAAAAATAAGGGAGGGAGAAAACACCAGAATATCAACAATTTGCAACCACTGATGAAATAATGCATCTAGGCATGAAACATTGTCAGCTAACCCTACAAAATTAAAGACAACCAGACATTATGTGCTTCTTGATAAAAGAAGTGAACATCACCTTATAATGTAGTCTTACCCTTACTCATTTAAAAAAGAACCTGAAGCTGACCAACTCTAGAGTTAACTGGCAATTTATAGGGGACAGACGAACATGTTAAATTATACCATGGGATACAAAAGCAAAATTCAAACTGTGGGAAAATACGCAAGACAAATAACCTTGTTTCTTAAACAATAAATTATGAATAAAAAAAAAAAAAAAAAAAAAAAACAGATGGTGTGGGAACTTATAGGACCAAAAGAAACATAAAAGATATATCAACCAACCACAATGTGCAGTACCTTATTTGGATCCTGAGTTTTAAAAAAATTGTAACATTTGCAAGTAGTAGAAATTTGAACACATATTTAATAATTTGTGATAATGGTTTTGTGGCTAAGTTTAAAAAATGAAAGGCCCCAATCTTTAGAAATCTACCCTGAAATATTTACAATTATATATTTAACAAGTATATAAAATTATACCATGTCTGGGATTTGCTTTCACTTAGTAAGAGAGATGGTAGCTGGAGAGATGCATGGATAAGACTGGCCATAAGCTGATGTTAGGACTAGGTGTCTGAAGTTTTATGTTTAAAATTCTACAGTATAAAATATCTAAAAAATTTGTGTCACAGAATTTCAATAGCAATTACTTTCAGGAAAAGATATTCAAATGTCTTAATAGCAATTATCAGATAATAACAAGTTATTGTAAAAGAAAACCTTTGTGTTATAGATTTTCACTGAATTCAGACTTATAAAAAATTATGAAAATGAATGTAATAGCAATTATTGATTAATAAATTAACAGTATTTAGGAAAACCCTATGGTGTCATAAAAGTTAATGAAAACTGTATACGATTACAGTAAGTAATAAAATTATGTCATATATCTTTCCATACTAAAATTGTTGTTTTCAAAGAAGTGAACTTCATTGTTAACATTGCGGGCACAAAGAGTTTCATCTTCTGACCAGGATGGACACCTATGTCAAAAAAAAAAAAAGTATAAAAAACATTCAGACGGAATGTAACATCACATTAACATGTTAAAGTAATTTATGATACTGGTTACTATTTAAGGAAAAACACTTATAAACACTTATAAATATGATATCAAGTCAGTTACTAATAGTTTTAGTCAATATATGTTAATAGAAAAGTCTGGGCACAGTGGCTCATACCTGTAATCCCAGCACTTTGGGAGGCCTAGGCGGGTGGATCACCTAAGGTCAGGAGTTCCAAGACCAGCCTGGACAAATGGTGAAACCCCGTTTCTACTAAAAATACAAAAATTAGCCTGGCATGGTGGCACGCGCCTGTAGTCCCAGCTACTTGGGAGGCTGAGGCCGGTGAAATCGCTTGAACCTAGGAGGTGGAGGTTGCAGTGAGCCAAGATCACGTCACTGCACTCCAGCCTGGGCGACAGAGCGAGCCTCCGTCTCAAAAAAAAAAAAAAAAAAAAAAAAAAGAAATATTGTTCCTTTCCACTTAATACTAAAGGAAAGAAAGATCAAGTTTTTGCTCTATTACATTCCTACATACAAAATCCTTAAAAATGTAGATTTTTGTCTGATAAGTTATTTTTTTAAATCAATATCAGGAAAACAAATATTATACAGTGATGACATTAAAAACACTATGTAAAAAATTAGTATTTTAAACCATTTATTTACCAATTTTGCGTTTTTTTCTGGATGAAAGATTTCAAACATGTCCCAGTTTTCACATCATAAAGTTGTAGGTTGGGTATCCCAGCTGTGCCATCTTTAGAAGCTGCAATAAATTTTTTTTTTTTCAGTAATTGCCTTGTAACATTTGTAAAAAGATTATTTTTCTTATTTATTAAGTTTGACATGGATTACTATCAAATGGGTTAAATCATGAAAGCTTGCCTCTGTGTTACCAAAAAAAAAAAAAAAAAAGGTTACATAAACCATTCATGATTCTACACTGATTCTCAGTATCTCTTTCATTCACTTGGAAAAATAAGATTCATTAGAGTTCATGCCTTTTGAAAGAACAAAAACTCAGGATGTTTGTAACCCAATGACCTATTATCATTTACTTATTCAACCATATCAACATTATTAGAAAATGTTTCTTAAAATAAGCCCTTATAACTATTTTATTACATGAAACACAGCTATATAAAATGTTCATATAATATATTATCATTAGGTATCCCTTTAAATATATTGGAAAATGGCACAACATTTTCTACTGTTATACCATACACATCCCTTAGATGTTCTGTCTACTGTACTTCCTTTCACGTAATAATTATTTAAAATGTCTTGATTTTAAAAGTCATTATTATTCTTAATCTTCAGAAATCTCTATCCAGCAGTTATTTACTTTCTGAATTTTCCCTTGAGCTTTTTCTTTTCCTTTAGCTCATAAGGGCTCTTTACATTAACTTACCATAGACCTTGAAATTACTTTCAATACATTGTTTATTTGGAGAGTACAAGATTCACTGTTGATCATAAATATTCACAAACACAAAAGTATCGTAAAGACAAATTACTTTCTTATGAGGTTATAAACTTTATAACTTTTTCCCCCGACTAAACGTAATTGATCCTGTCAGAGTATTTTTACACTGAGAAAATACTTACTAGTATAAGGCTGCCACGTTGCCAGGACAGTATTTTTGGGCGAGAATTCAAGGCAAACTGCCTTTGGGAGGTCGAAGGAGTGCAGTAGCCCCTTGTTAATGACACTGATAATATTTATTCTGGTTTCAAAAGAAATTATTTCAACAATGAAATACTGTTTTATAGTAGTCAACACTAACCAAAACATTCATAGCTCTTTTCAAACACAGATCACTCCAAAATGTTCATTTTTCATAAAAAGCAACTTCAAGTTGGTTCTAGAAAATATCCAGGAAATACCTTAACTTAAAAAAAAAAAAAAAAAAAAGCCAGGTGCAGTGGCTCACATCTGTGATTCCAGCACAACCTCTGTCTCTACTAACATTACAAAAATTAGCCAGGCGCGGTGGTGGGCACCTATAATCCCAGCTACTCGGGAGGTAGAGGCTGCACTGAGCTGAGATCGTGCCACTGCACTCCAGCCTGGGCAACAGAGTGAGACTCTGTCTCAAAAAAAAAAAAAAGTATATATTTTACCAAAAGCCTCCTATATAAGGCTAGTGTTGGGAAACGATATAAAATAGAAGACACATGGATGATTCCACTTTCAGCTGAAAAGGAAAAAAACGCCTTTAAGTGAACACAAAACTAATCTACAGAGAAGTTGAGGTCTATCAAATCAAAGGAAAGGCAAAGGTGCTAGAGAAAATGGCAAAAGCATACTTTGGTTTTATTTTTTATTTGAGATGGAGTCTCACTCTGTCACCCAGGCTGGAGTATAGTGGCACAATCCTGACTCATTGCAACCTGGGTTTAAGTGATTCTCCTGCCTAAGCTTCCCGAGTAGCTGGGACTACCGGCGCATGCCACCACACCTGGCTAATTTTTTGTATTTTTGGTGGAGACGAGGTTTCACCATGTTGGCCAGGCTGGTCTCGAACACCCGACCTCAGGTGATCCACCCACCTTGGCCTTCCAAAGTGCTGGGATTACAGGCATGAGCCACTGTGTCTGGCCCACAAAAGTATACTTTTAAACTTGAATAAATGGGCCAGGTGCAGTGGCTCATGCCTGTAAACCCAGCACGTTGGAAGGCTGAGGTGGGAGGACCACTTGAGCCCAGGAGTTCAAAACCAGCCTGGGCAACATAGCAAGATCTCATTTCAATTAAAATTTTTTTTTTTTTAGTAAATGGAACTATAGCAGCTAGGGAAATCAGTAAGGAGACATTTGACATCTACTACAATCTCAAGAGCAATCTTTAAAAGATATGATTCTAAGAATTATTATAGTACAAAGACAAAAATGACAATAATTGTATGATAAAAGCAGTTCCATTTTGGGATGTTTTCTATGTACCTAACCACTTTACGTACATTTTCTCATTTAATCCTTAGAACAATCTTATAAACATCATCATTTCTGTTTTACATGTGCTTAAATTTAGGCTTAGAAAAATGATTTGATAATTTGCTCAAGATCATACTATTGATAAATGCCACAGCCAAGCTTTGAAATCAGTTTGGCCTGGCTTGCTTTTATGTACTAAACACTCTGGGGTGTTAAAAAAAAAAAAAAAAAAAAAAAAGACACTCCATCTTATTCCAGAAGTTGCTGTAAGTAACTTTGTTCTACTCAGGTTTGAGGAAGATAACTGAGTTTAAGATAAGCAGTCACTGAAAAGAATGAAAAACTACCACATATTATTTAAACACAGACACCTACATGGAAGTCTTTACAACTTGCTGCAAATAACCTATTTTAGAATTACGAGACGCTTTCTTGTTTTCTTGTTGTTGCTGTTGTTAACCTTCATTTTTTTCTTTGCTTTTCAACCACAGCCTCCTCAGAACTGATGGTCTTTAATAGTTATTCTTAGTTTAATGACGGATGTTTATTTTAATTAAGAAAAAACATATTTAAGGAAGAATCATAATGGTTTCTGACTTAGTTAACCAGAAACTGAACAAAGACCACAATCAATACATGAAATCTAGTTCTCTTGGCCCAGAACAGTAAGTACCATTGTGGTCACAGCACTTTAATGAAATAAATGCTAGAACGTAATATAGATGAAATCTATTAAAATCATGGACATGACATACGGGGACATACTAAAAGGATTCAGAGTTGAATCCAACAGAAGGTTAAGTGCAGATACGAGTGAACTATTAACAATAACTGCCAAGGTAAAAATAGACTTATTCAACAAACTCTAAGCTAGAAGAACAAGGAATACCTCAAAAACAAAACAAAAAAGACAATGAAAAGAAGTATAGTATAGCCCATTAGGTAGTAAATTTCGATTGACTCATTACTCAAATAATACAAATTAAAATATGGATTAAAAAATAAAATTTAAGTACCCACAATAGGTTACACAAAATAAGAAATTTTGAGATCACATCTTATTTTTTGAGGCTGAGATTAAAACTGTTAACATTGTAGATAAGACTCATTATAATTATATTATTAATGATTTGAGAGTAGTAGATTCAGGCTGGGTGAGGTGGTTCTTGCCTGTAATCCTAATGATTTGGGAGGCTGAATGAAGCGGGTGGATCACTTGAGGTCAGGAGTTAGAGACCAGCCTGACCAACAGGGTGAAACACCATCTCTACTAAAAATACAAAAATTAGCCAGACGTGGTGGTGTGGGCTCAGCTTGTAGTCTCAGCTACTGGGGAGGCTGCGGCAGGAGAATCGCTCGAACCTGGGAGGTGGAGGTTGCCGTGAGCTGAGATGGTGCCACTGTACCACTCCAGCCTGGGTGACACAGTGGGACCCTGTCTCCAAAAAAAAAGAGAGAGAGAGAGAGTAGTAGATTCAATAACTTAAAAAAAAAAAAAAAAAAAAGGGCTGGGCACAGTGGCTAACACCTATAATCCCAACACTTCGGGAGGCCGAGGCAGGAGGACTGCTTGGGCCCAGGAGTTTGAGCCTAACCTGGTCAACATAACAAGACCCTGTTTCTATTAAAATTAAAAAAAAAAAAAAAAAAAAAAAAGAATAAAAGACCAATTTTTTTAAATTATAAAAGCTAATTCTGCCAGCTACTTAAAAAAGGTGAATCAACTAATTCAACATGTTCTCTTTAGTAGTCAATTTTTAAAAAGCAACTATTAATCCAATCTCACCTGGTAGTTGAAAGACTTCTGAATACATTACCATTGTAAAGAACAACGTTTAAAATTTGCTTTTCAAACTAATGCATGTATTTTCTCCCTTTTGAAAAACCTAACAGTATTATATGTGGTTTAAAACAATGTAAATAACTTTAAGCCAATCAAGTATTTGGGCATTTGCATGGTCTGTGAAATAAAATGTTGTAGTAACTCTTGAAAAATTAAAAAGGACTGGTTTTCTTAACAAAATATAAGCATTTAATCAACATAATTTTTTGTGCAAGACCAATTTTGTAAACTGGTATTTTATGTAACATATATTATACTAAACATTCTTTTGAATAACATACACTTTTATATACATAAGATTAATAATAATAACTGCAGGCAGTTGTTAGCAATTTAACAGCAAAGATAAAGAGTATCTACATCTAGGATTAAATGAGTAAAGAGAATTATTCTCTCAGTGTTAGTGCAGATTTAAGAAACTCCAACCAATAACTTAGAGCACTATTTAAAACAACTTCTCAGTTTCTTTAGCATTAAATTATGTTTTTCATACATTAATTTTTAATTCTAGGTAACTAGATAACTAAAGCAAGTCATGGCATATATATAGAAACGAACAACTTTGAAGGTATTCTGTGTAATGAGAGGTAATATCTCACTACATCATGACATTAAAAGATGGATTTTATTAATGACACTCAAATATCTGTTATTCAAATAATGCCAGTGTTTATATTCATGATACACAAAATATGTTATGTAAATGAACACTAACTTTTCTCCATTGCCCCAGGCAAACAAGGTCCCATCCTTACTAAAGGTATAGACTTTGCAATTCTTCCCAGATTCCCTGAAAATGACAAAAAAAAAAAAAGTTTAAATGAATAAGCATTAATACTTTTCAAAAAAATCTGATTATAAAGTCAACCATTTCACTATCAATTTAATAACTCAGAACTTGCACAAATTTAAGAAAATTCCCAAATGCTTTCATCTGCCAAAATACTTTAAAATGCAATGCTAACAAACATTGTAAAGTAAGCTGGAAAATGATTTCATACTAACAGATGGATTAAAAAAAAATAGAGCCTTTTGGGTGAACAAGTTTGTGTGGTAGGCCTTCCATCAATTTCTCATGTGTAGAAATAGAAAGTATAACAATAATAAGAGGCTCCTCACTTAACTACTTGGGAATATTCTATCAAGTAATCAAAACTCTAAGTACTGTATCTCTGAACTGAAGATGTTTATTATGAATACATCACCCAGTGATAATGAATACCCAAAAAGAAATGTGTATCTATGCACATGTAGATGTACATTAGTGTAGTCACAACATGAGATGAAAACTTCCTGGCTAAAAAATAATTTGAATTGCAAAATAACAACAAATGCATTGAGAATTGACTAATACATCCCTTATACTATCTTTGCATTAATTCATCGGCACAAATGAAGATGACATTTGTGCTTCTGCAATCACACAATAATGACAGTTTACACTCAGTTTATAGATATCAAAACATTTTTAAAATCTCTTTCCCATGGTGCAATGGCTCACATCTGTAATTCCAGCAGTTTGGGAGGCCGAGGCAGGCAGATCACCTGAGGTCTGGAGTTTGAGACCAGCCTGGGCAACATGGCAAAACCCTGTCTCTACTAAAAATACAAAAATTAGCCAGGCGTAGTGGTGGTAGAGTCACTGGTCAGTAGAGTCAGATGACAACAGCCTGATTATAAAGTTCCCCATTAACAGTCATCAAACAGTTCAGCTAATGGTTTCAGCGTCTTTTGATGATCATCTGCCTAGATCAGTGGTTCTTAAGTGGGGTCCCCAGATTTGCAGCATCAGTATCACTGGGGAATTTGTTAAAAATGCAAATTATTGGGCCCTACCGCTGATCTAATGAATCAGAACATTTGGAAAGAGAGCTGTAATCTGGATTTTAATGAGCTTTTCAGATGATTCTGATGCTTGGTAAAGTTTGAGAACCAGTGGCCTAGATTCATTTCTTGAGGATGACAAAACGGTAATTGTCTGATCCAGCATCCATTCTGTATTTATTAACTGGAATTCGTCTACAAAGCTCTTTTTCAAAATCATCAACCATTTGGTTACTCTGATAAACACTTTGTATAAGGCAAGATAAGTGCTTGATTCCTTCCCTTTATTTATCAATTTTCAAAGTAATGAGTGAGGACTCCATCAACCATCAATGCTGACCAGTAAGGTTTAAATAGAGGGGGGATTTTTGGGGGAAGCATTTATATACTTGACACGCTTTATCTTTCTATTCATAATTCTTAATGTTCCCATCTTAGGTTGGTGTGAATCTCTTCAAGTTGATTCTTACGACCCTTTAACAAAATCTCATTAAGTCTTTTATAGCTTCTTTGCTTTCTGGCACAAAAGTCCCCACTGCAACTTGTACATTTTCTCTCCCAGACCTCGAGTTGACCACTTCTCCAAGGAAGTGGTTCCTTTTAGTGAAGAACTGTATTTAGAGATCACAATCTGTGAGGCTGGGGTATTCACTGCTTCTGTGTTATTGCTGCTTCCAGGCCTTTTCATTGGATAGAACTAGGAAATGCAAATGTTTTATGAAAAGAAATCATGAGTTCATATTGATACAGGCAAGTCTATCTTTTCACTCTAATGCTGAAAAATCTTGGTGCCTAACGACATTAATACAATTAATTTACTCTATCCTATAGTAGATTTAAATGACAATATCAACTTTTAGTTAAAATAAAACTATTAGGCTGGGACGGTGGCTCACGCCTGTAATCCCAGCACTTTGGGAGGACGAGGCCCATGGATCACCTGAGGTCAGGAGTTTGAGACTAGCCTGGCTAACATGGTGAAACTCCATCACTACTACAGATACAAAAAAATTAGCCAGGTATGGTGGCAGGCACCTGTAATCTCACCTACTTGGGAGGCTGAGGCAGGAGAATCACTTGAACCCGCGAGGCAGAGGTCGCAGTAAGCTGAGATTGCACCACCTTACTCTAGCCTGGGCAACAAGAGCAAAACTCAGTCTCAAATAAAAGAATTTTGCACATTTTCATATGGTTATGCCACCAGCCTGATATAAACCTAGAATTACTTATTTTAGTTTCCCATTGTTTTATTTTTAATTTTGTTTTGAGACAGAGTCTCACCTTTTTGCCTAGGCTGGAGTGCAGTGGCACGATTTTGGCTCACAGCAACCTCCACCTCCGGGTTTTAAGCGATTCTCCTGCATCAGCCTCCTGAGTAGAGTAGCTGGGACTACAGGCACCCACCACCACGCCCGGCTAATTTTTGTATTTTTAGTAGAGACGGGGTTTCGCCATGTTGGCCAGGCTGGTCTTAAACTCCTGACCTCAGGTGATCTGGCCCGCCTCAGCCTCCCAAAGTGCTGGGATTACAGACGTGAGCCGCCGCGCCCAGCCTTTAATTTTTAAATTTAAATCAATTATATGGTCCAAAGTCAAAACTAGACCAAAGCTCCTTCACAGATGTGTCCCCTGCATCCTGTAACTCTCTCCCCCTATAGATAAGCATTTTTAACTAGTTTTTGGTTTACTTGTCCATTGTCTTTTTGGGAAAAAAAAAAACAGCTAGCTAGCTACATACTATGTGTATATATATGTCCTCCCTTTTTAATATCTTTTTCATTATGATTTCACTAAGATTACTGGCAGCGATCTGGCTATCAAATTTGCAAGTTTTTCTCATTCCTTAAAACTCTTGTAAACTAAAGGCTTGTATTCAGTCACACTAGTGTCTACACTTTTTCTTAGTATTGCTCCCCCTACCTTATAGATAGGCTTAAGTTACTATTTTCAGATCTGAAGATCATTTTCCTTGATAGAGAATATGTATTCTCTTCATCTTCGGTTAACATTATACAATACAATATTATACAATACAAACGAATTCATCTCTTCTTTTCCTTTCTTGTTCAAAACACACCACCAACAAAACACTTTAGATTGTACTGTATGTTCCCTGTAACATCTAACATTACTTAACAAAATAAACCGTACCTTGGAAACACTGTGCTTTCTGTAAAATGTGGTGGTCCATTCACCATGTACAGTCCTTCTGATCCTCGGACTAAAGAAATAAAATAAAAAGAACAACAATTACTTTGTTAATAAAGACTCAGTTAACACAAATGTCTTTTTTTTAAAAAAAAATAGCTTTAGTAAAAATATTAATGAAATCATTAAATATTTCATTGAACTATAGAATATTAGCAACAAAAGGGCATATTTTCTTACTCTGTTACATAAAATCATATAATTGCTGAGAAATACGTAACTTTTTAAATAAAAACTCGAAACTTTGTCATCACTGAAAGAAAGGCAGCTGTCTTATGGTAAAGAGGACATGAACTCAGAGGCTGACCTAAATTTGTAACTGCCTGTGGAATATTCAATACATTACCACCTCTGAATCTGTGACCTAATCTGTAAAATGGAAATATCAGAACACAGGATAGCTGTATGCTTTACATAAAGTAATAAAAAAATATAGTATATGTTTAAACTTTTTAGAAACATAAGGCATTATTAATATATTCACAATTTCTCAAACTAAGAGAACAAGTGGAATGAGACATATTCATTTACTAAGGCCCCAATGACAGCAATAGCCTAAAAAATGAAGTGGAAACAAAGTTCAAGATTAAATAATCATCTACAGAACTAGACCATACTTCTTATTTCTATGTTTAAATTATTTTATTTTATTTATGTTTTTGAGACAGGGTCTTGCTGTCACCCAGGCTGGAGTACACTGGCACGATCAAGGCTCACTGCAATCTCAAACTCCTGGTCTTAAGTGATGCTCCTGGCTCAGTCTCCCAAGTAGCTGGGACTACAGGTATGTGCCACCCTGCCTGGCTTTTGTTTTGTTTTGTTTTGTTTTATAGAGACAGAGTCTCACTGTTGCCCAGGCTGATCTTGAACTCCTAGGCTAAGGCAATCCTCCCTCCTCAGCCTCCCAAAGTGCTGAGATTACAGGTGTGAGCCACCGCGCCTAGCCTAGACTATACTTTTTTAAATGGTTGAATTAAATGCTTCTAAAGCTGAACCAAATAAATAGATTCATTTAGTCAACAAATGCTTAGCGGGAAAAAAAATGAAAAAACTACTTCCTAGGCCCTACGTTGAACACTGGCGATATAATATGAAAGAAGATCAGCCTTGTCTCTGACCTCATTGAACTTTGCAAACAGTAATCAAATAATTAGCCAAATATACGGAACTGTATACCTGTGTTTAGAGCATCAAAGGAAAGCTATATGGTACCACTGAGGGTATAATAGAGAGTTTTGACCTAAAAATGGAAGGTTAAGGAAAGCATCCTTTAAAGTGTTTTGTATCCTGAGATGTAAAGGATCAATGGCAGTTAACAAACAAAGAGAACAGTAACAAGTGCAAAAACCCCATGGAAAGAAAAATGACAGAGCATCAAGGGGATGGGAAGAAGGCCTATGTGGCTAGAGGATGATGAAGCTGGAAAACAAAATAGGGCTCAGGCCAGGCGTGGTGGCTCACACCTGTAATCCCAGCACTTTGGGAGGCCAAGGCACGAAGATGGCTTGAAACCAGGAGTTCAAGACCAGCCTGGGCAACATAGGGAGATGCTGTCTCTACAAAAAGTAGCTGGGCATGGTGGCACATGCCTGTAGTCCCAGCTACTCGAGTGGCTGAGGCAGGAGGATCCCTTGGACCTGGGAAGTCAAGGCCACAGTGAACCATGATCATGTCACACACCACCAAGCCATGTTAAGTTTTGTATTTCTTGCAGAGACGAGGTTTTGCTATATTGCCTAGGCTGGTCCAAACTCCTTAGCTCAAGCAATCCAATCTGCCTTCCTCAGCCTCCCAAAGTGCTGGGATTACAGCTGTGAGCTACCTCGCCCAAACTGACATTTTGTATTTCTAAGATGCCTTGCTAGATTTAATTACTTTGTAGTTTCATATAAATTTTAATAAAGGGATACACAGTTTAATTAATTTACTCTTGATAAGCTGTGATACAAAGTTTATTAGAAAAAACACAAAATCAGGTCCATAACAGAACATAAACTGTTTTATAACTAATAAAACCAAAAATAAATATGGACTAAAAAACCTTTCAATACTGAAACAATTTTTTTCTACATATAACTTTCTTTCCTTTTTTTTTTTTTTTTTTTTTTTTTTTTTTTTGAGACGGAGTCTTGCTCTGTCACCCAGGCTGGAGTGCAGTGGCCGGATCTCAGCTCACTGCAAGCTCCGCCTCCCGGGTTTACGCCATTCTCCTGCCTCAGCCTCCCGAGTAGCTGGGACTACAGGCGCCCGCCACCGCGCCCGGCTTACATGTAACTTTCTAACAAGGAGTCCTTTTTAATTACAAGTATCTGAACGTGAAACTAAATATGATGTGAAGTTAGCTCAATATAGTGTATTCTGAGTTTGTGTGATTCTCCATTTTCAGAGATTTCCCTCTTCAATCAAATGGGATTGGCAATATGTTCTAGCAGAAAGAAAAATCTACAATGCAAGCAGTTCTTTTCATTAAAACAACAAATAAACGCCAGAGATTCACACAGTAGCTGTGTGAAATACATTAAACATCTACATAATCTTTTCAAAGCTTACTAGCCTTTTTAGACACTCATATACTATTTATTGCTCTAGGCCTGCGTTAGAGAGAGAAAAACACAGGGCTTCAATAAACAAGGATCCTATGGCAGGTGTGTAGTCATCTTTAAAATATGATACTTTTCCCAACTCTTACATTCACTGAACTATGTATTAGTTTAGGAAAATGACTCAATTTTGAACAAATTATCTCTGTGATTTCAACTGGTCAAGCAGATTAGACAATGTGAATTTCATATAATGGACATTGCTGTTTTATGTGCCTAGCACCCAGCTCCTCTTCTTTAGGAGGCTCTCATTTTCTTTTGAGGAGTATCCAGGAGTGAGAATATAATTTAGTCCTGACTACATGATTAAAAGTTGACTGATACAAAGATGAGCCAAGCAAAGTCAAAGGCAGTTAGCCTTGAGATTTTTGCTGAGACTACTGGCAAAAATGTGTTCTTTCCTTTGGAGCTGGGTGTTTGGTTGAATGTCAGTTTAAAGATGAATTTAATCTGGAGGAAAGCAAGAGCCTAGAGATGAAGAAAAACAGATTTCTGGACGGGCATGGTGGCTCACGCCTGTAATCCCAGCACTTTGGGAGGCAGAGGCCGGTGGATTACCTGAGGGCAGGGGTTCAAGACCAACCTGACCAACACAGTGAAACCCCATCTCTACCAAAAATACAAAATTAGCTGGGTGTTGTGGTGCATGCCTGTAATCCCAGCTACTCGGGAGGCTGAGGCACAAGAATCACTTGAACTTGGGAGGTGGAGGTTGCAGTGAGCCAAGATCACGCCATTGCACTCCAGCCTGGGCAACAAAAGTGAAACTCTGTCTCAAAAAAAAAAGAAAGAAAGAAAGAAAAACAGATTTCTGAAGCATGTGAGTATCTGGATCTAGCAGCAGTGAGGCTTTTAGGTTATATGAGTTTAAAAAAAAATTCCTTTTTCACCTGCTTTGGCTTGTCATTCCCAATTAAGAGTTGGGGTTAACAAAATTTACTGGCTAATCTGCAAGCTATTCATAGCTCTAAAATCCCATGAGTCTAAATTTAACAAAAGATCTTGGAAGTAAAATAATCTACTGTTGAATGAAATATGTACATTGAAAATGCTTAAAAGATTAAACAGTTTGTTCTAGTGAAAGAAAAATGGACCACAGAGTTCAGCAATCTGAATAAGTATGATCCTAATCCTGCCAATCTGCAGCATGAATCTGACCACTTAATCTCTCTGGGCCTCTAAGAATATGAGAATACGAAGAGTACACTGAACAGACAACATTTAAGCTCTTACAAATTCCCTCATTTTAAACACTGTAAGACAATTGTCATCCTTGGTTAATTTACTATAAAGTGGCTATCCTTCATTTAGAAGGATAGTCTAAACAGATAAATCTAACCTAGATCTCTTGTATGCACAGTTCACAATACGGTTTGCGCTCTTATGAGGCTCTAATGCCCCCACTGATCCGACAGGAGGGGGAGCTCAAGTGGTAATGTTCGCCTGGTACCAATCTGGCCCCGGGGGGTTGGGGACCCCTGATTTAGAGTATCTATTGTCTACCAGGCACTGCACTAGTACTGAGAAGACAGATATGAATAAGACCCTGTCCCTGACATTGAAGGACTCACAGTCTAGCAGGGGAGAAAGGCAAGTGAATGTCTAATTATCCTACTTAGTAAGTGAAACAAAATTTCAAATATACTTAAGGTACAAAAATAGCCCAGGAAGTGACTGACTCTATCTGGGTAGCGTGAGGAAAGGCTTCACAGAGCAATGATATCTAAAATGAATTTTAATTTCAACAGATGATAAAGAGTTTGCCAAATCAACTAGAGGCATAGGATAGTACTAGACTGAAGAAACAGGTTGTTCAAAGGTACTCACAAGCAGTTCAGTATTGACGGAGTACAAAATAGGATGGGATAGCAAGGAAATAAATGAGTCTCAAGAGCAATTCAAGGATTATAAATGGTTACATACCCTATGCTACGTGGGATGGAATTTACCCTGTAAGCAGTGAGGAACTAACTACTGTAGGCATTTTTAAAGGAGAGGTTATTTATCAGATTTTTAAATGTCGTATTGTTTTCATTAGAGTTCAAATAAGAATTTAGTATTAAAAATTGTGAATAACAAGCTACCTTTACGAACCTAAAAAAAATTTATTATGTAACTTTGCCCAACAGTCTCTGCCTAGCACATTACCTAGCACATTATAGCCAGCGTTTGATAAATGATGACTAAACTGTAGAAGACAGACTATCAGTGGGCATGGTGCTTAATAATAAAGATTTTAAAATGTAGAAATAGAAACGTAGACTGGCAAAAAGTGCAAAAATGTTTTAAGGTTTCTTTCTTTCTTTCTTTTTTTGAGACAGTCTCGCTCTGTCGCCCAGGCTGGAATGCAGTGGCGCGATCTTGGCTCACTGCAACCTCCACCTCCCGGGTTCAAGCAATTCTCCTGCCTCAGCCTCCCAAGTAGCTGGGATTACAAGCGCCCGCCACCACGTCCGGCTAAATTTTTTTGTATTTTTAGTAGAGACGGGGTTTCACCATGTTAGCGAGGGTGGTCTCGATCTCCTGACCTCGTGATCTGCCCACCTCTGCCTCCCAAAGTGCTGGGATTACAGGCGTGAGCCACTGCGCCCGGCCCTTAAGGTTCCTTTCAGGGGATGGGGGAAAAGGGAGGAAATAGCCTTCCTCCTCAAATGCAGACGTTTCTCTTAATGACTTTCTTCCTTCTGTATAGTTACCAGAACTTAACCAAAGCCTTCTTTTCCTTCCCAATTCTTTCCCTTACATAATACTCACATGCAAATACTCCTAGCCACAACCTAGTAAAGCAACTTCCCCAGCATTGTCCAATCTAAGTTTATTATCTTCTTCAACACTACACACTCTGTCTTCAGCTTCAAAATTTCAAAAGTCCTCTAATGTTCTACTTTTAATATGCTCATAACCATTTCAAAATAAAATGTTGCTAGAATATCTCTATCATGCTCACTGCTATATCCTCTTCCAACCCCACCTTCATCATTTGAAATCTGCATTACAGCTCCACTCTCCCTATTCAGTACTACAAACCCCATTAAGGAAGGCAGGCCAGAATTTGGAATTACTTAAGTCCAGGTGTATTTAATGTGCGTGGTCATTCTAGTGGACTAACTCTGTTTGTCTTTGTCCTTACTGTAGAGCTAAATGACTTCACAAGGGCCCGTGTAACACCAGTATTGCAGACCCAGGTGTCACAAATTCAACTAGCACATTCTGTTTTTCTCCCCCTTCTTCTATTCCTGTAGAAGATGAATCCGCAGGCAAGAATGATGGATCAGTGAAAGGGAGGGGGAATACGAAAGCCCAGAGGCGGAGACTTCACTTCCGACTGCCACGCTATATCAAGAAAGCCAAGAGATAGTCTGGCCTTTCCGCAAGCCACAAGAAAAGGCAGATCAGACTTTTCGGGCTCCTCGGGTAGTTCTCAAAGACAAAGACAAAAATAAGAAACTAGTCTGAAGAAAGAGAGTCCCTTGCTTCTTCAGAACTCACCTGTCAAGAGCGGCGTGGACGGCGCCATGTTGTCCCGGAAAAAGAAACCGCTCGGGTGAGAGTTCACGAGGGCCGAACCCGGCCCCTACACGTCTCCTCCTGCGTGGAAACAGCGAGCTGGTGTTTCCGGAGCCAGCAGCCTCGGGGCCAATTCACTTCCGGTTGAGGAGTGACGCGGAAGAGGCGCCCGAACGCGCAAGCACAGATCTGGGGCGACGCTTGACCGAGCTTGGGAGGGCTGGACTGGGGCGGGTGCGTCTGCTTTCGCCCTCCTTCTCTAGCAGGAGGGGCGCGCACTTCCGCGGGGCGGAGCCCACCTAGTGCTGACGTTGGCAGCCGAACCCAAAGTAGATCGAGGCGGCGGGCTGCACATTCCCGTTGTTGCGTTGCGTTTCCTTCCTCTTTCACTCCGCGCTCCCGGCGGCGGCCAAAGCGGCGGCGACTGCGGTGCGAGAACGACCCGGCGGCCAGTTATCTTCCTCCCGCGCACCCGCCAGGCTTGGCCAGTCAGTCGGCGACCGGCGCCCGGCTTGTGCTCAGTCCCCGCGCTTGCCGCGCCCAGGCCCAGCGGCCGTAGCCAGCGCCTGGCCTGAGAACCTCGGCGCTCCGGCGGCGCGGGCACCACGAGCCGAGCCTCGCAGCGGCTCGAGAGGAGGCAGGCGAGCGAGCGAGTCCGAGGGGTGGCCGGGGCAGGTGGTGGCGCCGCGAAGATGGTCGCCAAGCAGAGGATCCGTATGGCCAACGAGAAGCACAGCAAGAACATCACCCAGCGCGGCAACGTCGCCAAGACCTCGGTAAGGAAAGAGCGGTCGCCCCTCTGCGTTCCGCAGCCGGGGCACAGTCGGGGTCCCTGGGGCCGCGTCGCGTTTTCTCCCGGATCCGGCCGACTGTGGGCTGTGCTGTGGAGGGGTAGGGGCCCGAGTCTGCGAGCCGCCAGACTGTAGGGGCTCGGGAACCGAAGGGGAGACCTGTGGGTGAGGGGACCGGCCACCGGGGCTGTGGGAGCCTGGGGTCCGAGTGGTTTGTCTGCATCTGAAATGGTGGATTTTCGCTTTTGCAGAGAAATGCCCCCGAAGAGAAGGCGTCTGTAGGACCCTGGTTATTGGCTCTCTTCATTTTTGTTGTCTGTGGCTCTGGTAAGTCTCTTGCGGGCTCGCATCAGGTAGAGTCTTGGGTTGAAAGGGTTTGGGATGACGTGGTGACCGGTCAGTAGTGAGTCCTACCTGCGTAGTTCTCAACCCACCTGCCGAGGACTCCACATAATTCTGTTTCATCTGAACCAAATTACTTGTTCCACATATGCACAGAGGGTAGTGCTCCAGAAACTTCTCCTAGCTTAATTTGTACTCACAGGAGATCAGAAAGGAGGTCAAGTCTTGGTAATGATCGAGTTGGAATAAATGTACGACCAGACAAAACCTAACGGAATGATAAATTAGAATGTTTTTTAACTTCATTATCAGCCTTTGCAAAGGAACTTATAAATATGTACATACAGATGTTAGCACTTGATTTAACATATACCAGAATTTAATATCTTAATGTCAAAATTGAGTATATTTTATGAAGTAAAGCTTGTGCAAAGAATTGATTCACTGTAGAGGAAATGTACCTGATTGGCATTTTAATGTGAGTCAAATGTTTTTAGGTTAATAAAAGAAACGTTTGACATATGGTTTAAAAAAAATTGTCAGGGCAGCCTGCTGTCAGAGTAACAGACACTTGCCTTTGCAAATAGATTACAAAAAAAAGGTCTTTCCTCTCTTCGTTTATCGTCTTAATATGCAAGCTGTTAATATTGAAGTAGATGTTGGTTTTCCACTTTCTAAAGTTACTGAGATTTCTGTTTAACGTTTCACTTTGCCTTTCTTTTGCACTTACCAATTGGAAACTTTCCTGATAAATGGCTGAGAGCCAAGCAGTTTATATAACCTGAAGATTATTGAATTTCAGCTTTGTGAGAATGAGGAAACATGCTTGTGTTATAGGCCAGGCCTTAAAAGGATGCTTAATTATTTAGGGATAAACCAAAATAATTCTATGCTGGAAAAACCTGTTTGCTTTGGTGCTTTAAGTTCTTTGTAAAATGATTACTTATCTGGAAGTTCTCTTGGTAATACTTAGACATAAAATTCAGCGAAGCTAAGATTAAAAAAAATAACTCAGGGACATTTCATTGTTTTATTTGTTCAAATAGGCCTATCGTCACTTCTTATTATAATGAAGTTATGTACCATTTGCAAATGTAAGAGTACCTTTGGATTCTTCAGCTACCTTAATTAATATTTGTTAGTCACTGGACCTGTTTTATTCAAAGCTTATTTTAATATTTGCTCTTTCTTTTTACAGCAATTTTCCAGATTATTCAAAGTATCAGGATGGGCATGTGAAGTGACTGACCTTAAGATGTTTCCATTCTCCTGTGAATTTTAACTTGAACTCATTCCTGATGTTTGATACCCTGGTTGAAAACAATTCAGTAAAGCATCCTGCCTCAGAATGACTTTCCTATCATGCTTCATGTATCATTCCAAGGTTTCTTCATGAGTCATTCCAAGTTTTCTAGTCCATACCACAGTGCCTTGCAAAAAACACCACATGAATAAAGCAATAAAATTTGATTGTTAAGATACAGTAGTGGACCCTACTTATTCAGTCAATTAAGAGTAAGTTTTTTTATGTGGTTATTAAAACACTATGAACAATTAGTCTAAGTCTGCATAGACAGGGTCTAGATTTTGTTAACCCTAATGTATAAATGCAGTTAGCTTAAATTACAATTTGAAGTCTTGTGGTTTTTATATAGCTAGGCACTTTATTACTCTTGAACTGAAAGCACACTCCCTTATAGGTTCATGTAACTGTCCTGTAATAAGGTGCTTATAAATCGAACAACTACACAGCCTAGTTTTGCCACAACCTTTAGCATCTAAAACTTTTTAAAAGCTTCTAAATGTCTAATATAAAGGGAGATGCTTGTAGCCACAACATCTATTTTACCAATATTGTTTCCATTACACTACCTTGGATTTTGCATGAGTGAGTATAGTAACCCAAGATGCCATAGAAAAAACTTGATCATTTTCTGACCTAATCAGTTACTGTGGTTTCATTAAAAGCTGCCGTGGTGGAGTGAAGTCAATCAGGGAAGGTTTGTTTATGTTACATTTATTATGTTACATTGATTTCACCAGAATTATTTTAATGTATCAAAGGGGTTTACTATGCCAAACAAAATTCTAGGGAAAAATACTACTAAACATGGATGCCTCATTAGAACATGCTGTTGAGTCCAATGTGCCATAAGATATTTTATTTTAGCATGTTAAATAGCACTTTTAATAGCAAAAAAAGGCACATCAACTACAAAGTTATCCTTAGTTTGGAAATGCTTTTCTAGATTAATGATCGAAATGCCGTTAGGGTCCTAGACACATCAGCCTAAAGTGGCATCTGGAATTGAATGGATTTACTGATAATGATCAGTCTTTAGTCTTCCCTTTGTTATATGATTTTATAGGTTATGATTGATCAGATTTACGTTTTACTAATGGTAAGGGTGAGGGTGATAGGGCAGGTTTTGGGTTTTCTAGTACTGTTGAAAACTGCAAGTACTGGCTGTTTGTATACTTAGCCATAACTTGGTGAATAAAAACCTGAGCAGTGTCTATGTATTAATGCGTTGGAAAGAAAGCTGCTTGTGTTTGCTTTGTTAATTGCCTCAGGATATTTCTTTTAAAATAAGCTGTTTTAAGAGGAACAGAAGGGAAATCTGCTACCTAGTCTATACACAGTGTGAACCTCATAGAGGGCTTCTGATACCCTCAAACGTGGAGAGCAGTAAGGGAGCGGAGTGGTTAAGGACTTTCAGGAACTTAACTATTCTGGAATAAGAAATTAATCAACTGACCTTGGGCCAGCAGGTTTTTAACTAAATTGTTACTTGCCTTTCTCACCCAGTTATCAATTTCTGTACTTGTTTGCCTTTTTGAAACAAGTATCTTGGTTAACTAATTCTGTTTTATGGTTGCGCTAAATTCATAGCAGGTGCCTTATTCTTTGCTTTGAGTCAAACCATTCCGTATCAGAATTTTCCTTGGTTTACTATAGATAATTGGCTTTAAGTTGTTTTTGTTTTTTAATGTACAATGTTCTGATAAATTTGACTGTTAAATTGCTATAGCTGGCAATCATTTTACATATGTAAAATTGCGTTCCCTTTGTATTTCATGTGTAATTTACCAATTAAGTGCATTTTATATTTAGGTCGGATTATGCATGTTTGGGTAAACGAAAGCTGTGTCTTATTTGATTTATTCTTTAAAAATAAAGTTCCCTGAATATTTGATGCTTTTCTTCTGAAAGCAGATGCTTTTACAGTTATCTGAGTGTACCTTTTGTGGTTAGTAGAAAATGATTTTAAAGAATGTTTAGTATTGTACTTAAAAGAAATGGTATGCAGAGGCACAGATGTAAGATTTATAACTGGAAATAGGTAGTAAGAAAAATATATAGAAAACACAATGATTTGAATATTTTTCCACTTAGGATTTCCTAATCTCCTTGTCATCCAATTCAAGCTCAAGATAAAGCACAATTCTTTGATCTCCCTTTGCCAGTTGAATTTTATAGGTCATCTAATGTTGAGCACAGCATTACTCAGTTACTCTTTGTGGTTTAGCTCTAACATTTCAACAAGTTGTCAATTATTGTATCTGTTTATCTGTTGGGTTGTATATAATGTTGCTCAAAATAATAAGTGGACTTCCAAAACTGAGATTTCCATTGTAACAGGATGCATTGTAATGGGCTTTGACTTACATTAAAGAAATGTGGATAGTCAACTGCAGGGCCATGACTCTTCTCACTGAGGTTACTGGAGTCTGTTGGTACAAAGGACGACCATGTAGAGCTGGATTATGTTCCTGGGCTCAATAGCAGGTTCACCGACAAAACTTTACTGTGCTTTATTATCTGTAAAACTTAGAACACCAGATTCTCCGTTTCGAAATTATTTTTAAGTTTGATTTGCCTTTACCTGGCTTTTTAGTTTTTAAATTTATTTTTTAGATGCAAACCCTAACTTCAAGAGGTAGGAGTTGGTTGGCTGCAACAGCAAACTCTGTGGCACTCCCTCAGAGAAGCATTTCCTGTCTAAACTTAGTACCACGCTAGCTACTTGTACTACTTTATTTTCAAATTGAATTAGGACACATGTCCTTATTTAGAAAGAGGATTAATGAGCAATAAAAGGCTACAAATTAAGGGAAAAAATTAACTGCCTAGGCTGAGGTAATTCAAACTAAATTAAAATGTATCACAGAAACATAAAGATAGAAGGGACATGGAAAATTTAATCCAACTGCTTCAATTCACAGATTAACAAAAACATGCATTTTAGTCAATGAATAACTTACATGCCAGGTATGGAACTGTGAATACATAGTCCTGACACTGAAATATCTTTCAGAGCAGTAGAGAAGGAACAGACATAAAACGAAAGCATAACCACAATCGTAGTAAGTATTTCAAAGGACAAGTAAAACCAGATAAAGTTTTTTGTTTTTTTTTCATCACAGAGCTAATTGGGGGAGTGCAGAAACGAACCAAAGTTTCTTATACCCTATGGTAATAGGAATGATTGCAAAACTTGCACTTAGAACACTTCCGTTTTCACGAGCTCTTTGCTTCTGCTTTCACAGAAGTTCTTTAATTTTTTTAAAATTGCCAATTCAAAGAAGGAAAAAGGAATCCGTCCTTTTATGGGTGCATTAAAAAAAAAAAATTAGTGACAAATTTACTTTTGGTGCTCCCTCTACAGCACAAAAATGCAAGGGTCAGTAATGTTACCACTGTGATACATTCAAGGTTACATTTTTAAAAATTATTTTGCTAGAGTTTTGTTGAATGAGTTTTCATCTGGGCCGGGCCCGGTGGCTCACTCCTGTAATCCCAGCGCTTTGGGAAGCCGAGGCAGATGGATCACCTGAAGTCAGGAGTTCGAGACCAGCCTGGCCAACATGGCGAAACCCCATCTCTACTAAAAATACAAAATTAGCCGACTGTGATGGCACATGCCTGTGATCCCAGCTACTTGGGAGGCTGAGGCAGGAGAATCACTTGAACCTGGGAGGCAGAGGTTGCAGTGAGCCAAGATCGCACCATTGCTCTCCAGCCTGGGCAACAAGAGCAGAAACTCCGTCTAAAATACAAAAAATAAAATATTTTTCATCTGCGATGTCGAAAAGTCTAAAATTATTTTGTCTTTAATTTTTTAAAAAATAGAGGTGGGGTAGGCCGGGCGCGGTGGCTCACGCCTGTAATCCTAGCACTTTGGGAGGCCGAGATGGGCGGATCACAAGGTCAGGAGATCGAGACCATCCTGGCTAACACAGTGAAACCCTGTCTCTACTAAAAAATACAAAAAACTAGTCGGGCGTGGTGGCGGGTGCCTGTAGTCCCAGCTACTCGGGAGGCTGAGGCAGGAGAATGGCGTGAACCCGAGAGGAGGAGCTTGCAGTGAGCTGAGATCCGGCCACTGCACTCCAGCCTGGGTGACAGAGCGAGACTCCGTCTCAAAAAAAAAAAAAAAAAAAAAAAAAAAAATAGAGGTGGGGTCTCTTTATGTTGCCCAGGCTGCTGTTAAACTCCTGGGCTCAAGTGATCCTCCTGTCTCAGCCTCCCAAAGTGCTGAGAAGACCGGCAAGAGGCACCGCACCTTGGCCAAAATAAAAATTTTTAATAGGCAGTCCAGTAGTCCGAAAAATGAAGCAATGTGCCCTCCAGAGATACTTTTTGTATCAAAGGGTTTAATGAATATTTTCCAGTGTGCATATTTCTATTTTGCAATGCAGATAGAACAAATCTGTGTATTTATTAAAAGTGATTACAGTATCATTACATGGACTAATAACAAATTTTTATTTTCTAACACAGTGTGTTGTGGAGAAAGCCTGCCAAACAGGAGAATGAGAATAATTTATTTTGAACTGAAATAATTGATTCGGGAGCTTTAGAAATGATCTTGATTGGCCCTTTTATTTTACATTTGAGGACATATGGCCTAGAGATACTGTCCTTCCTAACACCAATAAAGCAATGACAGAGCAAGGATTAGAAAACTGGGTTTGTAATGATGAAATTGGCACTTAGTATGTTGAATGCCAAAGAATTATGCTTTAAGCATGTCTCCTCTTTTTTTTTATTTTTAGCAATTTAAAACACTTTTATATTAAGAATGTAATGTCTCATTTTACCTTTGAAGATTATATATTAATCTAACGAAAATCTGAGTTCTCCATGGTGATAAAATCTGAAGATTTGTTAACCTCAGATGGCTTCCCACTGCCATTGGGAAGAAATAACTCTTTTTGCCTTGGTTTTCAGGAGGCTTCACAACCTGCATTTCAGCCTTGTCCTCCACAGCTTCCCTCCATAGAACTGTTCTAGCCCTGATTTTGCAGACACCTTGTACTTTAGGTGGTTTTGCCCACTTTTCCTGCATTAAAATACTACCTACCCTTTCCAGCTTTAATTTCACCTCTCCTGTAAAACTTTCTCTTGCCATGGGATTCAGGATGACTCTCTTTGGGACGTACAGCTCTGGACCAGTTAGCATTTATTATGTTTACATGTTTATTATGTGTGTTTCTTAGTTTCTCAGACATGGAATACTCAAGGACAAAGGCCATATCTTTATTTCTTCATCTACTGCCATCACTCCCTTGGCTAGTACAGAGCTTTACACATATAGTGGGAGTTCAACATATTAGTTGAGTGATAGAGTGAAAAAGATGGATGAATGCCTTATATCAGGATAATCTTTAAGAAGCAGGTCTTTTTGTAAAATCCTCTAACCCTGGTATAACAGTCATCCCAACTACTTCCAAGCCTGGTCACTTCTGGTTGATGACTAGGCTCAACACCAGAATTCAGTTTCTTTACTCTTTAAACAAACTCCTCCAGGATAGGCTTGATATTTGGAAGTACTTAAACAGTCATATTTGAGAAGGGTTCATAATGTGTCATTGAGAAAACAAAAAAGCACTTTATCAAAGAAAGTTGACACTTTACCACACTGGTCAGTCCGGTTAGAAGGAAAGGGTCAAACAGCCATGCTTGCTGTTAGAGCAGGTGCTTGTGGGCTGTCAGCTGCCCTCTGTCCCAGCCCCATCGTAGGGTATAGGACGGTACAAGGACACCACACCAGTGCACCCTTCTCTGTGCCAGACCCATGCAAACCAGGCGAGTATACTCCAAACCAAATCCAGCCCCTGAGTAGAGACAGCTTGTTCTCCTCACAAAGGAATTCCCCACAGTAAGTCCACACCATTTTGACTATCATTTAGGATGTGTTGTGTTTGCCAAACCAAGTCTCACATTGGGCAAAGTCATCCATGGAGCCACACAAAGCACCCTAGTCACAGCACATTTAGCTTCTGGCACCCATGAGACCGGGGTAAACCACCAAGACGCTGCGACTTTGTTTTCTGTTTGACATGTGCAGCACCAATAAACGCACAACTGCAGATCCCAAAGCACAAATGCATATGGGATTGAGATAGATTGTAATTGCAGATAAAGCCTAAATCATAAAGTCGATTTTACAGTGGGAGTGTCCAAGCATGTTTCTGCCTAGCTCCAGCCCTAGTTACTAGTGCACAATCTGCCTGTCAATTACTCATGGATGAAGTGGAGAAGAAAGGTACCACAGACAGTGAACAACACCCAGAAAGTCGTTTGTTCTTGCTTGAGAATAGTATAAAGATGTTTTTCAAGGCCAGATTCCTTTCTTTTTGTAAACATCCCAATAAAATTCATCTATGTTGCCAAACATACACAGGGAAAGCTGACCCAGCAGAGTTTAATACTCAGCCTGGTTTTGTCCAGGCGTGGTGGCTCAAGCCTATACTCCCAGCACTTGGGGAGGCCAAGGCAGGCGGGTTGCTTGAGCTCAGGAGTTCAAGACTAGCCTGGGCAATATGGTGAAACCCTGTCTCTACAAAAAATACAAAAATTAGCTGGGCTTGGTAGCGTGTGCCTGTGGTCCCAGCTACTCAGGAGGCTGAGATGGGAGGATTGCGTTCAAGACTAGCCTGGGCAATATGGTGAAACCCTGTCTCTACAAAAAATACAAAAATTAGCTGGGCTTGGTAGCGTGTGCTGTGGTCCCAGCTACTCAGGAGGCTGAGATGGGAGGATTGCTTGAGCCCTGGAGGCAGAGATTGCAATGAGCTGAGATCACACCACTACACTCCAGCCTGGGCAATGGAGCCAGAACCTATCAAAAACAAAACAACAACAACAACAACAAAACTCAAACAAAAACAAAAACTCAGCCTGATCTAATCTATTACTCAGAGTGTAGTTTGGGGACCAGCAGTAACCTGGAAGCCTGATAGAAATGCAGTGTCTCAGACACCCCACCAAAGGCCCACTGAATCAGAATCTGCATTTTCAAAGGATTCTCAGGTGATCTATCTGCAAACAAAACTTTGAGAAGTATTGAAAAGGGCCCTGAGTTCTGGTTCCAGCTCTGGCACTAACTAGTTCCATAGTCTTGCATCCCAACACCTCCTTGAGCTTCATTCATTTCACTTGAGGAAAACAAAACACCCACCTGCCTCATACAGTGAAGTCCAATGATGGTAAAATCACTTTGAAAAATTAGAAATACTCTATGCAAATAAGATACCACTGACTTTGTGAGCTGCAAAACCAATAGAGCTTTGATAGGTTGAAGGACCTTCCTCACTGAAAACAAAAAGAAATCATAGCCTTCATATTGATATTTGGCTTGGCTGAAAGTCACCTACCATCCTAGGATCACTAGCTAGTTTTAGATCTCAAATTATACTTTTACCTTTCCAAAGTTTTGCCTTCCAAATGGCTTCTCAAAATTTATACGACTGTGCATCATATTTTGCTATTTAGCTTCCGCTAAAAAACGTTTTGCACGTAGCAGGTTGAGAACATATTGGTCTCAAAGATTACTCTTCCACACTAGTTAGCTCTGCTTCAGATGCTCCCATGACACCCCTTTTATTACCTTACACCAAAATTGCCATAACTAGGAAGTGCGGTGATTGTACCTACAGGTAATGCCACCCTGGACATGAAAAAGGCACTTGGCAAATATATAGGCTCTTAAAACTTGTCCTTGAAAAGTTGAATTCCCATTAAAAGAAAACAGAAAAATGTTTAGAGAAAATATATGGATTTGGACTGGATGTGGTGGCTTATGCCTTTGATCCCAGCACTTTGGGAGTTGAGGTGGGAGGATTGCTCAAGCCCAGGAGTTTGAGACCAGTCTGGGCAATGTAGTGAGACCCCATCTCTACAAAAAATAAAAAACGTAGCCAAATGTGGTGGCTCATGCTTGTAGTCCCAGCTACTTGGGAGGCTGAAGTGGAAGGATCGCTTGGGAGGTCAAGGCTGCAGTGAGCTGAGATCACACAACTGCACTCCAGCCTGGGTCACAAAGTGAGACTCTATCTCAAAATAAACAAACAATATGGAATTTGATTTTATACCTTCCTCATTTTCAAATAAACTTAGATTTACAGAAAGGTTGCAAAGATAGCATAGAGAGTTCCTGTATATCCTTTACTCCACTTTCACTAACATTAACATCTTATATCCATGGTACGTTTTTCAAAACCAAGAAACTAACAGTACAGGAATACTTAAACTAACTTAGGACTATATTTGGATTTCACCAATATTCCACTAATGTCCCTTTTCTGTTTCTGGCTCTCGTGAAAGTTACCACACTTCAATGTAGCCTTCAGTCTTTTTGTTTGTTTGTTTGTTTGTTTCATTTTTTTTGAGAGTGTCTCTTTCTGTCACCTAGGCTGGAGTACAGTGGTGCGATCATTGCTCACTGCAGCCTAGAACTCCTGGCCTCAAGTGATCCTCCTGCCTCGGTGTCCCAAAGTGCTGGGATTACAGGCATGAGCCACTGCACCTGGCCCTCTTTTTTGTTTGTTTGTTTTTTAGTAACGAGGAAATTGTGCCTCATATCAGATACCAGATAAAAATTCAGTACACTAGATTTTTTAATATTTTAATTATAAAAAGTTCAAATATACATAAAATAACATGACATGTCTACATGTCATTATCAATATACCACAGTTGTTAAAATTTTGCCATATTTGCTTCAAATCTCTTTTTAAAAATATAAACAAAATGTTACAGTTAGGATGAAAATACCCCTTATTTGCCCCCTAAAGTCAATGTAGGCTATTTACATATTTTTCTGGTACTTTTAGAATACTTGTATACATTTATAAATGAAACATACCCTTGTATACTTTTAAGATTTTAATAAGTGGTATCAAACTGTACATTGTCTTATGAAACTTTACACTCAATGTCATTTTGAGGTTTCTTCAGTGGATCTGTTTCATTCATTTGAATTGCTTTATAGAATTTATAAATAAGCCACATTTGTTTATCTAACTTCCTTATGAGGGATACTGAAGTTGCTTCCACTTGTTCCCACTTGTTTGAAATCTGGGTTGTAATGAATATGGGTGTTTATATTAATATATTTTCTCCTTGTTTAGCTGTATACAGAATTTCTCTAGTCTAGAATTTGGAACGTCTGGGCATGCGGTATGTACATCTTCAAATGTATGAGGTATGGTGAAATTGCTATCCAAAAGAGGGTATACAAAACATTGTTTCCGCTAGCAATGTGCAAGAGTTCCTCTATCCTCAAGTGCTCACTAAAATTTCGTTTTATCAGATACTAACTTTTGCCCATCTAATAAGAAGGTAAAGTTGCCTCCCTGTTTTAATATGCATTCTCTGATTACTAGTAAGGTTGAGTGACTTTTCAAGTGCTGGCTCTGAAGCCTGGATTTGTATCTGTTTTTTGTCACTTTGTATCTATATGACCTTAGGCAATCTAAGCCTCAGTTTTCTCAACTATAAAATAAAGATTAAATGAGCTTATATATGTGAAACACATAGAAATGAGACTGGTGTAACAAGATGCCCTGGATTCATCTGAGATATTTCCTTCTCTAAACTTGGAATCAGCCTTTATCCCCAGGAGTTCTGGTTCTTTTTATCAGGATATGGTATTTAGAGATTGCAACCTGGACTCTAGGGGAGCTCATTACAGCTGTGTTGTCACTGCTTCTAAGACTTTTAGTGAACATAGCTTATAAAATATGTATTTTTAAGAGGAAACTTATACTGTTATTTATACTGGTATAATTTATACTGATATTTCCAATTCAAATGTAAGACTATAGTTTTCACTTATGTCTTTAATTTTATGTTTGTATCCCTTAAAAAATTTTGTTTAAGAGACAGAGTCTTGCTTTGTCACTCAGGCAGGTTTAGTGGAGTAGCTCATTGAAGCCTCAAACTACTGGGCTCAAGTGATCCTTCCGCATAAGCCTCCTGAATAGCTAGGACTACAGGTACTCACCACCATGGCTGGCTAATTGTTTGTATTGTGTTGTAGAGACAAGGTCTCACTATGTTGACCAGGCTGGTCTCAAACTCCTGGGCTCAAGTGATCTTCCCACCTTGGCCTCCCAAAGTGCTGAGATTAGAGAGAGCCACTTTGCCCAGCTTTCCTTCATGTCTTTCAACAATGTTTTGCAGTTTTCAGAATATAAATTTTGTTCTTGTTAAATTTATTTCTAAGTACATTTTTCTTTTTGATTCCATTGTAAGTGGAATTTTTCCCTTAATTTTATTTTCTTTTTGCTCACTGCTACTGTGTAGACGTTCAGTTGTTTTTGTATATTGATCTTGTACCCTGCAACCTTGTAGAGCTCATTTACTAGTGCTAATAGTTGTTTGGTGAATTCCTTACGATTTTCCACACACAAGATTATGTGATCTGCAAATAGAGAGTTTTACTTCTTTCCTTTCCGGTCTGAATGCCTTTTCATTTACTTGTCTAATTACCCTGGTTAGAATTAACCTCCAGTATGATATTGAATAGAAGTGGCAACAGTGGGCTGGGCACGGTAGCTCATGTCTGTAATCCCAGCACTTTGGGAAGTTGAGGTGGGTGGATCACCTGAGGTCATGAGTTCGAGGCCAGCCTGGCCAACATGGTGAACCCCGTCTCCACTAAACATACAAAAATTAGCCGGGCGTGGTGGTGCACACCTGTAATCCCAGCTATTTGGGAGGCTGCGATGGGAGAATTGCTTGTACCTGGGAGGCAGAGGTTGCAGTGACCCAAGATTGAGCCATTGCACTCCAGCCTGGGAGGAAAAAAAAAAAAAAAAAAAACGGCAACAGTGGACATCTTTGTTTTGTTCTGGATCTTAACAAGAAAACATTCAGTCATTTACTATTAATTATGATGTTAGTTGTGGGTTTTTTGTAGATGTCTTTTTCTTTTTCTTTTTTTTTTTTTTTAGATGGAGTCTCACTCTTTTGCCCAGGCTGGAGTGCAGTGGCATGATCTCGGCTCACTGCAACCTCTGCCTCCCGGGTTCAAGCAATTGTTCTCCCTCAACCTCCTGAGTAGCTGGGATTACAGGCTCCCGCTACCATGCCAAGCTAATTTTTGTATTTTTAGTAGAGATGGGGTTTCACCATGTTGGTCAGGCTGGTCTCGAACCCCTGACCTCGTGATCCACCCACCTAGACCTCCCAAAGTGCTGGGATTACAGGCATGAGCCACCGTGCCTGGCCAGATGTGCTTTTTCAGATAGAGGTTTTGGTTTGCTAGTATCTCTGTAGAATTTTTACATTTATGTTCATAAGAGATCTTGGTGTAGTTTTCATTTCTTGTTGTGTAGGTTTTGTTATCAGGGTAATACTGGCCTCGTAGAATAAATCAGGAGTTATTCTCTTCTGTTTCCTGGAAGAGTTTGTGAAGAATTGGCATTAATTCTTTAAACGTTTTGTAGAATTCACCAATAAAGCCATGTGGGCCTAGGCTTTTCTTTGTGGATATTGTTTTGTTACAAATTCAATTTCTTTTCTTCCCCCCTTTAAACAGGGTCTTCCTCTGTCACCTAGGCTGGAGTGCAGTGGCACGATCATGACTCACTGCAGCCTTGACCTCCTAGGCTCAAGCAATCCTCCTGTCTCAGCCTCCCGAGTACCTGGGACTACAAGTGTATGTCACCATGCCCAGCTAATTATGTATTTTTTGTTTTGTAGAGATGGGGCCTCGCTGTGTTGCCTGGACTGGTCTCAAACTCTTGGGCTCAAGTGATCCTCCCACCTCAGACTCCCAAAGTGCTGGGGTTACAGGTGTGAACCACTGTGCCCACCACAAATCCAATTTCTTTACTTGTTAGAGGTCTGTTCAGATTTTTTGTTTCTTCTTGATTCAGTGTTAGTAGTTTATGTCTTTTTAGAAATTTGTTCGTTTTGTCTGTTATCTGGTTGGTGTACAGTTGTTCACAATATTCCTTTATAATCATTGTTATTTTGTAACATTAATAGTAACATTTCCTCTTTCATTTGAGCCTTCTCTCTTTTTCTTGGTCAATCTAGCTAAAGGTTTGTCAACTTTGTTGTTCTTTTAAAAGAACCAACTTTCAGGTTTATTAATTCTCTCTATTGTTTTTCTGTACTCAATTTCTTTAATTTCTGTTCTATAGCCCTTGGTATTCTAGGCTTGCCTGTGCTGGCATGGAACCTTTGCTGTATGAATGGGCTGGAGTGAGGGGGATTGGACCCAGTATTCTCAGTAGATTCTGTATCCCATGAGTAGGGGCTGGGTAGAAGAACGGGGCTCCCACCTTTCAGCTACACTACCCAGAACTTAGCATTTGCAAGAGGTAGATGGGGAAGGAGGAGAAATGGAGACATGCTGCCCTGATGGGAAGATACTGCAGCCCTCTAGTTGGGAGGTGAGGGCAGAGGGAGCCCTGTGTTCTTGGCTGTGTCTACCTGGAGTAGGGTTCCCAGCATTCCGAATATGGAATGGTAAGGAAATTGGTCATGACTCAAATGCCATAGACTCTTACTATTCCTAACTAGTTTTAGTAGGTTAGGTTTTCTTTTCTTTTCTTTTCTTTTTTGAGATGGAGTCTCATTGAGTCACCCAGGCTGGAGTGCAGTGGCATGATCTTGGTTCACTGCAACCTCCTCCTCCCGGGTTCAAGTGATTCTCCTGCCTCAGCCTCCCGAGTAGCTGGGACTACAGGAATGCATCACAACACCCAGCTAATTTTTGTATTTTTTAGTAGAAACGGGTTTCCACCATGTTAGCCAGACTGATCTTGAACATCTGACCTCTCAGGTGATCTGCCTGCCTCGGCCTCCCAAAGGGCTGGGATTACAGGCATGAGCCACCATGCCCGACCAGTTTTAGTAGGTTTTCTTGAATAAATGTTTCTTCATTTGCTATATGGCCTTAAGACAATTTCTAAAGAACTTAAATTTTGTTTTTTAATGATCTTCACCAGTTTCGTTGTGGAATGGATCCATAGAGGTCCTCAGGTTGCCATGCCAGAAAGATAATCTCAGTGGTTGCTTTTACATTTTTAATTCAATTTAATAACTATATATTATATTTACTTTGTTTTAATATCAAATCTGTTAAGCCAGGTATATTCAGAGAAATCTAGTTCTTATTTCTTGTATTCTTTCTTTGATACAGGGTCTTACTCTGTTGCCCAGGGTGGAGTGCAGTGGTGTGATCACAGCTCACTGCAGGCAGCTTCTACCTCTTGGGTTCAGGTGATTCTCCCAGCTCAGTCTCTTGGGTAGCTGGGATTATAGATGTGTGCCACCATGTCTGGCTAATTTTTTTGTAATTGTGTGTGTGTGTGTGTGTGTGTGTGTGTGTGTGTGTGTTGAGATGGGGGGAGTTCACCATATTGCCAGGCTGGTCTTGAACGCCTGGGCTCAAGCAACCTGTCCACCTCAGCCTCCCAAATTGCTGGGATTACAGGTGTGAACTACCGTGCCTGCCTTCCGTTCCTATTTTTGTTCTTTCTACTTTCTTGTCTCTTCCTATTGATAAGGCTACAATATTTTGTGAGATTAATATAGCATAACATTCACCCTTTTAAAGTGTACATTTCAGTGGTTTTTAGTATATTTTACAAAGCTATGCAACCATCATTACTACCAAATTTTAGAATACTTCATTTCCCCAGAAATAAACTTTGTATCTGTCACTCCCTTCCCCATACCTATTGATGTTCATTGCCCCTCCCCTTTCCTCTAACCTCTAGCAACCAGAGTCTACTTTCTCTCTAGATTTGCCTACTCTGGACTTTTCATATAAATGGAATAATACAGTATGTGACCTTTTGTGATTGACTTCTTTTACTTAACATAATGTTTTCAAGGCTCATTCATTTTAGAGCATGAAACAGTACTTCATTCTTTTTGATTTGTTTCCCCATTCATCAGTTGATGGACATGTGGATTGTTTCCATTTGGGGGCTCTTATGAATAATGTTGCCATGAACATTCACGTACAAGTTTTTGTGTTCGACATATGTGATTTCTTTTTTCTCTTGGGTATATACCTAGGAGAGCAATTCTTGGGTTTTAGATAACCTTTTTAAAAAAGGCTTTCTTTTATGCTTTTATTAAGAGATAGATAATAGAGATAGGGATATATAAATATTCACTTTCTTAGATAAATGGTAGGATTGCACAGATGCCCTTTTCTTTATCTTACTTTTTCCACTTAAAATATATCCTGGAAACCAAAAGCAAAAAATATATATCCTGGGCATCAGCCCATGTAAGTGTATAGAGATATTCCTCACTTCTTTTTATAGCTCCATGATCAGGATGTGCCATGATTTATTCAACCAGTCACTATTCATAGACATTAGTTTTACTGTCTCTTGCCATTACAAATAGAACTGGAATAAATTACCTTATGTATTATATCTTTTCATGTATGTCCAAGTGTGTTTTAAGGATAAATTCTTGGAGTAAGATTTCTGAGCCAAAGGATAAATGCAGTTCGGTATTATCAAATTCCCTTCCATTGAGGTTATTCTGTTCTATGTTCCTATCAGCAATGTATCAGAGTGATGGTTTCCCTATATGGTTACTTTTTAAAATGTACTATATATTATTAAAAATAATAGGCCGGGCGCGGTGGCTCACACCTGTACTCCTAGCACTTTAGGAGGCCGAGACGGGCAGATCACGAGATCAGGAGATCGAGACCAGCCTGGCCAACATGGTGAAACCCCGTCTCTACTAAAAATACAAAAATTAGCCGGGTGTGTTGGCACGCGCCTGTAATCCCCAGCTACTCGGGAGGCTGAGGCAGGAGAATCGCCTGAACCCGGGAGGCAGAGATTGCAGTGAGCTAAGATCGCGCCACTGCACTCCAGCCTGGCGACACAGCAAGACTCCATCTCAAAATAATAATAATAATAATAATAATTTTAAAAGTGTATTCTCTAGTTTTTGGTGCCAGTTCTATGTTTGTTCCTTTGTTCAAGTTGTTAATTATGTTGTTTACGTCTAGATTCTTACCAGTTTTTTACTTTTTGATACAGGTTTATGGACTTGTACGTTTCTTCCAATATTTCTGTAAATTTTTCTTTAAATATTTTGAGGCTCTGTTAGGTATATTCAAATTTAGAGATATCTCTCTGATAGATGATTTCTTTTTCATTATGTAACATCCATCCAAGTCTCTAATAGTGCTTTTTCACTTACAGTCTATTATATTTGATATTATGGTTACATATAATCTTTAGTATATAGATATACACACACACTAGTATATGTATACACACATATATACATATATATATATACTCAAATACATAGTCAGCCTTCCATATCTGTGTGCATCTGTGAATTCAACCCTCCAAAGACTGAAAATATTCAGAACAAAATTCCATAAAGTTTCAAAAGGCAAAACTTGAACTTGCCATGCCTAGTACTGTGTTGAATTTACACGAATGAAATGATATGTAGGCGTTGTCTTAGATGTTATTAGTTGTCTAAAGATGATTTAAAGTATGTGAGAAAATGCGAGTAGGTTATATTCAAATATTGTGCCATTTTATATAAAGGACTTGAGCCCACAGATTTTTGTATTTGCCAGGGTCCTGGAACCAATCTATGGATACCTAGGGCAACTGTATACATTCAAACATACTGAACAATACATACTTAAATATATATTTATATATTCAAATAATATGTGTAATAAATGTATGTATTTACCTTTCTTTTGGATGCAGTTTGCACAGTTTTTTTCTACTCATTTATGTTCAATATCTCTATGTCCTTGTGTTTTAAGTATCTAGTATAAATATGTGGATTATAATTATGTTTTTATGTAGTTAAAAAATACTGTTTAATTCATCTACATACATTAAAATTAGTAATGTTTTGGACTTACTTTTACTATTATATTTATTGCCTTTGTGTTTACTGTATGTTTTAGTTTTTATTATTTTGCTTACTTTTAAGTTACTTCTGTTGGATTGATTGGGATTTGGGATTTCTCGCATGGCATATTCTCCCTTCCTTCCTTCCTTCCTTCCTTCCTTCCTTCCTTCCTTCCTTCCTTCCTTCCTTCCTTCCTTCCTTCCTCCCTCCCTCCCTCCCTCCCCTCTCTCTCTCTCTCTCTCTTTCTCTCTTTCTCTCTTTCTCTCTTTCTCTCTTTCTCTCTTTCTCTCTCTCTCTCTCTCTCTCTCTCTCTCTCTCTCTTCTCTCTTTCTCTCTTTCTCTCTTTCTCTCTTTCTCTCTTTCTCTCTTTCTCTCTTTCTCTCTTTCTTTCTTTCTTTCTTTCTTTCTTTCTAACAGATTCTTGCTCTGTCACCCAGGCTGGAGTGCAGTGGTGCAATCTCGGCTCACTGCAACCTCCGCCTCCTGAGTTCAAGCGATTCTCGTGCCTCAGGCCCCCAAGTAGCTGGGATTACAGGGATGCACCATCATGTCAGGCTAATTTTTGTATTTTTGTAGAGACAGGGTTTCACCATGTTGACCAGGCTGGTCTCGAACTCCTGACCTCAAGTGATCCACCCACCTCAGCCTCCTAAAGTGCTGGGATTACAGGTGTGAGCCACCATGCCCAGCAACATTTTGTTTACTATAATGCTTACCTGTGGCTCTTGTATTTCGGAAACTGGTGGGGAGCTTTTCATTAAGTTGTATTTCTTTCCTCTCTCCCACTTTAGGGATAATTTGAGAAAGGCTTAATTTGTAGAAATTAACATGAAATTGTTTTTTTCATTTAGAAATCATAATTTATGTTTACATAAACTGTAGCTTACCATGTAGCTTTTGGGGTGAAAATGACATTTTTATCATAATCTTTTGTACTGTAAAAATAATATATGTAATGCTTACTATCAAAAGATAGACTCTTTTGAATAACCCCATTATTGGGAAATACATGCCAAAATATTTAGGGGTAAAAACCCATGATGTATATAACTTACCCACAAATAGTTCAGGAAAATAATTATATCCAGAGAGAAAGAGAGAAAATAATGAAATGAATGGTATAAAATGTTGAATAGATAAATCTGGGTAAAGGGTATATGGCTGTTTTTGGTACTTGTAACAAAGTTTTTGCAGAATTTTATAACTTTGAAATTATTTCCAAATAAAAAGTTTTAAACTCCATATTTAGCAAAGGATTACAAAAATCCCTTCTTTGTGAAATTTTTCATTCACATTAAATTTTAAAAAGTGAATGATAGTATTTTTTATAATGATTGGGTTCCCCCTAGTGTTCAATTTTCACAACTACTAATCTTACAAATTCAAACCCAACTTCTTACAGCTGTATTTAGAAATGCCTTTTTGTTGATTTTTTTTTTTTTGTGGTGACAACATAAGATTATGTTTGTTTGTTTTTTTTCTTGAGACACAGTCTTGCTCTGTAACATAAGATTATGAGAAGAATGCGTATAATATCAACATTTGTATAAAAGAAAAATAACCACAAGCTACTAAAATATGAAACCAGACCCATGCATTATGATATCAAATGCAGATTTCTGCCTCCCCTAGGACCTTAATCAGTACACAAACTAGTTAAAACTGCAGTTTTTTACATAGTCTATGATAATTATAGGGCATAGAATTATTCAAAACATCCATTTACTGGAGGTGAAGTGGTCACAGCAGGAAAACTAGCAACACATTTTCTCCTTTTTTCTTTAAACAGCAGATGTTATTGTCTTTCATCCAAATAAATTCCTTATGACAAAAGAACAAGTAGGTTTAACATTTGTCTTAAGGTAAATCAGTATCGTAAGTTGTGAAAGAAGCATACAATTTTAAAACAAACATCAAAAATCAGTCTGCTTTAACAAACTTCACTCATTCTGATGATCTTCTAAGTCTTCTTCATGGATTGTGGCTATCATCAAAATTGTGCAGCGATTCTCTGAAAAACCGGAATGTAAAATGTTGAGTTCAATTTAAATATCCCTGGTATCTTCATCATTTCCTGTGTCATTGACTGGATTTAGGCATCATCTCCTGGAACAGACGTAACCTGCTTTTGACAGTGGTTTGTCCTGGAAGCTCAACATGGACCTTTAGATGTCCAGCTTTATTAGTAACGTAATGTGAAATTATGTAACTTTGTTGTCTAGTAATCTTGCAAGCCCAGCCATATAATGTCCAAAGTCTTTATCCAAACCTTTTCTTTCCATTTCTTTTGACCAACAAAACATGTTGTTTCAGTTGGGTGCAGTGGCTCATGCAGGTAATCCCAGCACTGTGGGAGGCTGAGGCAGGCAGACCACCTGAGGTCAGGAGTTCGAGACCAGCCTGGCTGAGACAGGAGAATCGCTTGAACCTGGGAGGTGGAGGTTGCAGTGAGTTGAGATTGTGCCATTGCCCTCCAGCCTGGGTGACAAGAGTGAAATTCCATCTCAAACAAACAAACAAACAAACAAACAAATGTTGTTTCTAACTGTCCATTTGCCAACATGTACATTAACTGAGCTTACTGGTCCATTCTCCTTTTCAGATTCATTCTCATTTCAGATTCATTCTCATTCTTACCACCATACCTATTTTTACCTTTGTTCTGGGCAGAGCTGGATGGAGGGCTGGGTCTTTATCTCCCTCCGTGGTGTGTGGGGCACAGCAGTCACAGGAGGCCTGGTACTGTGTGTGGGAGAACGCTGGCGCATGTGGGAGAGCGTCCATTTGAGGTTTCCTTATTATATTCTCCCCTCTGTATTTTTCATAGTTACACGCTCTATCTCTATTCTCTCAAAAACACCTTTTAAACATAATCAGGTATGTTTGATGAAGTCTAAAATGAATCTTTGTTTCTACTTTCTTCTTGAACAAAGCCTGTAAAATACTTTGATTTCAATTATCTCTTCCATATTTTACATTAATGTCATCTAGTATTTTTGCCCAAATTAGCTATTATTTTTTTTTTATAAGCATGCACTTTTTTTGTTTTTACATTGCTTATCATTCCTTCTTGCATCTTATTCTTTCTGGGTTCCATTTTCTTTTTCCTGAAGTACATTCTTTAGTGTTCTTTCAGCAACCATCAAGGACAAGTTCTTGAATCTCTTTGTATGAAAATGTTTTGATTTGCCTTCTCTCTTGAATGAGTTGGGTATTCACTTCTAGGTTGACAGTAATTTTCCCTCAGCCATTAGATGTTTTTCTATTTATTTATGTATGTGTTTATAGACACGGTCTCACTCTGCTGCCCAAGCTGGAGGGCAGTGGCATGATTGTGGCTCACTGCAGCCTCAACCTCCCTGGACTCAGTGATCCTCCCACCTCAGCCTTCCTAGTAGCTGGGACTACAGGTGCATGCCACCACACTTGGCTAATTTTTGCATTTTTTGTAGATATGGGATTTCGTCATGTTGCTCAGGCTGGTCTTGAGTTACCGTGGTCACCAATCAGATTATTTCCTGGCCTCTCTATTATTACTGTTATAAAGTCAGTTATCAGTTTTATTGTCTTTTGGTTTTTTTTTTTTTTTTTTGAGACAGAGTCTTGCTCTCTCGCCCCAGGCTGGAGTGCAGTGGCACAATCACGGTTCACTGCAGCCTCAACCCCCCTGGACTCAGTGATCCTCCCACCTCGGCCTCCGGAGTAGCTGGGACTACAGGCGTGTGCCACCACACCCTGCTCATTTTTGTGTTTTTAGTAGAGATGGGTTTTCACTATGTTGGCTAGGCTGGTCTCGAACTTGTGACCTCAAGTGATCTGCCCATCTCGGCCTCCCAAAGTCCTGGGATTATAAGTGTGAGCCACTGTGCCTAGCCAGTTTATTGTCCTTCTTTGTAATATATATTTTTTCTCAGGGTCTTTAAGTCTTAAAAGTATTTTATCTTTGATTTTGGTGTTTTGAAGTTTCACTAAGGTACATGGAACAGTAGTTCTATTTTTTACTTTTCTGACTTTGTGAACATAGTGATCTCTGAATCTGGGGTTTATGTCTTTGACCAAGGCTAGAAACTTTTCTGCCCTTTATCTTTTCAAATGTCTTTGTTTTTATTTCTTTGTTTTATTTTACTTTTCAGAGACAAAGTCTCTCTCTGTTGCTCTGGCTGGTGTGTATTGGCACCATCAGGGCTTACTGTAGCCTTGATCTCCCAGGCTCAGGCCATCGTCCCACCTTAGCTTCTCAAGTAGCTAAGACTACAGGCTTGTGCCACCACTCCTGGTTAATTAAAAATTTTTTTTTTTTGTAGAGTTGAGAGTCTCATTATGTTGCCCAGGCTGGTCTTGAAGTCCTGGACTCAAGTGATCCACAAATGCAAGCCACTGTGTGCCTAGCTCATCTCTTCAAATTTCTCTCTCTTTCCCTCCAGAATTTCTATTAAAATGTTTAACCTTCTCATGTTGCCTTTACGTTTCCTAATCTCTTTGTTACAATCCTTTCTGTTTATCTCTCAGCAATATTTTGGATGATTTTCTCATATCTACCTCCTAGCTTGATAACGATCTCTTTAATTTGGTCCAATGGATTGTTTTGCTCATCCTTTGTGGCTTTGAAGTTCCAATAATTCCTTTTCACTTCTAAAATTACTCTTTTTTTCTTTTTCTTTTTTCTTTCTTTCTTTTTTTTTGAGACAATCTTGCTTTGTTGCCCAGGTTGGAGTGCAATGGCACTGTCTCGGCACACTGCAACCTCCTCCTCTCAGGTTCAAGCAATTGTCCTGCCTCAGCCTCCCGAGTAGCTGGGATTACAGGTGCCTGCCTCCACACCTGGCTAATTTTTGTATTTTTAGTAGAGACAGAGTTTTCCCATGTTGGCCAGGCTGGTCTCAAACTCCTGACCTCAAGTGATCCACCCACCTCGGCCTCCGAAAGTGCTGGGATTACAGGCGTGAACCATCATGCCCAGCCAACTTCTAAAATTTCTATTTGATTTCTTTTAAGATTTTTTCTGCGATCGTGCTTGTTTTTTAAATAAGGTCTTATTTTCCTTGGTTTTTCTTTTTCTTTTTTCTTTTTTTAATTTGGCTTTCTTCAGACCAGAGGTTTTGATTTTTTAAAAACATATTTTTAATAATTTTAAACATAATTATTCTTTTTTTATTGTCTCAAGTTTTGGTACTTGTGTTTACTGACTCTCACTTCTGGTGGAATAATTCATTGTGCTTTAACAATTTTTTACAGTAGGACATCTTTAGTGGGGGCTCTGTTTTCCTTGAAAATTATCAGTGGCTTGAGTTGTAGAAATATTCTTTCACAAAAGGGCATCGGCTTTGCAAAGAGCCACGGGACGCAAGGATATTGTTAATCTCACATTATTTTATGTTAATTTTTCAGCCAAGGTTTGGGGGTTAAAGTTCTTGGATTCTAAAATTTTACACTAGACTGGGTGCGGTGACTCACGCCTGTAATCCCAGCACTTTGGAAGGTTTAGGTGGGCGGATCACCCGAGGTCAGGAGTTTGAGACTAGTCTGGCCAACATGGAGAAACCCCATCTCTACAAAAAGTACAAAAATTAGCCGGGCGTGATGGCAGGCACCTGTAATCCCAGCTACTCGGGGGGCTGAGGCAGGAGAATCACTTGAACCTGGGAGGCAGAGGTTGCAGTGAGCCGAGATTGTGCCACTGCACTCCAGCCTGGTCAACAGAGCAAGACTCTGTCTCAAATAATAATAATAACAATAATTTTACACCAGATCTGGGGTGAGGTAATTAGGCCCAAGATTTTAAAATTCAAACAAATAAATAAATTTTGTTTTCTGGACTCCATAGTCCAGAAAAGAGAAAGATAAGCTCCCTAATTAAGCATCTTTCTGACTTGGTAGATACATTTCATGCTGCTCCACTTTTTTACTCAAAGATCTCAATTTATTCACCTTCACCTCCCTAACCTTTGTGGATTCAAGAGTTTATCTCTAGTCCCTTTGTAGCTTCTCGGACAGCCACAGGATTATCTGCTGTGCTCAGTTTTCCATTCCTTCTTCACTCTGGCACTTGGAGATTCTCCTTTATAACTTGTGGGTTTAGCTACTCAAGAGGATTATTGTATTTTATTTAGCAGTTCTTTGAATGTAAGGGTCGATTTTCCTAGTCCTCTTATTGAAATTGGAAGGCTTGACCTTGTTAAAGGATGGTTTTCACTATATATATATATATTTTTTGAGACCAGGTCTCTGTCACTCAGGCAGGAATGCAGTGGCACAATCACAGCTCACTGCAGCCCTGACCTCCTGGACTCAAGCAATTCTCCCCCTTCAGCCTCTCAAGTAGCTGGGACTACGTGTGCCATCACATCTGACTAATTTTTTATTTTTATTTTTTTGTAGACATGGGGTTTCACTATGTTGTCCAGGTGGTCTCAAACTCCTGGGCTTAAATGATCCTCTCACCTAGGCCTTCCAAAGTGCTGGAATTATAGGCATGAGTCACTGTGCTTGGCCAAGGATGATTTTCAAAAAGAGGTAAAATTATGACTCTATACAGATATAAAATGAATGTGTTAAAGATTTTATTTAAGTCATTATAAATGAAGACATAGTAAGATGTTAAACAACGAGTTCAAAGAAGAAGTCAAAGAAGCACAGATTTATGTGGAGCAAAGCAATACTGCAATGAATTTACAAATGGATAGAGAAACTGACTTTTTCAACAGGGAGCAGAAAATTGGATCTCTAACAAAATGTCTTTGTAAACAACACTAACTTAGCACCATTATCATTTATTGACAATTTACAGAGTTGTAAAATAATTCAAAAGCAATGGAAAGGTACAATCAGATAACCTGATAGGTGGGTTCTAAATAGTGCTTAGTTTTCCATTTGAGATACCCAATAATCTTTTTTGCTATTTCCAAATGTTCTAACCCTGGATTTTATAGGAATTTTTCAGAGAAGACTTTCTTATACTTTTTTACCTTCATAGTGAAAGAAAACAGTATTTTTTCCTGTATCTTTTGCTCAGTTGATAGAGCCAAACTTTGGAGTAGGAGCCGGGGATAAAGAAAGAAAAGGAATTGGCCGGGCGCGGTGGCTCAAGCCTGTAATCCCAGCACTTTGGGAGGCCGAGACGGGCGGATCACGAGGTCAGGAGATCGAGACCATCCTGGCTAACACAATGAAACCCCGTCTCCACTAAAAATACAAAAAAATTAGCCGGGCGTGGTGGCGGCGCCTGTAGTGCCAGCTACTCGGGAGGCTGAGGCAGGAGAATGGCGGGAACCCGGGAGGCGGAGCTTGCAGTGAGCCGAGATCGCGCCACTGCACTCCAGCCTGGGCGACAGAGCGAGACTCCGCCTCAAAAAAAAAAAAAAAAAAAAAAAAAAGAAAGAAAAGGAATTATAGTCAGGTACTGTATAGTAATGTTTTAGTCAACATTTGACCACATATATGATGGTGGTCCTATAAAATTATAATGAAATTGAAAAATTCCTATTTCCTAGTGACATCATAGCTGTCATAAGCCATCGTAATGTCATAATGCAATGCACTTACTTTTCTATGTTTATATATATTTAGATACACAAATACTTAACATTGTGTTACAATTGCCTACCACATATTGCCAGCAACATGCTGTATGGGTTTATCGCCTAGAAGCAATAGGCTATACCATGCAGCCTAAGTGTGTAGTAGGCTATGTTATCTAGGTTTAGTACAGTATAAGATGTTCCCATAACTGTGAAATTGTGACATATTTCTCAGATGTTCCTGTTGTTGACACCTGACTACACTTTAACATCATTATTCCCATTTTCTCCAGAAACTTCTGAGAAACTCTAAGGGGCCATTAAATGAACACTTGATTCTAGCCACTGTCAGGGAGTTACCTATCAGGTGCTTTATCTGTTTATGGGAGAATTGGTGATGGGCAGTATGGAGCTATTGTTGATTTATGGAATATGCACAGAGTATACATATTTTAAGGTTCTGGGAACAGAAAATCCATTCTCCATTGACCTATGCCAAACAGTTCCCTGTGAAACGCATTTTGGAAACCACTGCAGAAGCTTGAAAGATGAAGTTGCATTCAGGATTTTCATCCAGATTTCAAGGTTAGGCCTTATCACTTTTGTTTCTAGGAAGGGAGATTCAGCAGATTTTGCTCCTACATTATTATCAGAGTTCTGAAAATACTTTGTGGACACCTCTGTGTGCCCAGCCCAGGGAACTCTAAAGGCGTTGAGGGATAACTTGTTTTGAGGTGGGATAAAAGGCAGGAGAGATGACCTGTTCCTCTAGCAGTGGGCAAGCAGCCGGCTCTGCTTTTCACTGATTTTATGGCTTTGTCTGTGAAGCAACAACAGTGTTCCACAGAGAGGCACTTGACTGAGACAGTTGCTGTTAACTGAGCAAAAGAGAGCCAGGGGTACAGTAAAATGTGGAAAGCATTCTGTTTCCTCTAAATGTGGGAAGAAATGAAAAACTTACAGGGGAGAAAAGACTGGTAATTTTGCTCTGAATACTTAAGTAGAGTCTGAGGAGTGGAATTAATAGGTTGAAGGATATGTGCATGTTATAATCAGTGTCATGTAGACCCTGTAAATTAATTTCATAAAGCTTATGTGGCAACAAGGTGACTTGGTAACATGGAAATCAATAATAAGTGAGAAGGGCAGGACATAAAATGTGTACTGATATATACATACTAAAATGGGAAAGGAATACGGAAAACATTAGCTTGGTGGATTTTTTTGTGATAGGGTTATGTGGGTGTTTTTAAAAAATGTATAATACATTTGTTTGCTTGCTTGTTTTGAGACAAGGTCTCTGTTGCCCAGGCTGTAGTGCAGTGGTGTGATCAGCTCACTGCAACCTCTACCTCCCCGGCTCCAGCAATTTTCCCACCTCAGCCTTCGGAGTAGCTGGGACTACAGGGACCAGCCACCACACCCAGCTAATTGTTTTACTTTTTGTAGAGATGGGGTCTTGCTAAATTTCCTAGGCTAAATTGTTTATATTTTGATTACTGTGTCCATAATTTGATAATTTTAAAAAGCAAAACTAAAGAGGAAAAACGTGTTTGCTTATTGCTGTAATTTGTTGCAAGCTTTCACATTTTACCCTTATGTATAACCCTGAAGTGTATTAAATAACATATGATGTCAGGTTACTTAGGTAATGGTAGGAAGCACCTACTATCCTGCAGCAAGATGATTTTGGGACTTGGTAATTTGTGTTCTCTTCAAATTTCGGTTCCGTAGGGCTTTCAGGAATGTTGCAGGATTAAAAGCAGAAGCAACCACAATCCAAACGTTCTCCCGACCTCTTGTAAAAGCCGGAGAAGCGAGGAAACCCGGCGTTGTGGAGGGTGGGAGAGCGGAGCTGCGGGTCCCCTGGGGCTGGGGGTGGCCCGGCGGGGTTTGGGGCGACCGTTTGGACGAGATCGCCGGTCCTCCAGCGAGGTGTGGAGGATGAGAGCGCCCTTAGGACCACCGCGAGCAACGACCCTGAAGAAGTCAGTGGAGGTCGTGACAGACTGCAAGCGAGACCCACCCAGTTCTATCTGTGCTGCAACAGCGGAGGAGAGACGACACACGACCTAGATGACACCAGGAGGGAGGGTCTGAATTAAGGTAATAATAAGTCCGAGTTTGTGACCTGAGATTCATACAACAAACCCCGAGGAGAACGAGGGGGAGGACCGAGAGCTTTTGTCCCACGCTCGTGAGCTGAAGCCAGGTGTTTGATATGTTTGATCTTCTAGAAAGTCCTTGCCCACCTAAAGTAATTGGGTGCAGCTGAGGTTCTCAAATTTGAGCGTGCACCGCAATCACCCGAGGAGTAATTAAAACCTGGAGTGCACTTTGGGAGGCCGAGGCGGGCGGATCACGAGGTCAGGAGATCGAGACCATCCTGGCTAACACGGTGAAACCCCCGTCTCTACTAAAAATACAAAAAATTACCCCAGCGTGGTAGCGGGCGCCTGTAGTCCCAGCTACTCCGGAGGCTGAGGCAGGAGAATGGCGTGAACCCGGGAGGCGGAGGTTGCAGTGAGCCGATATCCAGCCTGGGCAACAGAGTGAGACTCTGTCTCAAAAAACAAAACAAACAAACAAACAAAAAAACACCTGGAGTGCTGGGGACCCCATCCCCAGAGTTTCTGATTCAGTGGGCCTGGGTTGGGGCCCGAGAATGTGCATCTCTAACAGGTTCTCAAGTGAAGCCGATGCTGCAAGTCCCGAGAGGGTGCTTCCACAACTGGTGAATGCTATGCTTTTCAGATAATTTGATATCAAACGTTTGCATGGCTGCAGCTACCTAAAGGAGTGTGTCAGTTTCACCAGAGGTTACTTTTCACTTTATATTGGCTTGGTTTACTTTCAGATTTAAGAGTGGAACATTTAGAGTGTGTTATTAATAGATGCATTTACAAGGCTCATTTGGAGGAAGCTGTTCCAGTGCTTTCACTTACTTTATAGATGACCGTAATTTTTGGAGATTTCCATGATATAATTAAAACTATGTCTCGGTCATTTGTGTGACCTCTTTCATATCTGTGTTATCTGGTTATGGTATTTCTCTTAATGTAAATATTTTAAAATATGTCTTTGGGTCTTTTTAGCAGCACTCCCATGAGGTAGAGCATTTGTTTTGCTTTTACGGTGTTAGTCACAGATCTAGGCTTAACTTCACATTGTTTCCCAGTGAGTATATGTGCAGGTAACATCACAGGTGTGATAAAAAGGGTGTGGTTACTGAATAATGAGAGGAAACCCCAGGCAATACAAAGGACTGTTAATTATATGACTCTTTGGGACTTCAAATAACGTAGCCTGCCCAGCTTGCTTCCTGGGAACCCTCCTTCCTGATAAGCCTTCAATTGGAAAGAGAAAGAGGCCTCAGCCATAAAGGAAAACCTTTCTTAGAGGTGTTCTGAGACCTAAAGGTCCAAATTCTGGCAATCCCTGAAGCCGCAAGGTTTCTCTGCCTCAAGGTTTCTCTGAAATCAGTTAGTGACTATCGAAGGCAGCCATGAAGAGGAAAAGTTAAAAATATACGGACTATGTGGCCCTGTAGAAGAGGAGAGAAGCATTTTGATCCAGTTTGCTTCAGTTATAGGGAAGTTCCCAAGCTAACTAGATTGGTGGGATAGCGCTTTTTATTTTATCTACACAATTTTTGTTACTGTGCTTGAACTTACATAGTAAAGTGAACAAATATTCAGTATACAACTAAATGAATTCTTTAACATGTATGTGTTCACAAACATACATACTCACACTCACTCTTGTACCCACCTTCAAGATCAAGATAGTAGAGCATTCCCAATACCTCAAAAGGCTGCTTTATTCCTACCCCCAGAGGTAACAGCTGCTGACTCTATTGCCATTGAATGATTTTACCTGTTCTTGAAATTTGTATAAATGGAATCATACAGTATGTACTATTTTGTGTCTGGATTCTTTCACTCAACACTATGTCTGTTAAATTCATCTATACTGTTGGATGTAGCAAGAGTTTGTTCTTTTTCACCCCCACCCTGATCACCCATTTCCCCAGCCCTAGGAAACTATTAATCCACTTTGTCTGTATAGATTTGCCTATTCTGAAATTTTCGTATAAATGGAACCATGATATTTTGTCCTTGTCACTGGCTTCTTGGCGTGTTTTCAAGGTTCATTCATGTTGTAGCATACATTAGTAGCTCATTTCCTTTTATTGCTGAAAAATATTGAGTATACCACATTTTATTTATCCATTCATCAGCTGATGGACTTTTGGGTTGTTTCCACCTTTTGGCAATTATGAATAATGCTGCAATGGACTTTTCTTTTTCTTTTTTTTTTTTGAGACGGATTCTCCCTCTGTCGCCCAGGCTGGATGGAGTGCAGTGGCTTAATCTCGGCTCACTGCAAGCTCCGCCTCCCGGGTTCACGCCATTCTCCTGCCTCAGCCCCCTGAGTAACTGGGACTACAGGAGCCGCCACCACGCTGGGGTAATTTTTTGTATTTTTAGTAGAGACGGGGTTTCACAGTGTTAGCCAGGATGGTCTCAATCTCCTGACTTCGTGATCCACCTGCCTCGGCCTCCCAAAGTGCTGGGATTACAGGTGTGATCCACCGCGCCCGGCTGCAATGGACATTTGTATACAAGGTTTTGTGTGGAGAGTGGAAATACGTTTTCATTTCTCTTGGATATGTATGTAAGAGTGAAATTGCTAGATCATATGGTAACTCTATATTTAACTGGTTCAGGAGTTGTCAAACCATTTTCCAAAGCAACTGCACCATTTTACATTCCCACCAGCAGTGTATGAGGATTCCAATTTTCCCACATCTTCACCAAAGCTTGTTATCTGTCTTTTCTATTTTAGCCAGCCTAGTAGATGTGAGTGGTATCTTTCTGTGGTTTTGATGTACATTTTCCTGATGGCTAATGCTATTGAGCATCTTTTTGTGTGCTCATTGGTTATTTGCATATTTTCTTTGGAGAATGTCTCTTTAGATCATTTGCCTATTTTTTTAAAAAATGGGTTGTTTGCCTTTTTATTATTGAATTGTAATAGTTTCTTATATATTCTAGATATAAGTCCCTTATCAAATATACAATTTGTCAAGTTTTTATCTCATTCTGTGGATTTTCTCTTCACTTTATTTTATTTTAACTTAAATTAATTAATTTAGAGACAGGGTCTTGCTCTGTTGCCCAGGCTGTAGTGCAGTGGCACAATCATAGCTCACTGCAACCACAAACTCCTGGGCTCAAGTGATCCCTCCTGCCTTAGCCTCCCAAGTAGCTGGAACTACAGGTGTGTACCACCACCCCTGGCTAACTTTTCACTTTTTCGATAGTGTTCTTTGATGCCCCAAATTTTAAAATCTTGATAATGTTCACCTTCTCTAATTTTTCTTTTGTTGTTTGTACTTTTGGCATCATATCTAACAAACCCAAAGTCATAAGATTTATGCCTTTTTTTCTAAGAGTTTTATAGTTTTAGTTCTTACATTTAGATCTTTGTTCCATTTTTGAGTTAATTTTTGTATATATTGTAAGGTAGGGGTAAAATTTCATTCTTCTTCATGTGGCTATCCAGTTGTCTTATCATCATTTGTTGAAGACTATTCTTTTCCCATTGAATTGTCTTGGCACCCTGTCAAAATCAGTTGAGAGAGTTTGTTTCTGGACTCTGACTTCAATTCCATTGATCTGTCTGTCTAGTTTTATGCCAGTACCACTATCTTGATTTCTGTAGCTTTGTTGCTTTGTTGTAAGTTTTGAAATCAGGAAGTTTGAGTTGTCCAACTTTTTTTTTTTTTTTTTTTTTAGACAGAGGCTCGCTCTGTCACCCAGCCTGGAGTGCAGTGGCACAATCTTGGCTCACTGCAACCTCCGTCTCCTGGATTCAGTAATTTTCCTGCCTCAGCTTCCTGAGTAGCTGGGATTACAGTGCATGCCACCATGCACGGCGAATTTTTGTATTTTTAGGAGAGATGGGGTTTCACCATGTTAGCCATGCTGGTCTTGAACTCCTGAACTCAAATGATCTGTCCGCCTCAGCCTCCCAAAGTGCTGGCCGAACTTTACTTTTTATCAAGATTGTTTTGGCTATTCTGGGTCCCTTGTAATTCCATATGAATTTTTCAGTTTCTACAAAGAAGCCATCTTGTATTTTGACAGTGATTGCATTGAATCCATAGATTAGTTTGTGGAAACATTGCTCTTTTAAATTAAATATTAAATCTTCCAATCTATGAAAATAGGATACTTTCCATTTAACTAAGTCTTTAATTTCTTTCAACAATGTTTGTGTTGAGTGTATATTTTTGTTAAATTTACTCCCAAGTATTTTATTCTTTTTGATGTACTTGTAAATGGAATTGTTTTTTCAATTTCATTTTCTGTTGGCTCAGTGCTACTCTGTAGAAATACAATTGATTTTGTATATTGATTTTGTGTCCTGCTACTTTACTGAAAATTTTAATTAGTTCCAGTAGTTTTTTAGTGGAATCTGTAGCATTTTCTATCTACAGAATCGTATTGTCTACAAATAGAGAGAGTTTTACTTCTTTCCAATCTGTATGCCTTTTACTTCCTTTTACTTCTTGTCTCACTGCTCTGGCTAGAACTTTCTGTGTAGTGTTGAATAGAAGTGTTGAGAGTGGACATCTCTGTCTTGTTCCTGATTTTAGGAAAACAGCATTTGTCCTTCACCATTAAGAATGATATTAGCTGTGGGTATTTTGTAGACGTCCTTTATCAGGTTGACGAAGTTCATGTTTGTTGTTGTTTTTGTTTATAATCAGCTTTAGCTTGCTGAAGAAAGTCCACTTCTATTCCTAGTCTGTTGAGTGATTTTACCATGAAGAGCTGTTGAGTTGTAAATATTCTTGTACATTCATTTTTGGGTACATATTAAGTACTCATTTCTGTTGTAGCTATAACAAGGACTGGAAATGCTGAGTCATAGGGTATGAATAAGTTTAGCTTTAGCAGACATTGTCAAACAGGTTTTTGTTTGTTTGTTTGTTTTGAGACAGGGATCTGTCACCCAGGCTGTAGTGCAGTGGCTCGATCATGGCTCACTTCAATCTCTGCCTCTGGAGCTCGAGCCAACCTCCCACCTCAGCCTCCCAAGTAGATGTGACTACAGGCACGCACCACCATGCCCAGCTAATTTTTGTATTTTTTGTAGAGACGTGGTTTCACCATATTGCCCAAGCTGGTCTCAAACTCCTGAGCTCAGGTGTTCTGCCCACCTCAGCCTCCCAAAGTGCTTGGGATTACAGGTGTGAGCCACCACACCTGTCAGTTTTCTAAAGTGCTTGTACTAATGAACACTCCTACCAGCATCTTATGAGGACTCCAGTTGTTTTTGCAGGTTGCTGCTTTATTAAACTACTCGCTAAGGGCACCATCTGCTCACCTTTGCCATAAAAAATAGGGGACAACTGCATGCGCAGCCAGCACTATGGCTGTGAGCAGTGGTTCCTATACTTTCACAAATGCAGGAGTAGAGTCACCACTTCCATGGGCGCTTTGGTGGGAGTGGTTAGTAGGGTGGAGAAAATGAAGGGTTTTAACTTTTGCCAATATAAGGTGTGAAAAATAACACATTTTTGTTTTCCAATTTTTTTAAACTATTAATGATATTGAAACAAATTTTCGTAGCTTTCTTGGTCCTTTGTATTCTGTGGTTTTTTTGTTCATGTTCCTTGCCTTTAAAAAATAAGATACTTGATTTTTTATTGAGTTTTAAGCCTTCTTTATTAATAAAGTCGTTCTATTATCTGTAACATTTATACATTTTTATTAATATTTTTCCAGAGCTTTTGTTTATTTTGGTGGTTTTATGGATGTGGAACTGCCAGTAAATTGCCAACTCTGTATGATTTTTGGCATTGGTATCACGTTAAGAAAGGTTTTCTCATCTAGAAATATACAAATATTCTATCTTTATCTTAGTATTCTTCTCTGTTTTTTGAGAAGGAGTCTCGCTATGTCGCCCAGGGTGGAGTGCAATGGCTCATCTTGGCTCACTGCAACCTCCACCTCCTGGGCTCAAGCAATTCTTGTACCTCAGCTTCCTGAGTAGCTGGACTTATAGGCACATGCCACCATGCCAGGCTAATTTTTGTATTTTTTGTAGAGACGGAGCTTCACCATGTTGGCCAGGCTGATCTCAAACTCCTGACCTCAAGTGATCTGCCCACCTCAGCCTCCAAAAGTGCTGAGATTATAGGTGTGAGCCACCGTGCCCGGCCTAAACATTTATTCTTTAATGCATCTGAAATTTATTTTAATGCATGGTGCGAATTGGGGATTTAGTTTTATTTTTCTGTAATATGGAAAAAATATACAATAGTCTGTGAGTTTTCATTACCTTTAACAGGAACTGTGCATCTTTGCACTAAATTGATTAAGAGATAATTGCTACAGATTTGAAAAGAGAAGTTGTACTTTTTTTCCTGAATAAAGTGGTGATATTTGTTCATTGTAGAAAATTTGGAAACCATAAAAATATCTAAAACCTAAAATCAAAATGAGGTAATGATACTTGCCTCTACTTCAGTCTTATCTCAGTCCTGGCTCCACTCCTGTGTATTCCACGTGCACACTGTGGTAGTTTTCCATGACCACAATTTCATCTCTTCTTTCCTGTTATCAGGTGAATTGGTAACCCCAGGGGCTCCTGCCAACCTCAGTTTAAGTTCCTGAGAATGTGACTAATCTTAGTTAACAAAAGAATCATGGAGTAGGACGGGCGCGGTGGCTCACGCCTGTAATCCCAGCACTTTGGGAGGCCGAGACGGGCGGATCACGAGGTCAGGAGATCGAGACCATCCTGGCTAACACGGTGAAACCCCGTCTCTACTAAAAAATACAACAAACTAGCCGGGCGAGGTGGCGGGCGCCTGTAGTCCCAGCTACTCGGGAGGCTGAGGCAGGAGAATGGCGTGAACCCGGGAGGCGGAGCTTGCAGTGAGCTGAGATCCGGCCACCGCACTCTAGCCTGGGTGACAGAGCGAGACTCCGTCTCAAAAAAAAAAAAAAAAAAAAAAAAGAATCATGGAGTCAAAGGAGATCTTGATGATGTTTTTCTATTCATCCTTTTGACCTTGTGCAGGATGATATCAACAACATTCCAGAAAACTTTCATTCTGAGCTTTTGCATTCACCCCAAATTTCTTAGATGAAATGTAAGCTTATCATTGTTCGTCCCTTTCTCAAATCGAACACACAGCCACTGCTCATTATCTCTCATGGGACATTCTTGCATATATTTCAAGACTTCAGCTGTATTCACAGGGTCAGAGAGAGGCAGAGTATCTTCCTATCTGTAGGACAGCAGTGGTGTCCTGAATTGACAAGGAGCATTTTCTTATTGAATTCATCTCTCCTTGTTGAAAGAATGTTATTTAGTTTGGCATTTATGAAAGCAGATGCTGAGGCAGACTATCTAGGTTTTATTTTTGCGTGGCCTCAGGCAGGTCAACCACTCTTTCTGGGCTTTTTTCTCTGAACAAAAATAAAGTTATTATTTCTGACCTGGTGCAGTGGCTTGCATCTGTAATCCTAGCACTTTGGTAGACTGAGGCAGGTGGATCACTTGAACCCAGGAGTTCGAGACCAGCCTGGGCAATGTGGCAAAACCCCACCTCTACAAAAAAATAGAAAAAATTAGCCAGGCGTGGTGGCTTGTGCCTCTACTCTCAGCTACTTGGGAGGCTGAGGTGGGAGAATCACCTGGGCCTGGGAGGTCGAGGCTGCAGTGAGTCACGATTGCAGCACTGCATACCTCAGCCTGGGTGACAGAATGAGACCCTGTCTCAACAACAAAACAGAACAAAAAATAAGAAAAAATAAAAAATAAAAAATTATTAATATCTACTGTCCAATAGGATTGTTTTTATTATTTATTTATTTATTTATTTATTTATTTTGAGACAGAGTCTCACTCTGTTGCCCAGGCTGGAGTGCAGTGGCACGATCTCAGCTCTCTGTAACCTCCACTTCACACATGCAAGTGATTCTCCTGCCTCAGCCTCCCAAGTAGCTAAGATTACAGGCACAAGCCACCATGCCTGACTAATTTTTGTATTTTTAGTAGGGATGGGGTTTCATCATGTTGGCCCGGCTGGTCTTGAACTCCTGACTTCAAGTGATCTGCCTGCTTCTGCCTCCCCAAGTGCTGAGATTACAGGTGTGAGCCATGATATCTGGCCGGTATAGGACTGTTTTTAGACCCAAGCATAAAGAAAAAAAGTGTAGGGTTCTTATGTGGCACTTTGGCTTTTTGAATTAATTTTTTTTGCATTTTAAAAATTATGGTAAATATATAACACAAATTTATCATTTTAACCATTTTTTCTTTTTATTAGTCATTGTTACTATTTTTAATTGACATGTAATAATTATACACATTTATGGGGTACAGTGTGATATTTCTGTACATGTGTACAATGTGTAATGAATGACCCAGGATACTTATCATATCCATCCCCTCAAACATTTATCATTTATTTGTGTTGAGAAGATTTAAAATCTGTCCTTCTAGCTATTTGAAAATATATAAGTTGTTGTTTTACAGTAGTCACCATACAGTGCAATAAAAACACTAGATCTTATTCCTCCTATCTATATGTACTTTCATTTCCATTACACAAAGCAACTCTACTCCTTCCCTGCTCTTGGCCTCTAGTAACCATTCCTCTACCTCTACTTGTATGAGATCAACTCTTTTGGCTTCCACATAAGAGTGAGCACATGCGGTATTTATCTTTCTGTGCCTGACTTATTTTGCTTAACATAAAGCCTTCCAGGGTTATCCATGTTGCCATGAATAATGGAATATTATTCCTTTCTGAAAAATCACTAAGTAGTATTCCGTTGTGTATATATACTACATTTTCTTTACCTATTCATCTGTTGATGGACACTTAGGTGGATTCCAAATCTTGGTTATTGTGAATACTGCTGCAATTAACATGGGAATGCAGACTCTTTGACATACTAATTTCCCTTTCTTTGGATAAATACCCAGTAGTGGAATTGCTGAATCATATAGTAGTACTATTTTTAGTTTTTTCAGAAACCGCCGTACTCTTTTCCATAATGGCTGTACTGATTTACATTCCCACCAACAGTGTATTTAAGAGTTCTGGCCGGGCGCAGTGGCTCAAGCCTGTAATCCCAGCACTTTGGGAGGCCGAGGCGGGTGGATCACGAGGTCAGGAGTTCGAGACCATCCTGGCTAACATGGTGAAACCCCGTCTCTACTAAAATTACAAAAAAATTAGCCGGGCGTGGTGGCGTGCGCCTGTAGTCCCAGCTACTTGGGAAGCTGAGGCAGGAGAATGGCGTGAACCCGGGAGGCGGAGCGGAGCTTGCAGTGAGCCGAGATTGTGCCACTGCACTCCAGCCTGGGCGACAGAGCGAGACTCCGTCTCAAAAAAAAAAAAAAAAAAAAAAAAGAGTTCTCGCCAGGCACGGTGGCTCACGCCTGTAATCCCAGCACTTTGGGAGGCCGAGACAGGCGGATCACGAGGTCAGGAGATCGAGACCATCCTGGCTAACACGGTGAAACTCCGTCTCTACTAAAAAATACAACAAACTAGCCGGGCGAGGTGGCGGGCGCCTGTAGTCCCAGCTACTCGGGAGGCTGAGGCAGGAGAATGGCGTGAACCTGGGAGGCGGAGCTTGCAGTGAGCTGAGATCCGACCACTGCACTCCAGCCTGGGCGACAGAGCGAGACTCCGTCACAAAAAAAAAAAAAAAAAAAAAAAAAAAAGTTCTCATTTCTCCTCATCCTCACCAGCATTTGTTATTTTTTAGCTACCCTAATTGGGGTGAGATAGTATCTCATTGTGGTTTTGATTTGCATTTCCGTGATAATTAGTAACATTGAGTATTTTTTCATATAGCTATGGCCATTTGTACATCTTTTTTGAGAAATGTTTATTCAGCTCTTTTGTTCATTTTTAAATTAAGATTACTTCTACTTTGCTATTAAGTTCCTTATATTTTCTGGATATTAATCCCTTGTTAGATAAATAATTTGCAAATGTTTTCTCCCATTCTACAGGTTGCCTCTTCACTTTGTTGACTGTTTGCTGGGTGGAGGTTTTTAGTTTGATACCCCATTTGTCTATTTTTGCTTTTGTTGCCTATGTTTGTGAGGTCTTCTCCATAAGATTTTTGCCTAGACCAATGTCTTGAAATATTTCCCCTGTTTTCTTAGAATATTTTCATAGTTTTGGGCCTTACATTTAAGTCTGTAATCCATTTTGTGCTGATTTTTGTATATGATGAGAGACAGAGGAGTCTAGTTTCATTTTTCTGCCTATCAATATCTAGTTTCCCCAGCATGATTTATTGAAGAGACTCTCCTTTCTCCGATGAATGTTCTTGGTGCCTTTGTTGAAAATGAATTGGCTGTTAATACATGAACTTATTCTTGAGTTCCTTTGATCTATATGTATATTTTTATGCCAGTAGCACGTTGTTTTGGTTACTATAGATTTGTAGTATCTTTTGAAGACAGGTAGTTTGATGCCTCTGCTTTGTTATTTTTGCTCAGTATTGCTTTGGCTATTTGAGGTCTTTATAACTCCATATGAATTTTAGGATTTTTTTTTCTATTTTGGTGAATAATGTTACTGGTATTTCCTTAAAGATTGCACTGAATCTGTAGATTGCTTTTGGTCGTATGGTCATATTAATTCTTCCAATTAATGAACATGAAATGTCTGTCCATTTTTTGTGTCCCCTTAAATTTATTTCGTCAGTATTCTGTAGTTTTTATTGTAGAAGGCATTCACCTTCTTGCTCAAATTTATTCCTAGACATTTTAATTTTTGTAGCTATTGTAAATGGGATTGTTTTCTTGATTTCTTTTTATGCTAGTTCATTATTGGCATATAGAAGATCCTGATTTTTGCATGTTGATTTTTGTATCCTGCAACTGAATTTATCAGTTCTAAACGTTTTTTTGTGTGTGTGTATGTATGTGTGGAGTCTTTAGGTTTTTCTATAAATAAGATCATGTCATTAGCAATGATGGAAAATTTGACTTCCTCTTTTCCAATGTGAATGCCTTCTGTATCTTTCTCCTGCCTAATTGTTCTGGCTAGGCCTCCCAGTACTGTCTTGAATAATAGCGTTGAAAACAGGTGTCTTCGTTTGTTCCCATTCTTAGGGGAAAGGTGTTCAGGTTTTCCGCATATATGACCTTTATTATGTTTAGGTATGTTCCTTTTATGCCTAATTTGTTGAAGAATTTTTATGAAGGGATGTTAAATTTTATAATTTTGTTTTTTTCCTGCATCTATTGAAATGGCCATATCATTTTTGTTTTTTATTTTGTTGATGTGATGTATCATATTTATTTATCTGCATATGTTGAACAATTCTTGCATCTTTGGGATGAATCACTTGTGATCATGGAGACATGATGTGTTGTATATAGTTTGCTAGAATCTTGTTGAGAATTTTTGCATCTATTTTCATCAGGGATATTGGCCTGTAGTTTTCTTTTTTTGTTGTGTCCTTGTCTGGTTGGGTATCAGAGAAATGCTGGGCTTATAGAATGTGTTAGGAAGAATTTCTTCCTCTTTAATTTTCTGGAATAGTTTGAGAAAAATTGGTTTTAGTTCTTTATACTTCTGGCAGATTTCAGCAGTAAGGCTATCCAGTCCTGGAATTTTCTTTGAGAGGAGAGTTGTTATTACTGATTTAGTAATACTGATTGCTCATAATTGGTCTGTTCAGGTTTTCTGTTCCTTCTTGGTTCAATCTTGTACATGTTCAACAATTTATCCATTTCCATTAGATTTTTCCAATTTGTTGGTATATAAGTGTTCATAATAGTCTCTAATAATTTTTTGTACTTCATGGTACCAGTTGTAATGCCTCTTTTTCAGTTCTGATTTTATTTGTGTTCTTTCTCTTTTTTCTTGGTTAATCTAGCTAGTTGTTTACCAGTGTTATCTTTTCAAAAAATGAACTTTTTGTTTTGTTGATCTTTTGTATTTTTTAAGCCTCAATTTCATTTGTTTCTGCTCTTTTTAAATTCTCTCTACTAGTTTGGGGTTTGGTTTATTCTTGCTTTTCTAGTTCTTTGAGATATATAATTAGGTGGTTTATTTGAAATCTTTCTATTTTTTTGACTTAGGCATTTACTGCTGTAAACTTTCCTCTTAATACTGCCTTTGCTATATCCTATAGGCTTCGGTATATTGTGTTTCTATTTTCATTTGTTTCAAGACATTTTTAAATTCCCTTCTTAGTTTCTTTGTTGACCCATTTGGTTGTTCAGGAGCATGTTTAATTTCCATGTGTTTGTAAAATTTTGGAAGTTCCACTTGTGATTGATTTCTAGTTTTATTCCATTGTGGTAAGAAAAGATACTTGATATACTTTCAGTTGTTTTAAATTTGTTCAGACTTGTTTTGTAGCCTAACATGTAGTCTATCCTTGGGAATATATCACGTGCTGATTTTTTAAAAAAGTATATTCTGCAGCTGTTGAATGAAATGTTCCATAAGTGTCTATTAGGTTCATTTGGTCTAAAGTAAAGTTTAAATCCAAAGTTTCTTTGTTGACTTTCTGTCTAGATGATCTGTCCAATACTGAGAATGGGGTATTGATGTCCTCAACTAATACTGTAGTAGAGTCTCTCTCCCCTAGTAGATCTAACAATATTTGGTTTTTGTATCTGGGTGCTCAAATGTTGAGTGCATATAGATTTACAGTTATATCCTCTTGCTGATTTGATCCTTTTATCATTATATGATGACTTTCTTTGTCTCTTTAAACAATTTTTGACTTAGTCTATTTTTTCTGATATAGGTATAGCTACTTCTGCTAGTTTTTGATTTCTATTTGTGTGGAATATCTTTTTCCATCCCTTAACTTTCAATCTATATGTATTTTTACAGGTGAAGTGAGCTTCTGGTAGGCAACATATTGTTGGGTCATGTTTTTTAATCCATTTAGTCAGTCTATATCTTTTAAGTGGAGAATTTAATTGGTTTACATTCAAGGTTATTACTGATAGATGAAGATTTACTTGTTTAATTAAAAAATTGTTTTCTGGTTGTTTTGTATATTCTTTATTTCTTTCTTCCTCTCCTACTATTTATGATTGTGGTTTAGTGGTTTTCTGTAGTGATAAGGTTTGATTCTTTTCTCTTTCTCCTTTGCGTATCTGCTCTACCAGGGAGTTTTATACTTTTGAATGTTTTCATGATGGTGATTATTGTCTTTTTGCTTACAAGTATAGGAATCCCTTGAGCATTTCTTGGAAGGCTAGTCTAGAGGTGATACATTTCCTCAGTTTTCCCTTGTCTGGCAAGGACTTTATTTCTCCTTTCTGAAAGATAGCTTTGCTGGGTATAATGTTCTTGACTGGCAATTTTTTTTTTTCTTTCAGTACTTTGAATATATCATCCCAATTCTCTTCTGGCCTGTAAGGTTTCTGCTGAGAAATCTGCTACAAGTCCAATGGGGAGTCCCTTATGTGTAACTTTTCACTTTTCTCTTGCTGTTCTTAGAATTCTGTTTGTCTCAAAGGGATCTAATTAAACGAAAGAGTTTCTGCACAGCAAAATAAACTATCATCAGAGTGAACAGGCAACCTACAAAATGGGAGAACATTTTTGCAATCTATCCATCTGACAAAGGGCTAATATCCAGAACCTACAAAGAACTTAAACAAATTTACAAGAAAAAAACAACCCCATCAAAAAGTGGGTGAAGGATATGAACAGATGCTTCTCAAAAGAAGACATTTATGTGGCAACAAACATGAAAAAAAGCTCATCATCACTGGTCATTAGAGAAATGCAAATCAAAACCACAATGAGATGCCATCTCATGCCAGTTAGAATGGCAATCGTTAAAAAGGAAACAACAGATACTAGAGAGAATGTGTGGAAATAGGAACACTTTTACACTGTTGGTGGGAGTGTAAATTAGTTCAACCATTGTAGAAGACAGTGTGGCAATTTCTCAAGGATCTAGAGCCAGAAATACCATTTGACCTAACAATCCCATTACTGGGTATATACCCAAAGGATTATAAATCATTCTACTATAAAGACACATGCACACGTATGTTTATTGCAGCACTGTTCACAACAGCAAAGACTTGGAACCAACCCAAATGCTCATCAATGATAGACTGGATAAAGAAAATGTGGCACATATACACCATGGAATACCATGCAGCCACAAAAAAGGATGAGTTCATTTCCTTTGCAGGGACACGGATGAAGCTGGAAACCATAATTCTCAGCAAACTAACACAAGAACAGAAAACCAAACACCGCATGTTCTCACTCAGTGGGAGTTGAACAATGAAAACACACGTACACAGGGAGAGGAACATCACACACTGGGGCCTGTCAGGGAGTGGGGGACCAGGGGAGGGATAGAAGTAGGAGAAATACCTAATGTAGACGATGGGTTGATGGGTGCAGCAAATCACCATGGCACATGTATACCTATGTAATAAATCTGCACGTTCTGCACATGTATCCCAGAACTTAAAGCATAATTAAAAAAATATTTAGAAACAAACCATTCTCTTTGTCTCTTTGTCTTTGACTATAATATGCATTGGGGAAGACATTTTCAGGTTGAATCTATTTGGAAACTTTTGAGTTTCCTGAATCTATGTGTCCATACCGCTCCCAAGGCTTGGGAAATTCTCAGCTATTATTTCATTAAATATGTTTTCTACACTTTTTGTATTTCTTTTCCTGCTGGTATTCCTATAATGTGAATATTTGTTCACTTAATGTTGTCCCTTAAGTCCTGTAGACTTTCTTCACTGTTTTTCATTTCTGTTCTTTTGTTTCTGACTGTATAATTTCAAATGACTTACCAAGTTCAGAGATTTTTTTTTTTTTGCATAATCAAGTCCGTTATTGAAACTCTCTGTTTTGTTTTTTATTTTATTAAGTTTTTCAGACACACAATTTCTTTAGTTCTCTTTTATGATTTATCTTTGTTGAATTTCTCATTCATATTGTGAATTGTTTTCTTGGTTTCATTAAATTTTGTATCTGTATTTTCTTGTGTCTTGTTAAGTTTCCTTAAGATCATTATTTTTGCACTCCAGCCTGACCCTGACCAACAGAGTGAGACCCTGTCTTAAAACAAACAAACAAAAACGTCATTATGTTGAATTCATTTTCTGGAAATTCATGATTTCCTTTTCCTTGGGGTCTGTTACTAGAGAGTTGTTATGTTCCTTTGGTGTGTCGTATTTCCTTTTTCATGTCTCTTGCCTTTTTGCATTAGTGCCTATGCATCTGGTAGAACAATCACCTCTTCCAAACTTTTTAGAGTGGCTTTTATACAGAAAGACTTTCACCTGCAGTTGAGTCTTAGTGTGCTGGTTGGGAAGGGTGTGGTGACTTTGTATCCAGGTAGGTGCAGTGGTATAGACTCCGTTCAACTTCTTTAGCTCTGTGCAACATCAGCAATAACTATAGCCACCTCAGTTGTCTAGGCTGTAGAAGTTTGTTGCAGAGACCATGGTGGTGTAGGTTGTTGATGCCCTTAGTAGCAAGGAGTTTGGGGAATCTTTCTCTTTTCATGGGGACACAATGGAAAGACATAGCCAAGATGATCCTTCTTGGTGTCAGGTCTGACATGGCCTACAAACAGCCACAGTGGTGTTGGGTTCCAGGTGCAGGTGTTTGGAAGAACTGTGGGGCCAGGGTCCTAGGCTCAGAGTCTCACAAAACTATTCTGGTACGTGGGTCTTCGGGTGCAAGTTTTCTCTCTGTGGCTGTGTTGGATATAGGTTACCCACAGAGCCAGGATCTATGACTCTGGGACACCCCCTAGTAGCTCAGGTTCAGGGGGCCAGGTTATAGCTGTGATTCTATCACTGGAGGGAAGGACACAGCACTGGCCTATTTCTGGGAGAGATGTGCTCTGAAGGTTTGGGCCTGGGGAATAAGGTAAGCAACAATTTGAGAACCTGAGCCAATAGGGTTCAGTAGCAACTTGGGTCCCAGGGGATGAGGCACCATGTGGTGTGATGCTAGGCCCTGGGGTGGTAAGGCTTGGCAGTACCCCAGACTCTATGAGGCCAAGTGCAGTAGCAACAAGTATCCCCAGAATGGTGGAGCACAGCTGTTTTTTGGGCTCTGGGGGCCAGGGACCATCACAACAAGGACTCCACTCCCTAGGGAAAGAAGTGTCTCAGCAACTCATTCTCTAGGGGGCTAGTCCAGCTTCAGAAAAGCAGATTACTAGATTTGGTTTTCCTGGATGGCACTGTGTCTCAGCACAGCCACTGCTTCATTTCCTTGGAACATGGGGTACTGTGTCAGGTCAGCTCCAGGATGTGCATCTGCTCAGTTCAGGTAAGGCACTAATTCTCTGGGAGTGATATGCCACTGCAGCTCAGGCCTGGGAGTGTGACTGTTCTGGGTGGCCCAGGCACCATTTCCCTGGAATGCAGGGCACTGTCCCAGCTTAGGTACCAGGGTACATGACTGTGCTGGGTGGCACCATTTTTTGAGAGGCAGTGTGCTGCTTCAACTTAGGCACCAGGGAGGTGTGGCTGTTCTGGGAAGCTAAGGCACCATTTTTCCCGGGTTGCCTGGTGTTGCTTTAGCTCTAGTACAAGGGGGAAGGGTGCAGCAGTGACTAGGAGGGTTATGTGAAGTGGCTCTGCCAAAGCACTATTTCTTAGGAGGTAGTGCGCAGCTGCAGTTTGAATCCTGTGGGGCAAGGCACAGCAGCAACTAGGAGTTTTTGGAGGAGCTCTGCTAATCTACCATTTTCTCAGGTGGAGGTTCATGGCTTCAGCTCATGCCCCTAGGGATAGGGTGCAGCATCAACTGGGAAGGGCAGGTGGTACAACTCTGCCAAGATACCATTTCACCAGGAGTGGGGACTCAGCTTTAGGTCTGGCCCTGAGGGGCCGGACACAGCAGTGACTAGGGGAGGTGGATGAAACAGCTCTGCCTCAGCACCTTTTCTCCAGGAGGACATATGTTGTTTTAGCTCTGGTCCCTAGGTGTAGGGCACAGCAGCAGCAGCAGCAGCAGCAGCAGCAGCAGCAGCAGCAGCAGCAGCAGCAGTGACTGTGAAGGGTGGCTGGAGTAGCTCCACCAAGACGCCCTTCCTCCAGGAGGGAGTGTGCTACTTCAGCTCCAGCCTGGGGGGGCAGGCTCCGCTACAATTATGAGAGGTAGATAGAGGGTTCTGATAAAGTACTGTTTTCCCAGGAAGGATTGTACAGCTTTGGACCCAGAGGGAAGGGTGTAATAGCTGCTTGCAGTTCAACTTGGGGATGTGAGGCCACCAGGTGAAGGTGGTTTGGTAGCTTAGTCTCAGGGATGAAGGCGTGCCATGGCTACTTGTACCCAGAGCAAGACACACTCCAACATTTGTTCATTTGCTCCAAGATAAGGTAGTGCAGTAGCCCTGAGGGCCACTAGGGGCAGGGCACAGTGTCAGCTCCTCCTCTCAGTGGGAAGCACAGCTGTGGGGACTCCACGTGGCTCCCTCAGCTGGTCTTAGTGCTTGTGAGAACTGCAGGGGATCCCAATGGTGAAGACTTTCCATGTCCAGGGTGTTGATGGGGGCTGCTGGGATCCTCCTGCTTACCTTTTTGCCATAGGGAGAAGTTTCTCCTGGTTCTCTGCTGATGCAGCCTGAGGTATGTGGTGGTGGAGTCCCTTTGTTTCCTTCTATTCTGTATGTGGCTACCCTCAGTTTAAGTGCTAACTTGGGTTTTGGTCACTCCTTCGATGTTCTCTGGTGCTATTCTTTATTTATTATTGCTAAAATGTAGTTGTTTGTTCATTATTTTGGCTGTCTTTGTGGTGGGGATGAGTGTCAGGATTTCACTCTATTTTATCCCATTTTAACTATTTTTCAGGGGAAGCCTAATTTTTAAAAAATTGTGGTTAAAACACACACACACACACACACACACACACAAGGCTGGGCGTGGTGGCTCACGCCTGTAATCCGAACACTTTGGGAGGCCGAGGCGGGTGGATCACAAGGTCAGGCATTCGAGATCAGCCTGGCCAACATAGCGAAACCCCGTCTCTACTAAAAATATAAAAAATTAGTCAGGCATGGTGGCAGACACCTGTAATCCCAGCTTAGGAGGCTGAGGCAGGAGAATTGCTTGAACCCAGGAGGCGGAGGTTACAGTGAACTGAGATCGTGCCACTGAACTTCAGCCTGGGCCACAGAGTGAGACTCCATCTCAAAAAAAAAAAAAAAAAAAAAAAAAGAAGTACCATTATAATAATTTTTAAGTGTACTGCTCAGTAAGGTTAAGTATATTCATAATTATGAAACAGATCTCCAAAACGTTTTCATCTTGCAAACTGAAACCCATTAAACAACTTCTTTCCCCACTCCCCAGCCTCTAGTAACCACCATTCTACCTTGTTTTGGTGAACTTGAATACTTTAGGTATCACCTGTAAGTGGAATTATACAGTATTTGTCTTTCTGTGATTGGCTTGTTTAACGTAGATAATGTCTTTAGGTTTTACCTGTGACGTAGCATGTGTCAGAATTTCCTTCCTTCTTAATGGCTAAATAATATTACATTATATATATGTAAAATATTAAGACATCATATTCCATTGCATGTACATACCACATTTTATTTATCCATTGATGGATAATAGGGTTGCTTATACTTTTGTTTTTTTAAAAATAATTTTTGCTATAAGGAATACTTTCGTGATTTGAGGACAACATTCATTTGAAGGAAAAGTACATGGAAAAAGAATTATGGGCGACTTCGCCGGGTGCAGGTGGCTCACACCTGTAATCCCAGCACTTTGGGAGGCAGAGGCGGGCAGATCACCTGAGGTTGGGAGTTTGAGACCAGCCTGACCAACATGGAGACCAACATATCTCTACTAAAAATACAAAATTTGCTGGGCATGGTGGCACATGCCTGTAATCCCAGCTACTCAGAAGGCTGAGGCAAGAGAATCGCTTGAACCTGGGAGGCGGAGGTTGCAGTGAGCCGAGATCACACCATTGCACTCCAGCCTGGGCGACAAGAGCAAAACTCTGTCTCAAAAAAAAAAAAAAAAAAAAAAAAAGAATTATGTGCCACTTCATGGTATTTATTTATTCTAAGCATCTACACAGTCTTAGAAGAAAGTCTCTCCTAGTACATTGTGTTAGTCTTTGTGACACTCTGATCACTTGTGTTACCCACAATTGTAATCCCCATTATCCCCACGTTTCGTGGGAGGGACCTGGTGGGAGGTAATTGAATCATGGGGGTGTTTCTCCTATGCTGTTCTCATGGCAGTGAGTCTCACAAGATCTGATGCTTTTATAAGTGTCTGGCATTTCCCCTGCTTGCATTCATTCTCTCTCCTGACACCCTGTGAAGAGATGCCTTCTGCCATGATTGTAAGTTTCCTGAGGCCTCCACAGCCATGCAGATCTGTGAGTCAATTAAACCTCTTTTCTTTGTAAATTATCCAGTCTTGGGTATTTCTTCATAGCCGCATGAGAATGGACTAATATATGAGAACAGTACTGCAGAGAGTGAGGTGCTGCTATAAAGATACCTTAAAATGTGGAAGTGAATTTGGAACTCTGCAACAGGCAGAGGTTGGAACAGTTCAGAGGGCTCAGAAGAAGATAGGAAGATGGAAAGTTTGGAACTTCCTAGAGACTTGTTGAATGCCTTTGGCTAAAATGCTGATAGTGACATGGACAATGAAGTCCAGGCTGAGGTGTTCTCAGATGGAGATGAGGAACTTGCCGGGAACTGGAGTAAAAGTTACTCTTGCTATGCTTTTGCAAAGACACTGGTGGCATTTTGCTCCTGCCTTAGAGATCTGTGGAACTTTGAACTTGAGGGAGATGATTTAGGGTATTTGGTGAAAGAAATTTCTAAGTGACAAAGCGTTCAAGAGGAAGCAGAGCACAATAGTTTGGAAATTTTGCAGCCCAATGTAGCAATAGAAAAGGAAAACCCATTTTCTGGGGAGAAATTCAAGCCAGCTTCAGAAATCTGCATAAATAATGAGGAGCTGAATGTTAATCACCAAGACAATGGGGAAAATGTCTCCAGGACATGTCAGAGAACTTCACAACAGCCCCTCCCATCACAGGCCCAGAGTCCTAGGAGGGAAAAATGGTTTTGTAGGTCCAGCCCAGGGCCCCACTGCTGCTCTGTGCAGCCTTGGGACTTGACGTCCTACATCCCAGCCATGGCTAAAAGAGGCCAAGGCACAGCTTGGACCACTGCTTCACAGGGTGCAAGCCCCAAGCCTAGGCAGCTTCCACATGATATTCAGCCTGTGGATGCAGAGATGTCGGGAATTGAGGTTTGGGAACCTCTGCCTAGATTTCTGAGGATGTATGGAAACACCTGGATGTCCAGGCAGAAGCTTACTGATGAGGGGGAAGCTCTCATGGAGAACCTCTGCTAGGGCAGTGAGGAAGAGAAATGTTGAGTTGGAGCCCCTACACAGAGTACCCCCACAGGAGCCCTGCCTAGTGGAGCTGTGAGAAGAAGACCACTGTCCTCCAGACCCCAGAATGGTAGGTCCACCAATAGCTTGCATTGTGCATCTGGAAAAGCTGCAGACACTCAATGCCAGCCCATGAAAGCAGCTGGGACGGGGGCTGTACACTGTAAAGTCACAGAAGTGGAGCTGCCCAAGGCTGTGGAAGCCCACCTCTTGCATCAGCATGCCCTGGATGTGAGACATGGAGTCAAAGGAGATCTTTTTGGAACTTTAAGATTTAATGAATGTGCTCTTGGATTTTGGACTTGCATGGGGCCTGTAGCCCCCTTTGTTTTGGCTAATTTCTACCAAATTTTTTTTTTTTTTTTTTTTTGAGACAGAGTCTTACTTTGTCACCCAAGCTGGAGTGCAGTGGCTCAATCTCAGCTCACTGCAACCTCTGCCTCTGGGTTCAAGTGATTCTCATGCCCCAGCCTCCCAAGTAGCTGGGATTACAGGCACCTGCCACCATGCCCAGCATATTTTTGTATTTTCAGTAGAGACAGGGTTTCACCATGTTGGCCATGCTGATCTTGAACTCCTGACCTCAGGTGATCCACCCACCTCGACCTCCCAAAGTGCTGGGATTACAGGTGTAAGCTGCCATGCCCAGCCAATTTCTCCCATTTTGAATGGGCGTATTAACCCAGTGCCTATATCCCCACTGAATCTAGGAAGTAACTAACTTGCTTTTGATTTCACAGGCTCATAAGCGCAAGCGACTTGCCTTGTCTCAGATGAGATTTTGGAACTTGGACTTTTGGGTTAATGCCAGAATGAGTTAAGACTTTGGGGGTCTGTTCGAAAGGCATGATTGTGTTTTGAAATGTGAGAAAGAGATTTGGGAGGGGCCAGGGGCCAAAAGATATGGTTTGGCTTTGTTCCCACCCTAATCTCACCTTGAATTTTAATCCCCATAATCCTGACATATCGTGGGAGGGATCCAGTGGGAGGTAATTGAATCATGAGGGCAGTTTTCCTCATGCTGTTCTCATGGTGGTAGTGAGTGAGTTCTCACAAGATCTGATGGTTTTATGTGTCTGGCATTTCCCCCTGCTGGTACTCATTCTGTCTCCTGCCACCCTGTAAAGGGGTGCCTTCCGCCATGATTGTAAGGTTCCTGAGGTTTCCCCAGCCATGTGGAACGGTGAGTCAATTAAACCTCTTTTCTTTCTACATTACCCAGTCTTGGGTATTTCTTCATAGCAGTGTGAGAATGGGCTAACACAGAGAGGTTAAGTATCTTTCTCAAAGTAACATTGGAACTAAGTGCTGGTGCTGGGTTATGAACTTTGGCAGTCAATTTCAGAGCCCATGTGTTTAAATCAACGTTTATAATATGAAGTAATGTGTTTGAGAATTTGAAGTGAGTAGGCTTGCATACATTTTGCATTTTCTTGTAGTTATAAAAACTCAGAATGCTTAAGAAAAAAAGAAATGTTAATATTAAGCCAATTGTGCATTTTACCCCCATGTATATTTTCATTTACTGGCCCCCATTGAAGACCAGAATTATGAAGAATATCACTAAGTTTTTTTAACTAAAAAATTTAAAGAAGACTCATCTCTCAACATGAGGAGTATTCTTGCATATTTTCATCTTCTACTTCCCTTTCTTTTGAATCCTCCATCAATCTTCAGTCAAAGTAGTATCTACTTCATGCACTCTGATCACCCATGAAGATGTGGTTTATTACTATTTTTTCTCTCTGAAGAAGGGCCCTTTGTCTCTTTCTCTGCTCCACCGCTGTTGTAATCTAGGCTTTTCCAAGAGCAGAAACTAAAATATTGAGAGGTTGCTGCTTAAATGAGTATACATTGACACAAAACGAGCTCCTCTTGGATCTCCACACCTGTGACCATGACAATTTAGAACAGAAGAAAGGTCTTGAACCCATACCATGGTATTTCATCAATTCTAAGATGACACTGATTGTAGGAAGGACCATTATTTTATATGTCACTAAGAACAAAAGGGAATGTTGCCAATTAAACTAGGATGCAGTGTCTTAGCTGTAATACTTATGCAGTAATTGATTATACTAACCTCTCATTGCTTTAACAATTCTTTCATCTATTCTGAAGGATTTGGCAAGATCTCCAAATATATTCAGGATGCATTTCATAGCATGTGCTATGCCAATGTTTCTCACATTTGACAGGGCAGATAAATCACCTGAGTGTCTTGTTAAAAAATGTTAGGTTCTGACTGAGTAGGTCTGGGGATAGACCTGAAATTCTGCATGTCCGACATGTTTCCAGGTGACATGGATGCTGCTGGTTGCAGACCAATCATTGAGTAGCAAGGTGACAGGTGATCTTTTACATACATCTCCCTAACCAAATGTAGCTCCTCTTCATCTACTTGTGGGTCTCTTCCTTTCTTAGATCTCATAAACTACTTGCTTGTTGCTTCACAGAAAAACAGGGTTATGGTAATTCCTCCAACAACAAATATTTCCTTTACAAATAATCAAACTTACTTTCCACCTTTGCTACTAGGTCTTTCTTTGTATGCCTTTTTGTTTTAGCATTGAATTATACTGTAAAATTTTTGAAGACATTTTAAAGAGCAATTAAGCTGAACATATCCAATAGGAACAATGCACATGACTCAACAGAAGTGAAGGTAATATGTCAGGTGCAGTGGCTCACACCCGTAATCCCAGCTACTGGGAGGCTGAGGCAGGAGGCCAGGAGTTTGAGACCAGCCTGAGCAACATAGCAAGACCCTTGTCTCTAAAACCAAAAAAGAAAAAGAAAAATAGTAAAATGAATAGAATATAAACAACTATGACCAGGTTCATGAATCACAGGCAATGACATCTCTATCACAGCTACTGCCTGGCTAACAGCAAACACAAGACACCATCAGATTATATGACTCATCCCAATTTCTCTGCAGTATTAAAATAAGAAGACAGTAGGGCAAGAAAAGATATGAGAAACAAAACTACATGAAGTGCTTTGCATTTATTTGTTCATTCATGTTATATTTATTGATTATTGACCATAGGTAAGGCAGTACACGCTGAGATAATAGTGATGAACAGCACTTCCATAGCTCCTGCCCTCAGATACCTTACAATTCAGCAGGGAGACTGACATTAAGGAAATAGAGTCAATCCTCATTATTTGTGGATTCTATATTTGTGAATTCGCCTTTGGTTCAGTCTACTAGGGCTGCCATAACAAAATACCACAGACTGGGCGCTTGAGTAACAGAAATATATTTTCTCACAGTTCTGGGGGCTATAAATCCAAGACTGAGGTGCTAGAAAATTTGGTTTCCAGTGAGGCCTCTTTTCCTGGCTTGCAGATGGCTGCCTTCTCACTATTGGTCATATTGTGAAGAGGGAAGGAAAGAGATGGAGGCGGGGGAGACAGACAGGAGAAGAGAGGAAGCAGGAGGGAAGGAGGGCTCTCTGGTATCTCTTTATCTTCTTATAAGGGCACCAGTTCTATCAAATTAGGGACCATTCTTATATAAGACTGCATTTAACTTTAATCGCCTTCTTAAAGGCCTATCTCCAAACACAGTCACATTGGGGGTTAGGGCTTTAACATATGAATTTTGGGAGGATACAGGACAGTCTATAACAGCCTGCCTGCTAAAATTTGCTTGTAACCCCCAAATCAATACTTGCAGCACTTTGTGGTCATTTATAGACATGTGCAGAGCAGCAAGAGATTTGTGTTGTCCATTGCACACATTCCTAGCTGAGGCTGAACGAGGCGACTCCCTGACTTCTTATTTCAGCTCCCATATTGTAAACAAGTATTCTTTTTGTGGTCTATTAGTCCCATATTTTTCTCATTTTTGTGCTTTTTGTTGATGATTTCACTGTTTAAAATGGCCCCAAACATCGTGCTGAAGTGCTGTCTAGTGTTCCTAAGCAGAAGAGTGCGATGTGTCTTACAGATAAAACATATGTTAGATAAGCTTCATTCAGGCATGAGCTGGCCATGATTTCATTGCTAATGAATCAACAACATATATTAAGCTGGGCGCAGTGGCTCATGCCTGTAATCCCAGCACTTTGGGAGGCCGAGGCGGGTGGATCACAAGGTCAGGAGATCGAGACCACGGTGAAACCCCGTCTGTACTAAAAATACAAAAAATTAGCTGGCCGCGGTGGCGGGCGCCTGTAGTCCCAGCTACTCCGGAGGCTGAGGCAGGAGAATGGTGTGAACCCAGGAGGCGGAGTTTGCAGTGAGCCGAGATTGCGCCACTGCACTCCAGCCTGGGCAACAGAGCGAGACTCCATCTCAAAAAAAAAAGAAAAAAAGAAAATAAATTTGAAAATTAAGAAGCTTTCTCGGCCGGGTGCGGTGGCTCAAGCCTGTAATCCCAGCACTTTGGGAGGCTGAGACGGGCAGATCACAAGGTCAGGAGATCGAGACCATCCTGGCTAACACGGTGAAACCCTGTCTCTACTAAAAAATACAAAAAACTAGCCGGGCGAGGTGGCGGGCGCCTGTAGTCCCAGCTACTCAGGAGGCTGAGGCAGGAGAATGGCGTGAACCTGAAAGGCGGAGCTTGCAGTGAGCTGAGATCCGGCCACTGCACGCCAGTTTGGGTGACAAAGCGAGACTCCGTCTCAAAAAAAAAAAAAAAAAAAGCTTTCTCTATTCTTGGTTCTTACGAGGAAGCAAAACAAAGAAAGAAAAGCGTAGATCAGTTTTTAAAGTTTTTGTGATAATTACCTTTTTTTCCAGTTTGAAAACATTTTCTAATTAAATAATTTGATCTCATGTACATAAGGGAGGCACTGAAGTGATTATTTTTCCAGTTCCATTAAGGGCTTGTGTTCTGATTTACAACCACCAGGTGGAGACAAAACAAAACTAAAGTATTTCCCATATTTTGTGCTTTATATTGAATTTGAGCAATTCTTTAAATCAGGAGTAAGGAGAATTTTGTTTTTTTCTTTTCTTTTGTGAATAAGCCACTGACCTCATAGGGCCGAAAACTTCATAGGTCAAAGATCACATACAACTTCAAAACAAGCACAATTTTTGAAGAGAGTCATAATGTGTTCAAATCAGTCTGTTAAAATTAAAATTGGGAAATATGTATATTTTAAATAAGTTTTTAAAAAGTAAATATATTTTCATCCTGCAGGAGCCACATAAAAAAATAAAATAAAAAATAAAATTTCCAGGTGACACTATGGCCAGTTAGAGAATGTGAATGATGAAGTAGAGAAAAATAGGAAAAAATAAAACAACAAGGAGAAGAAAGAGAGGAGGAGCAAAAAGCAGACACAGACACAGACAGGCATACACAGAGTGAAACACTGAGTGGCTGAAGCTGGCCTAGAGTGTGAGATTGACACACAGAGGTGGCCATATGCCTATTATGGGGCCAGCATGGTTTTGATCCTTCTCCAAGTGTACTGAGGGTATCTGGGTCAATAGTCCCACAGAGTTCTTTAACAGGCTGATTAACCTCCAATCATCCCCTTTCTGAACTGGGAATTGGTTCTGCTTTTATTTTCAAACTTCAAAGTTTAATTTCAAAATGAAGATTTCTCTTTCCACCAAAAGTGAAAGATTTTTCCCACCCTATGTAAAGGGGGTAGGAAAACCCCTCTAAAAACTCGAGTTTCTAAAAGTTCCCTCTTTGTAACTTTAGAAATTTGGGGGTGATATAGTTAATATTCACAGGTGGTCAGGTAGCTTTATTTCTATTATTTTATATTTAGGGGTTTTTCATTTCATAGTAGTTGGAAGTTATAATTCTAGTGGCCATATACTTGTTCTGAACCTTATTGGCAATCAAACCTATTGTGTGCATGTGTGTGTATGCTAGCAGTCACATGCCTGTGTGCCTAATTAGAGCCCTGTGAAGATGTTCTACCATAGGAACAAAGACAAAATTTCCTCTCCAGGAAGATGAGGTAACAGCAGACCCTTCTTTCTGCCTATTGAAGGATCCAAGAGTTTCAGTCACCATAGCTCACCACAAAGAGGAGGAAATGGCCCTCGGTTTGCAGCTCACTTCTCATTATTTACTAGGAACTGGATGCAATGAAGTTAGGAGCAAGGTCCCAGTAATGAGCTGAACTTCTCCATGAGTCTCATTGTTCAGGTGAAATGTCTGGCACAATTTGTCATGGTACCTACAAACTAACGGGGGGGGGGGTATTGGAACGAGCCTGTTTTAGAAAAATTCATCTCATAGGCATTGTGAATCATTACAATTTACCACATTTGAGACTTTGGTAAAATTATATGAAAGTTGGTAGCCTTTTGACAAAAATGTCACATTTCTTCCTATAACACTTGGGGATTTTTTAAAAATTGGAGCAAAGGCCGGGTGCATGGCTCATGCCTGTAATCCCAGCACTTTGGGAGCCCAAGGCAGGCAGATCATGAGGTCAGGAGATTGAGACCATCCTGGCCAACATGGTGTAACCCCATCTCTACTAAAATACAAAAAAAAAGCCGGGTGTGGTGGTGTGTGCCTGTAGTCCCAATACTTGGGAGGCTGAGGCAGGGGAATTGCTTGAACCTGGGAGGTGGAGGTTGTGGTGAGCCAAGATTGCACCACTGCACTCCAGCCTGGTGACACAGCAAGACTCCGTCTCAAAAAAAAAAAAAAAAAAAAACAACTGGAGCAAAAAAATAAAGTCAACACTGTCTTGTTATTTAACAAGTACCTACTTACTTTTTAAGAGCATTAAAATTGCCTCACTGGAAGCCACTGTGTGACCTTGGGCTACTCACTCAACCTCGCTGGGTGTCTGAGTCTCAAAGGTGGAGCATGCAGTCCCGGGGACATGGGTAAGATGACCCACTGAGGAGCTGGAGGAAATGTTAGAATTTACTTATAATTTTCCATCGAAAATGTAAGGGAAAATGTTAAGGTTTACTAATATTTGATATATGGATTGACTGAGTACAAGTATATAATTTGTACATGTACAGATTAGGGGATGTGTGTTCAAACATGCTTTCCTGTTACTGGTGTATGATTCCAAAATATATGGAGATTACTGAACTATATCGTTCAAAGATTAAGCCAGATTTGGTGTTTTTTTTTTCTTTTTTCTTTTTCTTCTTTTTTAGACAGAGTCTCACTTTGTAGCCCAGGCTGGAGTACAGTGGTACAATCTCAGCTCAGTGCAACCTCCACTTCTCAGGTTCAAGTGATTCTCATGCCTTGGCCTCCCAAGAAGCTGGGATTACAGGCACACACCACCACACCTGGCTAGTTTTTGTATTTTTTTTTTAGTACAGACGGGGTTTCACCATGTTGGCCAGGCTGGTCTCGAACTTCTGACCTCAAGTGATCCACCTGCCCCAGCTTTCCAAAGTGCTGGGATTACAGGCATGAGCCACTGCACCCAGCTGATTCAGTGTTTTTTCAGATTGCTAGTTACAACCTGCTTGATGGGTTGTGCAAACAATTTAGTGAATTTTTAAAGAGTGAAATAAAATATCAATGTCATTGCTCATAGTAAGAATTAGGTGTTATCCGTGAAAATTTACAGATGAACACATGTGTGAGCTTTGGGTTCTGATGTAAAGTATATCTCCCATTGTGGGTTATCTTTTGAAAAATTGAAAGCAATGGATGAGAGCAGTGTTTCTCAGAGTGTAGTCCTCAGACTATCAGCAGCATCACCTGGGCATTTATTAGAAATGCAAATTCTCTAGGACCATCTAAGATTTACTGTGTCAGAAACAGATTATTAGAAATGCAAATCTCTAGGACCATCTAAGGTTTACTGTATCAGTCCACAGCTATTTAATGCTTAGGTAATTTTTTTTTTTTTTTTGGTGTAGTTCTTTTTTTATTTTAGTCAACTATTTTCACCTCTAAAATTAAAATAAATAAATAAAAATAGGCCGGGTGCCATGGCTCACACCTGTAATCTTAGCACTTTGGGAGGCCAAGGTGGGCAGATCACTTGAGGTCAGGAGTTCAAAACCAGACTGGCCAGCAGGGTGAAACCTCATGTCTACTAAAAATATAAAAAAATTAGTTGAATGTTGGGGGTGTGGAGGTGCCTGTAATCCCAGCTACTTGGGAGGTTGAGGCAGGAGAATCACTTGAACCCAGGAGGTGGAGGTTGTACTGAGCTGAGATCACACCACTGCACTCCAGCCTTGGTGACAAAGCTCAAAAAATAAATAAATAATAAAAACATTGTATAATGAAAGTTTACGTTTATGATATCTTCTGTTAATCTCAGTACTATTTTTACCTTGTATTTTTATCTGCATTTAATGACATAGTTTTGCTTTTTGCCATTTATTTTATTTTTTAATCCAGTCAATTTGACACCTAGCCATTTATTTTAATTTATTTATTTTTGTTTATCTTTATTGTGGTAAAAATACTTAAAGTGAGATCTACCCTCTTAACAGATTTTTAAGTGTACAATACATTATTGTTAACTATAAACACAATGTTGTACAGCAGATCTCTAAAACTTATTCATCTTGCATAACTGAAACTTTATACTTATTTCCGCCTCCACCCATCCCCAGGCAACCATCATTCTACTCTCTGTTTCTATGAGTTTGACTATCTTAGATACCTCATATAAACAAATCATGCAGTGTTTTTCTTCTGTGACTGGCTTATTACACTTAGCACAATGTCCTCTAGTTTCATGCATGTTGTCACATATGGCAAAATTTACTTGTTTTTTAAGACTGAATAATATTACATTATATGTATATGCCACACTTTCTTTATCCATTCATCTGTTGATGGACATTTAGGTTATTTCCATATCTTGGCTATTGTGAAAAATGCTGCAATGAACATGGGAGTGCATGTATCTCTTCATGATCTTGATTTCAATTCTTTGAATATATACCCAAAAGTAGGACTGCTGGCTCATATCAACTGAAGAATAACGAGGTTCATAAATTTGGTAAGGATAACTTCATTTCTCATAAAGTGTTGCAGCCTGCAGGTGACCATTCTGAAAGGCTGGGAAGTGTAGCCTCCAGCCAGAAGCCAGAAACACACTTCAGGGAGGGGTAAAGGGAACAGGAATTTATGCTGACCAGAGTGGCTGAATATATATATATACATATACACACACACACACATATATATTTAATAAGCTAAAGGAGGAGTCATAAATATTTATGAAAGGAGAAACTTGCACATGCATAATTGAGCTTCAGGCCTTTCCATGGAACCCATGTTCAAAAAATGGCAGTATTGGCACAAAAAATCTGAGGGTGGAGTTTTTGGCCCTCTGATATCAAAAGGTGAAGCAGAAGACACAAACCTTTACTATGCATCCTCTGTAGACTAGTCATGAACCACTCCAGAGTTGGTGGTCTCTTATCAAGAAGGGGAATGCTAATTGTTTGTTTTGTTGAAACTATAAAAGAGAGGGGCAGTGTAGGGCAGTTGGTTGATATCAGAGGTGGAATGAATCCAAAGGGCTGGTTTCTGTTTAACTCTTAGGAAAAAAGGACTAATGACAGTAGGAAGGGAGGGAATACAAGGTGTGTCTGAACTCCCATCATGTTATTATGGCTGGGAACATAGCTCCCAAGGTTTCTCTGGAGTCCCGTTGGCCAAAAGGGGGTCCTTTCAGTCAGTTGGGGGGCTTAAGATTTCACTTTTGTCAGTCATATGGTAATTCTGTTTTTAATTTTTTGAGAAATTGCCATACCATTTTTCATAGCAACTGCATCATTTTACAACCCCACCAACGGTGTACAAGGGTTCCAATTTCTCTGCATCCTTGCCAACACTTATCTCTTGGGTTTTTTTGATAAAAGCCATCCTAACATGTGTGAGGTGATAACTCCTTTTGGTTTTCATCCAGATCTTCCTGATGATTAGTGAAGTAGAGCATCTTTTCATATGTTTCTTGGTCATTTGTATGTTTTCTTTGGAGAAATGTCTTTTCAAGTCCTTTGCCCATTAAATTTTTTTTTTTCTGTTGAGTTGCAGAAGTTCCTTGTATATTTTGGATATTAATCTCTTATTGAATATATGATTTGTAAATATTTTTCCATTATGTAGCTTGTCTTGTCATGCTATTGTTTCCTTCCTTCACTGTGCAGAAGGTATTTGGTTTGATGTAGTGCCATTTGTCTAATTTTGCCTTTGTTGCATGTGTTATTGGTGTCATATCCAAGAAATCATTGCCAAGATCAATATCAAGAAGATTTTTCCCTATATTTCCTTCTAGCAGTTTTATAGTTTCAGTTCTTATGTTTAAGTCTGATATGTTGATCTAAAAGGAAAAAGCTGAGGCAAAATTATTATAAGTAGAGAGTTTATTTGGGCCAAACTTGAGGATTGCAACCCAGGAACATAGATTCAAGTTGCCCGGAATATACACTCTAATTAGCAACAGTTACAAGTAGGTTGTTAGAGGAAAAGAAGAGGCCATTCCTAAGTTGCTTACTGAGAATTTACATTAAAACAACATAAGCTATTTATTGGATATACATTGTTCTTTTTATCACAAATTCCAGGAACATGAAGATAATGGGGGAGAGAGCCAGTCAGGAACAAAATACCTTTAAACAATTGTCCCAGGCATGTGTGTGGGAGGGGGATACAGGGTAGGCAGAAGGGAGAATGATTGAAGTCCCATATGCATGTCTCTCTGAACCTGATACCTCACAGAGCTCAGATGGCTCTGAGTTTTCTTTTTTCAAGTCTATTTTGAGTTCATTTTGTATATGGCATAAGATAACGGTCCAATTTCATTATTTTGCATGTGGATATCCAGTTTCCTTGGCACAAAGAGACTATGCTTTCCCCACTCTGTGTTCTTGAAATCCTTGTTTGAAGATAAGCTGACTGTATATGCATGGGTTTATTTCTGTACTCTTGACTCTTTTCCCTTGGTCTATAAGACTGTACTTACGCTAGTACCATAGTTTTAATTAATATAGCTTTAAAATGTATTTTGAAATCAGGAAGTATGATGCCTCCAGCTTTGTTCTTCTTTCTCAAGATTGGTTTGGCTACTTGGTGTCTTCTATGGTGCTATATAAATTTTAGGATTTTTTTATTTATCTCTGTAAAAACTGTCATTAGGATTTTAATAGAAATTGCACTGAATCTGTAGATCACTTTTGGTTCAATTCATGAACATGGTGTATCTTTCCATTTATTTCTGTCTTTTAACATTTCTTTAATCAATGAATTGTAGTTTTCAGTATATGATTCTTTCATTTCTTTGGAAAAGCTTATTCCTAAATATTTAATTATTTTTAATGCTATGACAAATGGGATTGTTTACTTATTTCCTTTTCAGATAGCTCATTGTTAGTGTATAAAAACTCAACTAATTGGCTGGGTATGGTGGCTCATGCCTGTAATCCCAGTACTTTGGGAGGCTGAGGCGGGAGGATCACCTGAAGTCAGGAGTTTGAGATTAGCCTGGCCAACATGGCAAAACCCTGTCTCTACTAAAAATACAAAAATTAGCTCCGTGTGGTGGTATGCACCTGTAATCCCAGCTACTCGGGAGGCTGAAGCAGGAGAATTGCTTGAACCTGGGAGGTGGAGGTTGCAGTGAGCTGAGATCATACCATTGCACTCCAGCCTGGGTGACAGAGCGAGACTCCATCTCAAAAAAAAAAAAAAACAAAAAACCAAAAAACACTCAACTAATTTTTGTATGTTGATTTTGTATCCTGCAACTTTACTGCATTTGTTTATTAGTTCTGACAGTTCGCGTGTGTGTGTGTGTGTGTGTGTGTGTGTGTGTGTAATTTTTGGGATTTTCTGCATATAAAATCATGTCATCTACAGAGATAATTTTACTTCTTCCTTTCTGACTTGGATGCCTTTTATTTTTTTCTTACCTGATTGCTCTGGCTAGGACTTAAGTACTATGTTGAATAGAAGTATTGATGGTGGTGCTATGAAATTCCCCTTAGTACTGCTTTTGCTGCATCTCCTAAGTTTTCATATGTTGTGTTTTCATTTTTATTTGTCTTGAGATATATTCTAATTTCTTTTTGGATTTTTTTGACCCAATGGTTGTGCATATTCATTTCTATGTATTTGTGAATTTTTTCTTTTGTTTTTGATTTCTAGTTTTATTCCATTGTGGTTGGAGAAGACACTTGATATGACTTTAATCTTCTTAGACTTGTCGAGACTTGTTTTGTTACCCAAAATGTGTACTATCCTAGAGAATGTTCCAAGTGTACTTGACAAGAATGCATATTCTGCTGTTGTTGTCATGTTCTGAATATGTCACTTGGGTCCATTTGAAATATAGTGTTTATTTTCTGTTGCTTCTTTATTGATTTTCTGTCTGGATGTTCTATTATTGAAAATTTGATATTAAAGTCTGCTACTATTATTGTATTACTATCTATTTCTTCCTTTAGGTCTGTCAGTGTTTGCTTTATATACTTAGGTACTCTCATGTTGGGTGCATATATATTTATAATAGTATATCTTTCTGATGAATTGTTCCATTAGTTATTATATAGTGACCTTCTTGTTCTCTTGTGACAGTTTTTGACTCAAAGTCTATTTTGTCTGATATAAGTATAGCCATTCATGCTCTCTTTTGTTTACCATTTGTGTGGAATATCTTTTTCTATCCCTTCACTTTCAGCCTTTGTGGGTCTTTGATTCTAACATGAGTCTGTTATAAACAGCATATAATTGCATCTCATTATTTTTTAATCCATTCAGCCCCTCTATTTCTTTTGATTGTAGAATTTAATTCATTAATGTTTAAAGTAATTACTGATAGGTAAGGACTTAGTATTGATGTTTTGTTAATGTTTTCTTTTTTGTAGTTGCTCTTTTGCTGTCTTCCTTTGTGATTTGTTGATATTTTTCTTTTTTTAGTGATGTGCTTTGATTTCTTTTTCTTTTATGTATCTATGATAGGAATTTTCTTGTCGTTATTGTGAAGCTTACATAAAACATAATTATAACTTTCTCTTTTAAGCCGATAGTTTCAATTGCATACAAAAACTAACTTTGCCTTCCATATACTTTGTTACTGATGTCATACTTCACATATTTTTATATTATGTATCCATTAATACTTTTTTGTATTTATAGTACTTTTTAATATTTTTGTCTTTTAACTTTTACTGGAGCTAAAATTATTTACATATCATGATTATACTATTACAGTATTCTGTATTTGTCTATAAATTTGCCTTTACTGAGTTTAATGCTTTTATATGCTTTTATGTCACTGTTTAGTGTCCTTGTATTAGTTTGTTTTCACACTGCTGATAAAGACATACCTGAGACTGGGTAATTTATAAAGAAAAAGGGGCTTAATGGACTCACATTTCTACGTGACTGGAGAGGCCTCACAATCATGGCAGAAGGCAAAAGGCATGTCTTACATGGCAGCAGGCAAGAGAGAATGAGAGCCAAGTGAAAAGGAAAACCCCCTATGAAACCATCGATCTTGTGGGACTTATTTACCACCATGAGAACAGTAAGGGGGAAACTGCCCCCATGATTTAATTATATTCCACTGGGTTTCTCCTACAACATGTGGGAATTATGGGAGCTACAATTCAAGATGAGATTTGGGTGGGGACACAGCTAAACCTTATCAGTCCTTTTTTTTTTTTCTTTTTCTGAGACAGAGTCTGGCTCTGTCACCAGGCTAGAGTGCAGTGGCATGATCTCGGCTTACTGCAACCTCCGCCTCTTGGGTTCAAGTGATTCTCCTGCTTCAGCCTCCCGAGTAGCTGGGACTACAGGCATGCGCCACCATGCTCAGCTGATTTTTTGTATTTTTAGTAGAGATGGGGTTTCACCATGTTGGCCAGGATGTTCTTGATCTCCTGACCTCAGGTGATCTGCCCTCCTTGGCCTCCCAAAGTGCTGGAATTACAGGTGTGAGCCACTGCACCCAGCCCATATGAGTCCTTTTATTTCAACTTTAGGAATTCTCTTTAGCTTTTCTTATAAGACAGGTTTGGGTAGTCATGAACTCTCTTAGCTTTTGTTTGTCTTGGAAAGTCTTTATTTCTCCTTAATTTTTAAAGGACAGTTATACTAGATATAGTATTCTTGGTTGACAGTTTTTTTTTGTTTCAGCGCATTGAATATATCACTTCACTGTCTTCTGGCCTGCGAGGTTTCTGCCAAGATATCCACTGATTGTCTCATTTGACAGGCGGCAGGGGGTGGGGGTGGGGGGCTTGAACATGAGAAGTTTATAATCATTATTTCTTTTTTAATTTTTAAATTATTAGTATTATTATTTTAAAATGTTTAATTTGGGCCAGGCGCGGTGGCTCACGCCTGTAATCCCTGCACTTTGGGAGGCCGAGGCGGGTGGATCACGAGGTCAGGAGATCGAGACCATCCTGGCTAACACGGTGAAACCCCATCTCTACTAAAATACAAAAAATTAGCCGGGCGCGGTGGCGGGCGCCTGTAGTCCCAGCTACTCGGGAGGCTGAGGCAGGAGAATGGCGCGAACCCGGGAGGCGGAGCTTGCAATGAGCCAAGATGGTGCCACTGCACTCCAGCCTGGGCGACAGAGTGAAGACTCCGCCTCAAAAAAAAAAAAAAAAAAAATGTTTAATTTTAGATTCAGAGGGTACATGTGAAGGTTTGTTACAAGGGTATATTGTGTGATGCTGAGGTTTTGGCTTCCTGTCACCCAGATAGTGAACATAGTACCCAATAGGAAGTTTTTCAGGCCTTATTTCCCATCCTCCCTCCATCCTTTTGGAGTCCCCAGTGTCTGTTATTCTTATCTTTATGTCCATGTGCATCCACTTGTAAGTGAGAACATGGAATATTTGGTTTTCTGTTTCTGTCTTAATTTGCTTAGGATAATGGCTTCCAGTTGCATCTCTATTGTTGCAAAGGGCATGATTTTATTCTTTTATATAGCTGCATGTTATTTCTTTAAATAGCCTTTTTGTTCCTTCCTTTCAGGACTCCCATAATGTGTATATTGGTTCACTTGATGGTGTTTCATAGTTTACTGAGGCTTTCATCACTCTTTAAATTTCTTTTTCTCTTTGTTCCTCTCAGTAATTTTAAATGACCTGCCTTTGAGTTTGCTGATTCTCTCTTCTGCTTGATCAATTGTGCTGTTGATATTCAGTCTAGTGAATTTTTTAGTTCAGTTATTCAATTCTTCAGCTCCAGAATTTGTTTGTTTTTTTCTTTATCACTTCTATCTCTTTATCAATACTTTTGTTTGGTATATGTATTGTTTCCCTGACATTTTTTTAAGTTGTCAATTTGTGTTCTCTTGTGACTCATTGAACTTCTTTGATTATTTCAAATTTCTTATTAGGCAATTTGTAGATCTTCATATCTTTAGGGTCAGTTACTAGAGATTTCTTTTGTTCATTTGATTGTATAATGATTTCCTGATTC